>NC_056744.1:492948977-493318977 GCF_019279795.1 Protopterus annectens
CACTGGCATCAGTGGTGAGGTTTGAAGCTCCTTGATTACTGGTTCAGTGGTGGGGCATCACAGGCAGAATGAATAAACATGGATTAACCTCAATTTCCTGAAGTAAAAGAAATATAGAACCCTAATTACTGTCATTGTTTTAGTGTGCTCTACCACCATTTCTCCCCATTTAACCAGTTTTAGGAAGGATTACAAGCAGCACAGCAAAATTTGGAGCCAAACATTAGAGAGGAATGATTTGCACTATAAGCTATTTTGAGAGACAGTGTAATTTATATTATTAGTTGTAAAAAGAAGCCTAAATGTTCATATTTATTCAAATATGTCAATAAACAAAAGCACAGAAAGGAATTTCCTGCTGTCATGTTGAAAGCTCAAGTCTGGCAGAGGAAAAGTGGTTGAGCACTATTTGTCAAGGTTGTACAGTCAGTAACATAGCTAGGGTGTGTCAAAAGGGCAGTTCTTCCAGGTGCAAAATGTTAAGGGATATAAACCGCAAATGTTTGTCGGTCTACAGTACAATAGCAGCATTCAAAATTGAATGATGGGATTGTATTTGTTGTCGAAACTAGAGTGTTTGCTCACTGTCACTCCATATGTTGCATTCAGTGTAGCATAAACTGTGCTACAGTTCAACAGGAAAAAGATGGGTTTTCCCTCTTCAATTAGAATGAAAATGGAGATGCCAGATCAAGAGATGGTAGCAGATGCCAGAACATTCAGTAGAACCTGTGTGTACGGTTTCCAATATATGAAATGTTCTGTGGACCTTTAGAAAAAAATATAATTCAGTATCTGTGCTTATTATAATATACCACAATATTGTTGCAATGACTCTAAATATCTTGACTTTTAGTAGAAGAAAATATTGCAACTGAATAAATCCTTGTGATTTAGTTCATACACTTCTCAATGTTTTTGCATCAAACTACACCCCGAAGTAGACATTTATTCCAGCAAAAGCTTGTGTGTGTGTGTGTGTGTGTGTGTGTGTGTGTGTGTGTGTGTGTGTGTCTGTGTGTGTGTGTGTGTGTGTGTGTGTGTGTGTGTATGTATATATATATATATATATATATATATATATATATATATATATATATATGTTTATGTATGTATGTATATATGTATGTGTGTGTGTATGTGTGTTTGCATCTGTGTACAGTAAAAACTGCAAGAAAAACTGACCAATGCTAGAGTTTTCATTGTATGATACCTTAAACCTCCTGTAATGGAGGCCCATGGGATATATGCAAATTCCCCTTAAGAACAAGTGTTTCAGCTACATGACTTCTGAATGTTCATGACTTTTTTCCTTTAAAAATCTTTATGGTTACATTCAGCCATGTAGATGAAACACTCAATGTCCTTAAGGGGAATTTGCATATATCCCATGGGCCTCCATTACAGGATGTTTATGGTTTTACACAATGAAAATTTTAGTTTGGCTCAGTTTTTTCTTGCATTTTTTACTGAATGGTTTGTCTGTGTGACCCTTTTACCCTTTTGTTTATACACATACACACACACACACACACACACACACACACACACACACACACACACACGCACACACAAACATACACACGCATGTACACAAATGCACACACTCAAACAACTAAAATAAGGTAGAAGACAAAAGGTTAACTGTAATACTCTACCCATAACCACATACCGGATATGAATAATCTGGTACACAGTTATGTTCACATAATAAAATAACAAATGCAATTTAATATACACTTTTTACCCATTCAGTATAGCCAAGCTGCATTACTTCCTGATAAAACATACCTGCATCACTAATAATAGTAACAGGGTTAAAGTGGAAACAGAATCCTAGTATGAATCCATCATTACTGTAGTTAAAAATCCCACTGCAAACAACAGAACAAAATAAATCCGAGATTATTCAGACATGATAACATCAAACAGCAAGTGCATTAACAGTATCAGAACAGTTCACAATACTGCATACCTGTATTCCTACAAAATTCACGCTTAGGAAAAAAAAAATGTCAGTATGAAAGTGCTGCAATGTGAGCTGAAAAAATAAGACATGCTGTGGGAGTGTGACTGAGAAGCCTGAACTGCCGTCTATGGGGACCTGCTTAAGTAATGAAGCCATTATTTAGCTTGTCTGATAAGATGTAGAGAATTTGGACAAAGTGCAATCTGCTGATACTACTACAATTTAATTTTAAATGAATGGATTGAGTGACTTATGAACAACAACTGATAAACATAATAAAATCAGGCAGCTACATTCATAAAATAATGTCATGAAACAGTATAACATGAGTGAGTGAGTGAGTGAGTGAGTGAGTGAGTGAGTGAGTGAGTGAGTGAGTGAGTGAGTGAGTGAGTGAGTGAGTGAGAGGTCAGCTGATCAGCTGGCTCCTGCTAAAAGACATGGTGTGACTGGTGTTTACTAGAGCAATGATCTAAAGCAGCTTTGCTTCTGCCATTTTACTCATGACTAGACCTGCTCACCCTGATGATTTAATCCTAAGACAATAAGTATCTTCAGGAGTACAAAAAAAAGCATGACGATTTCACCCACTGGTGGTTGCAGCTATTATACGAAGGAGAACATTGTATCCTACCTTAACAAATAACACCAAAACCAGTAATTTTGTGTTTTTTCCTTTTCTCATCATCGTTCTGCATGCATGTCGAAATTATTCAGTAAATGTTGCTGTAGCATAGCTTTTCAGATTCTACATGATCTGAATTTTACTTTCAGGTAGTGAGCAGTCTGATCTCCACAACCCCACAACTTGGTTACTGCTCTAGGGTATTGAGGATGACAGAGAGCTACTGCTGATGTATTGGTTGGATTGGGTACTGGTTAAACTTAAAAATAAAATCATAATTTAAACAGGCTACCTTGAATTTGTATAACAAGCTATTATTTCATGGGAAAATTAGCATTTTTAGGCACATACCAGACACCTGAGAGGTATATGTAGGAGTCAATTATTTTGCTTCAGGGAGAAGAGATTCAATAAATGTGCCTAAGGTTGGAACAGATATAGCAGATGTGCAATGAACACAAGTTCAAGTGTGGGAGTGTGAATGTTTTCACTGTGAGCCTGAGATATCTGAGAGGTGCAGACAGTATTCTCAGGATCACAGAATTGCAAAGATGGAAGCTGAGATACATACTTATAAAATGCCATAGTATGTAATTGATGGAATGTCTGGTTTGACACATGATACTGTAGAAATGACTGAGAAGAGGACTTTCCATCAGAAATGTACAAGAATAGAGTATTGATTTCCCTATCAATAATGAAATTAAGAAAAAACAGGGCCACAGTAAGGCTTCTATCCATAGACTTAAAGAGAGATGGTGGGGTGTAGTCTACTGGGAGAGGAGTATGGAAGAAACAGTAGAAGTGTGTGCTGAAACAAAAAAAACATAAGCAGGAGATGAAAAGACAGGACTGATGAAGCAGCAGGGAAAATAGAATATTTTTATTTTATTTATTTATTTTACATTTGTTGTCCAGGATAGTCCAACTGGATACATGTCCATTTTCAGCAGAGGCCCAGGGAGAAAAGCTCCAGACATTAAAACATTACACTGAAATTAAGCATGAACATTAAAAGCAATTCTTGTCAGACGTAGCTGAATCTTATATGGTTGCAGACAATCACATAGAAGTAGCTTGGTATTACAATACTGTTTTGTATGCTATAGTATGGGAGGAGTTAGTCTGGATTCTGGCAGGGGTAAAGCCAGTGTGTCATAAAATACTTTTTGAGATTTTTCTTGAATTGGTTTAGTGATGGTTCTAGTGTTAGATCAGCTGGAGGTGGATTCCAAATTTTGCCTACCGAGTTAGAAAACAAGGAGTCAACAGCTGAGCTGTTAGTTTTGAGTGTATGAATTAGTAGTTTGTTAGAAGATTGCAGTGGCGTAGTCTTCCTGTAGGGATAAATGATGTTTTTAAGTGCAGGGGTATTATCTGGTTGGGTGAGAATTTTGTGGGCTACTACAAGTTGATTGCACTGAAGTGAGCTAGTCAATTCTAGCCATCCTAGAGGTTTAAAGTTTTGACAGTGGTGAGTTCTGTAAGTAGAGCCAGTGGCAAATCTAGCAATGTGATTATAACAGCTTGAGAGTTTGCAGAGTTCAAATTTGTTCAAGTTAGTAAAAATGGAGGAGGCATAGAAAAGGGTGGAGAGAAGTAGTGGGGTAAGGAAAGGTTTACGTTTATATAGGGAGCCCAGATTTTTATTAATGGTTTTAATTGTTTGATTGATATGCACATCAAATTTAAGGTTATTATCAGTAGTTACCCCTAAGTGTTTAATATGGTTATCTTGGAAAATAACAGTTCCATTTTTAGAGGAAATCATAAAGGAAAATAGTGTTGACCTGTGATTGGTGGAGAAAAGTAGTAGTTTGCTTTTTTAGGGTTCAAGAGCAAATGATGACATGAGAGCCAGTTCTCAACTGTGTTAAATGTTTTCTGGGATAGCGTATGCAGGTCAGATGAGGTGGAGGCTGAGCAGATCAACGTGGAATCGTCTGTGCATTGTATACATGTAGCATCTGGAATGGCAGAGTAAAGATCATTAATAAAGATTGAAAAGAGAAGTGGTCCTAAGATAGAGCCGTGGGGAATTCCAAGGGTGAGGGGTAGTAGAGTAGATACATTTTCCTCCCATAGAACAGCCTGCTGTCTGTCATTCAGATGGGATTGAAACCATTGAATGGCATGGTTATTCAAGGAAATGGATTTCAAAGTGGCAGTGAGTAGTTGGTGGTTGATCATATCAAAGGCTTTGGCTAGAATGAGGAAGAGGGCTGAGAATAATTTGTTGTTATTACGGTTATGATTTATGACATTGGAGAAAGAGAGGAGGGCAGAGGAGGTACTATGGTGTGGCCAAAAGCCATACTGAGAGTTAGCCAACAGATTGTTGTGTATGAGATAGTGCAAGAGTTGTTTATGAATACATTTCTCCATTATTTTGGCCAGTGGAGAAAGTATGGCAATGAGTCTATAATTTGATAGTTCTGTGGAATTGCCACCTTTGTGGAATGGTATGACATGGGAAGTTTTCCAAATGGAGAGGATGGAGGCTTCAGATATGGTTCTATTAATCAAGATTGAAACTGGATAAACTATAACATCTGCAGCTTTTTGTAGATACTCTGCAGGTAGAAAATCTGCAGATAGGGTAGTCGGTTTTAGTTTTTTAAGCGGGGAATGGATAAGTGAGATAGGGACTGGTTGGAAACTTAAGGGGAGATGGGTAGTGGGTGAGGTTATGATAGAATTATTGCTTGTGGGTGTTAGCTGGGTAGCAAGGATCTGGACAGTCTCAGTAAAAAAGCTGTTAAAGGTGTTGGCAATCTCTTTTGGAGATTTATGAGTAGAAGTGGAAGGGATAGGAGTGTTGGATTGTCCTGGATGGAGGAGTTTATTTATATCTGCCCAAAACTTTTGAGGTTTATTTTGATGTCTTTGTTGAAGATTATAATAGTAGTTTTTTTGTCTAGCAGAATTGATTGATTTGTATCATTACGAAGCTGCCGATATCACAGATGGTCTAGAAGGGCTTTGGCGCCATGCCAGGTAGCCCATATTTTATTTCTAAGTTTGATCTTTGCTTTGGTATCCTTTGAAAGCCATGGTACAGTTTTTGTTTTAGTTCTAATGGAACGCACGGGGGCATGTGAGTCAAGTATGGCAAGAAATTTAGTAGTAAAGAATACCACAGCTTCATCAAGTGGCAGCCATTTTAGAACTGACCAGTTAGATGCTTTTAGTTAATTTTGGAAGTTGGCGGGATTGAAGTTCTTATTGTTTCTAATTGTTTTGTGAGTGGGCTGGTGGGAATCATCAGTTTTATGTCTGATGATATAGGTTAGAGAGTGATCACTGAGGTAATCAGGGAGGGTCCCACCTTTATACATATGTGGATGACTACAATGCTTTCTTTTTTATTGAGTTTACTGATCCTAGTGGGGGGGGGGGTTATAATTTGTGTAAAACCATATAGATTTATATGGGTGGAAGGGGATTCTAAGGAGTATGAGTTCCAGTCTATATTGAAATCTCCAAGCACAATGGTTTCCTGAGGGTGGATGTTGGTTAACCAGTGGAGTATGTCTTCTAGGATGTTAGTGTTATTGCCTGGGGGAATATAGATACAGACAATATTTATATATTTGTTTTTGTTAATTTGCAGTTTGGTGGGAAGAATTTCTGCTTTATCAAAACTGGGTGGTGGAAGGGGTTCTCTAGTAACTTTTAGTGTATTTTTATAAATTGTAGCTACCCCACCTCCCTTTTTAGTACAGAATACCAGATAGTCAGTGTTGTTCGGAGGCTGAATTAGCAGAATATGAAGAACTCCACGGTATCTAATGTGACGCTAATAGATATTCGACATAACATGCATCCTAGAAGGCAGTCTGAATAGCAGGGAAATGTGGCTGCTGAAACAGTAAAAGTGACAAAAGAGATTGTTTCATTTATATGTGAAATAGGTCAGCTGTGAAAGATGTGGAGATGAGCAGACAGGAAACAAGTATAAAATTACATAGACATATATATATATATATATATATATTTTTTTTTTTCTACATTGTTTTTATATTTATAATGCCAGTCTTTTGTGTGTGGGTGTATACACACACAGACACACACACACAGACACAGACATATATATATATATATATATATATATATATATATATATATATATATATATGTGTGTGTTTTTGAAAAAGAAGGAATGATCACATGACATGTCTGTGGGTCATATGACTTTTGCACACTATTTAAGAAAGGGGAGAGGTATATGATATGTAGGTGATGAAATTTTATGGATTGTATAACAAAAGTGTTTATACTATTAAAAAGTGAAAATATACATTTTGTGGGTGTGTTTGGTGTGTTGGTGCTTATTCCTTGTACCTGGTGAGCCTGTCTATTTGTTGAGCTCAACATCTGAGGTTGGGGTGAGTTGCAATTTTTTCTATAACGAAACAGAATTTAGATTATGCAGTAGCATCAGGTCCTAGACTATTTATGGAATTACATAATTTATAGTTGTCAAGAAAAATCTATAAATAGGTTTACACTGGAGCATCACAAAATATGTATGTTATTTTCATAAGGCATGTTTTAAGGCAGAAAATTGCTATTAGGTGGTTGAAGTTTATAAAGAAGTTGTACATGAAGGATATATTCCATAAAGGCAGGGTCAAAAGGTATTTCACCACGTGTGGACAGGAAACATTTAATCTTGGGAATCAGTATTAAAAAACTGAACAATCTCTGAGTAATTTGTCATTTCTTGTATAAGTATGCCAGTTTATAGTGAAATAGAACCACACAAAATAAGTGGATTCAGTTGGAATGAGAGGTTTTTGAGCTGAGTCAGCATGTATGGGGGGCACAAAAGACAACCTGTCTTTGGCAATGATATGATATGCAGTATTACTGAGTCAACAAGACCTCTACATATTGTGGAAAAAACAACAGATGTCCTTACAAATAAGTATATGTTCCACTAGCTCCCTATGGATTAGATACAGGTATCTTTGCATTGGAACCAAGTTTATGTAACTGCACAACTATGCATTCCTTCAAGGTACAGGAAGGCATCAAGCTCAGGATTTTCTTTTTCTGTTCAATCTTTGACCATTGATCTGTGTTACAATGATATTGTCTGAATTAGAATTTGCTAAATGAGTTTGTCCATAAGATGAACTTTGTCTTAGAAAGGCATTATGAGAAAAACAAAGACTTTAGCTGATAAGCAAAAGCCATGAGACAATAGATGATTCTCATCTTTGGCAAAGCAGAATGATCTTTTAAAAACCTCATCCTTGGCAGACACATGGTGGATCCTCCTAGAACAACACCCGTTGATTAGCTAACTGTTGATTTTAATTATTTTATCATTGATTTTTAGGCATCATTCTTCATAATGTAGAATACAGCACCAGTGACTTTCATTCCTACATGTCATGGGAGAAGAGCTTGGTAGCATTATTATCTATGTACTTCATTTTTGAGCACCTAAGGTTATCCATTCCCACATGGGCATCCACAAGGTCATGCTCATATTTAGGACAATGAAGAAAACTGTGTCTCTTGTAACATCCCTAATCCTAGCACCAGATGGACAGCTTATATTAGCCCACTGTCCTTGCCCACGCTGATAACTGGTGGATGGTATACAAATGAGTGCATAATGCCAAGCAAATGAGGGCATATATTCCAATGAATCTCATTTGTGTAACTGTGAGATCACCGAAATATTGATCATGTATTTTATGCAGGCCTGCAGGACCGTAAATGAGCAGGTTTGCAGTTCTTATGATTTGCAGTAGAGGTATTTATGGGTGTAGGTGTCGCTAGAGATACAAGTCCCTTGTTGGCTGAGATTCACTACATGGAAGCCTAGGAGTCTTAGGCTGATATTCTTTAACAACCTCAGCATACATTGGTAGGTTAATATGCTGCCATTTACTGGCATGAGGTATTGTTGAGAAACAGGTATTAAAGCTATGTAAGCATTTTCATCAGTTGCTTATGGAATCAGAGTTTCTGCAATTGTGAAGAGTGTTTTCAGTAAACATTAGAAAATTGCAACAGTGCCTTAAAACTTGTAGAGCTGGCAGATAAGTAATATAAGGTATAAGCAAGCAGTGAGTCTGTAATGATACAATCAATACTGGTTTTACTGGAAGTTTTAGTGGAGGAACAAAGCAACAGTTGCAGTGACTGAGAAACACTGCTGATATTGACTGCTACCCGACTATGCTTAGAACTGGTACCAACACATGTGTGCTCAGCTAGGAATCAACATATCTCTACTTATTCATTTACCAGGAGCAAAATAATAGCAGTAATCCTGAGTCAGGTCATGGAAAGTGCATCACAGTGTGTCTGGTGATCTGTGTTAGTATTCTAGATGGTAGCTGCAGTGGATAACACATGCAGCAGCTGAGCACAATAGAGCACTAAATGGTGCTAATGTCCAAAATTTAATCTGAAAAGGTTCCCAATAAAACAGTAAAAAGACCAGATGGGGAAGTCAAACAGGCACACACACTGCCTAATTAGAGTTGTCCAGGAATCATTGTCTATCTGCTTTTTAATCGGAACCAATGTCTATCTGCTTTGTAATCTTTCTAACAGGAAAAAAAAAGCAGTTGCATCAATTCAAAGCTGGTTCTTGGGTAGCAGTTTGCAGACTATTCAGTGATAAACAGATTAATCCTATGTAAGCTTGGAAAACAGATTAATGCAGTAGGTACTTTTGTGTGCAACTAGTTTATGGGAAGATGTGAAGGGGAGTGTATCTGATGTTTTATCAAAGGGAAGAGTTTTCCTAATCTGATCTTCTAATGTTAACTAACGTGAGTAGATGAGCTTAGACTGAGGAGAGCTTCTGATGCCTAAATTACATAAGGGGCAGGCAAATCAAAAAGCACTGAGTATAAAAGTACAACAGAGACAGGGTGGACAGGTTGGACAAAATTCCAAAATGATCAGAAGCAGCTTTGCCTAACAACTCACAACTAGTTCTGTGCTAAATGCCAATCTTCAGCTTCTCCCATGTCTCAGAATCAGTTTTCAGTCAAATAATGCAGCACAAATAATTAACAACTGATCATACCCTGGAAATATTTAAATAATCCATGAGAAAATAAACAAAGTAAAACAACAAATTTAAGATAATGAAAACTGCAATAAAAGAAGAAACAAACATGAAGCAATGTAAGTTAGCAAACTGTAAACCAAAAAATCCAAAATGGATAC
This sequence comes from Protopterus annectens, assembly GCF_019279795.1. Lineage (NCBI taxonomy): Eukaryota > Metazoa > Chordata > Ceratodontiformes > Protopteridae > Protopterus > Protopterus annectens. The sequence continues at coordinate 492,958,775 of NC_056744.1, forward strand.
ACAGCGCCTCGTACAGATGAATGAAGGTATTCAGAAGCATTTAGCGCATAGTTTAATCAGAACAGTATGAAGAGTGACAATGTACAGGGATGAGACAATTCAGAGACAAAAGCAGAGTGGTTGCACTATAGGAGATGTGACGGCCATGCTAAGGTCCAGCAATCAAGGAGCCTCAGTCCTTACCCCTAACACCATGGAGGGCATCTCATATAAGAGGAAAAGATAACAAATACACACAGTAAACTACGATTTCCCTTAAGTGCACACAGAGATCACAGTCAGTCTGGGGCTGGTTGCACCCTTGCTTTTTAGGTCCCCAATAAGACTCCCCACTGGCAAAGCTATAGGGTCCAGATCTCAGCCTAGCTGGCAAGCTAACCTCTAGTACCCTCTCTCTCCCACCAGTGCTTTGTGCCCCTGCCCAGGTAGCTGACACACCACACCGACTTTGAGATAAGTATTTATACAACTTCACAGACAGGAATCAGGACATCTGCAGGATGGTAGTTCCATATCACTGTGTTCTCAAGACAACCTACTATTGGCATTTTGTCTTTCCCACTTACTCACTCCCTCAGCTTTGGTTCCCTGCCTTGCCTCTGTGAACACCTGTATGGCACATGGCCCAACTGGTTGCATTCAAAACATTTAACCCTAGCTCCTGGACATGTATCTGGACTAGTGGCTTCCCCTGCTACTGGCAGATTCTGTTGCAGCAGTCTGTGCTGCCCACAATGGGTTCCTTTAGACCCATGAGCAATACTGGGTGTCCCCTTCCTGTGCAGGGCTGCCTTGCTTGCCAGGTATTGGTCTCCTGTCTTCCCCAACTCATCTGAAGTAGCACATTGTCTATAACTCAGCTAATCAGATCCTCATGTCCTCAGGCAAAGTGCTAAGGGCATGTTCCCTCACCAATAATTCTGCCAGCCCTTCAAAAGTGGTAACCTGACATCCACTCACCCAGCTATAAAAATAAGTGCTCAGTTCAGCAACATATTCATACACACTTTCATCTGCCTTGCTTCTATGTTCACAAAACTTTTTTTCTATACATTTCAGGTGTTAGCTTAAAACATTCTAAAAGAGATTTTTTACAGCAGTATAATCAAAACAGACAGAGTCAGGCATTTGTGATATACAAGTTACAGCTTTCCCATAGAGTAAGGGGGTCAGGAATCATAACCAGAGCATTTGGTCTACACTATACTGTTTGCATACCCTCTCAAACATATGAATGAAACTATCAAAATGATCCCCCTCTTTAATTTGCGGAAGATATTTACTGACCTGTTGTGCTTCTGGGGTCCAGTTACTCCCTTCCCCATTACCTCCATAACTCTGGCAAAGAGTCAGCATTTCCCTCTCATGCTTCCTCTGACACTCCTTTTCTTCGGCTTCTATCTCCAAATGCCTGGCCTCCAACTCAAGTCTCTTTAGCTCCAGCTGGATTTTTAAGTCCACTGCAGAAAGGTTGAGCTGTCCATTCTCTGAAGATATTGTATCTCTACTGCCAGTCTGATTGTCCTTCGCAGAAAGGTTGAGCTGTCCATTCTCTGAGGATATTATATCTCCACTACCAGTCTGATTGTCCTTCGCAGAGAGGTTGAGCTGTCCATTCTCTGAGGATATTGTATCTCCACTGCCAGTCTGATTGTCATCCTGGGTGCTGTTTTCTGATGCAGCTGTAACCAAGGCTGCAATCAGATCTGCCTTAGTCAGGTTTCCATGCACCAGTCCCCTAGCCTGGCACATCTCCACCAGCTGGCTCCTTGTCAGCTTTCCATACTCCTCTGCTGATATGCTGCCTTCTCACCCTGACTAACTAATCTAGCAAAAGAAATAAAACAATTGTGATCTGAACTCTGAGTATTCACTGTGTGGCTGTTTTAGAGTACAAAATACCTTCAGAGATCACTCTACATAAGCTACAGGATTCACTCTACCCACACCACTACTAGCAAATTAGTATGTGAAGTGGATCCCACCACTGCAAACCACAAGGGAGGATATCTTATCCCAACCACTGCCACCACAATGTGATGGCCGTGCTCTGGCCCAGCAATCAAGGAGCCTCAATCCTTACCACTAACACCAGGGAGGGTGTCCATATAAGAGGAAAGGATAACAAATACAGATAGTAAAGTACAATTTCCTTACCACTAACACCAGGGAGGGTGTCCCATATAAGAGGAAAGGATAACAAATACATACAGTAAAGTACAATTTCCCTTAAGGGCACACAGAGATCACAGTCAGTCTGGGGCCAGTTGTTCCCTTGCTCCCCAGGTCTCCAATAAGACTCCTCACTGGCACAGCTATAGGGACCAGATCTCAGCCTAGCTGGCAAGCTAACCTCCAGTACCCTCTCTCTCCCACCAGTGATTCATGTCCCTGCCCAGGTAGCTGACACACTACAGACACTTTGAGATAAGTATTTATACAACTTCACACACACTCCTGGGAAAGGCTTACACAGATTCTTCAGCTGTGCCCCTTTACCCAGACTATAAGGTAGTAAATACTGCGACCACTAGCTAATACTTATAAGCTTCCTGAAGGCCCTTAAAAGGGTGTCCAATTATTACTGTGCAATATTATTATCCAATTGTAAAGTGTGACTAATCATTCTAAGGCTTATTAGAGTGGCCTTGTACAATAAACTCTATAAACATGCAATGTATTATAGAGCTTAACTTGTCTCTACATAAATCAGCCACAAGTAAAATGTTTTTAAAATATTTAATAATAAATAATTAAAAACACATAACAATACTACTAAACCACAGTGCTATCCAAGAGATCAGAGATCACACAGAAACTTAAAACAATACAGTAGGAAAGTTCTGATATAACAGAAAAACACTTAAGTTTAATCTTTATAGTCCTAGCTATTTCTACAAGAAAACATACTTCTAAAGTAACTTACTTTCATAGAGCAAGCATAAGGCAGTGCTGAGAGTTGGATATCAAGATCAAAATGCTTACAGTTTCTCTCTCAGCAATAGTTTAAAATTACTAACATTTCTGCTGGGCCCTCCCAGATTACATCATTGTGGCACTTAGTCTGGAGTTCCCAGGCCAACAGTCTACATTATTTAGCAAGCTAACACCTGCTCAGGAAACTACAATAACAAAAGACATTTCACATGTACACTCTAGTAATTATTCTTTAAGTTAAAACAATAGAAGGAATGTGCTCAGCTAGCCACTAAGGCACCACTATCTAGATCAAAGGACAGATATGAAATAATTTTAACTTCAAAAGAAAGATTTGAAATGCTTGGCTTAGTTTTCCATACAGCAGATGGCAATGTTGCTACAATCTTGAAGTTCACATTTTACAGTGTTTTCTTTCATTTAAGAAACAAGCCTGTATTTTACATTTATATTTATAAATGATAGAATTATGTATCAAATTCTATTTGACTAGGCTGGCAGCCTTCACCCCTTCTCTACCAGTCTTCACAGGAGAAATAGTTTGTTATTGATGGTATGCAAATGAGTGCATAATGCCAAGCAAATGAGGGCATATATACAAATGAGTCTCATTGCATATGTAAATGATGAAATAAAATATGGCAGTTCTAAAAAAAAAAAAAAAAAACAGGAATCGCTGGTAATATTATGTTAGCAATGCCAGCACCTACAGCTGAACAACAGGTGCTACTGGCCACTTTTGTAGCCAGTGTCCACTACACTGCATCTCATTACCCTCTGTGCACAGACTGGATTACCAGTAACTAACATACTATCATGTCTGTTATCAAGATATTGTTGTGCATTACCATGAGGACGATATGAAAATTAATAAGTATGTACCGTGAGGATGATATGAAAATTAATAAGTATGTATTACCCACACATGGTATAAAAACTGGTGTATGGACTGTCCATCAGTGTGGAGATAAAGGTATGTATAATATTAAACTTCTTTCTACAGGGACCTTTCTACATCTGACAAGGAACACCCTAGAGATATTACAGGTATCATCCTCACAGATCTTAACGCTTGTTCTTGATGTTACAGCATGTTGGGGTGGATATTTGCTCTCCACTGTGAGCAGAGGAGAGTAACAGCACTATACGGGCATTTTACAACACAGGATATTTTGCTGAAGCCTTCTGAATCAATTAATGTACACTCATTCTTATCAAGGCCCCTTCCCCTCCACAAAGTGCCCAGTTCATCATCCAGAATGGTTACTTTTACAGATGAAGAATTAACATCTAAAATGTTGGGCTGTTTATAACTGTTGCTTATATTTCTAAACTTAAGAGTTTTTATTTTTCATTTTTTTCTCAAATAAAAAGCAAATTAAGTTGCTCTACTATTTTTATGCTGGGGAGCAATTGCATCTCTGTTGTGGTTTATGTACTCATCCGTCATGCGACTCACTGTTGGTGTACACAGGATTATTGAATGTGATGCAGATTTACCAGAGCCATTGGTGATGTTTGTCATTTGATAAGCTTCAGCAAGATGGGATGTTATAGCCACAGATATAGTAAACATAGTCTAAGATGAGAACATGCTGACAAAGGCATCATGGTGGGACCGTTCACATTTGTATCATTTGCAGTATGATTTTTAAACAAAAATGGAGGTACCCTTCCAGGAATATACATTTGTGCATACATGCAATATTTTGTATGTAAAATTGAATAAACAGCATACAATAATGTGTTTTTCATTTCTCAGACATTGTTGTGAGATAATTATGTACCATTGAGATTGAAATGATTTAAATTCTTCAGTCCTTCCACTTGTGTAGCTCACTACTTTTTCAGTCTTCTGTTTGGTGAATATTTTATTTATTTTATTTAGTTGGCATTTGTTTTCCAGGAAAATCCAACTGTGCATGACTCCCGTTTTCAGTGGAGGCCCAGGGAGGAAAGCTCCAACATACATAGTTCAATTGATAAACTACATAATATTATCACATGAAGTGCAGTAACAAATAGTAGAATTGACATACAGGATAAATAAACTCAGATCAGAATATCGTGCAGTGAAACTTAAACAACAATCACGGGATACTGAACACCTTGTAAAGCGCAATTGATAGTGATAACCAATGGTAAAGATGCTAAGCATTTTAAATATGGGCAAAAGACTAAGAGAATGGAAAGAGATGTTGCATTTTGGGAAGATTAGGAAATACAGTTAAAGCAGGGTGCTATCAGAGAAGTGACTGTTGTTTTGGCTGACAAGAGAAGGGAGGAAAGGAGAGTAGAAAAGAAGATCAAGGAAATGAAAAGGGAGAAGGAAATAAGGAAGTGAGGGGCGAGAAAGGAATAGAAGGAAGGAGTAATGGGTAGTATCAGCCTAGTGGAAGACATGTAGAGAGCCAGGAGTTGAAGATAAATCTCTTTAGATGTTGTTTGAATATGTGACTACATAGCATTGCTTTGATATCTGTAGGAATGCTGTTCCACGCCTTGAGTAGGAATATAGGCAATGGTCAATAGATTTTTTTTTGGTTTATGGATTTCAGGGAGGTTTTTCTCAGATGAGCAAGGAGGGTGATTAGGGAGGTAATGGTTAAGAATGGTGCTGGTTGCTGGGCAGGATGAGTATTTGTATATCATTTTATGAACAGAGAGGAGTTGGGTGAACTTGAGGTAGTGAGGTGATTCAAGCCAGTTTAAATATCTGAGGGTGGAGCCATGGTGGGAGTTGTATGACTGGCTGGCTGCAAATCTAGCTATTTTGTTATAGCAAAGCTCAAGTTTTGATCTTAGGAAGATCTGAATGTTGATGAAAATGGGTGAGGGATATAGTAGTGAAGGAAGGAGGCATGAATTAGCTAGAGTAACTCTTGAGGAGTTGGTAAGGAATCTTTTTTATCTATAGAGCATACCCAGTTTTTGGTGTGTTTTCATGCACTTTTGAATATGAAGATCACGTTTCAGTTAATTGCCTATTATGACACCAAGTAACTTTGTGTGAGGTACAACTTCCATTTCAGTATTCTTGAGAGAGGATATTTTGAATGTGTCTTTTATGTGTGTTTGGGATTTGGGGAAAAATAAGAGCAGTTTTGCTTTATTTGGGTTTAGAAAAAGCTGATTGTCACTGATTCAGTTTTCAATAGAGTTGAAAGTCTGCTGAGTGATAGATTGTAACTGGCAAGGCCTACTAGATGAGCAAATGACATCAGATTCATATGCATATTGTATAAGTGTAGCTTGTTGGGAGGATGTATGTAGATCATTTATAAATATGTTAAAAAGGAGAGGGCCAAGTATGGAGCCTTGTGAGGCACCTGTATTAAATGAGAGATAAGATGAGTAAGTTGAGAGCCATTTAGCTGATTGTAGCTGGTTAGATAGATAGCTAGAGAACCAAGTGACTGTTGTGGTGGAAAAGCCTAACACAGGCATTTTTGAGAGTAGTTTGGTTTGTAAGACTATATTGAAAGCTTTAGAGGGAGCTAAAAAGAAAGAAGAAGCTAAATTGTTGCTATCTCTGGCTTTAATGACATGGTGCAAAAAGGCAACAAGGGCAATTGTTGTGCTATGGTCTGAGTGAAAACTATGTTGGGTAGAAGTTAATAGATTTTCTTGATGTAAGTATTACAAAAGTTGATAAGGAATACATTTTCTAAGATCTTGGAAAGAGGGGGACAAGATTGCAATTGGACTAAAGTTTGTTATTTTATTGGAGTTTCCCCCTTTATAAAGAGGAATAATGTAATTTTTTTTCCAGAGACATTGGATATATGACTCACAGACAGACAGAGTGATCAAGATATAGCTTGGGTAGGCAATAGAGGGTGAAACAATCTTTAGATATTCATATGGGAGATTATCTACAGAGGGTGATCAGGGCTTAAGACTGTGTAATAATGTTTTATATAGGAAGTAGAGACAGATTGTAAGCTGAAAATGGCACTGTAAGACCTCTGAAGTTTGTCATGGGGTGTTAGGATTCTGTAGGGAGTCCTGGATGAGTGTGGCTATTGAGTCTATAAAGTGGGATTTAAATTTAGAAGCAGTTTCTAAGGGTGAGATATCTGCACAAGGGATATGGGTACTAGGAGTTCCAGGATGTAATATTTTCTTCATAGTGGACCAAAATTTTTGGAGATTGTGTCTTTGGTAGAACTGTGGGTTGAAGTAATAATATTTGGGTCTACTTTAGAATGACGAATCTTTGAAATATCGAGTGTTCACATGAGCAAATATTTCAAACCTCGATATTGCTATTTTTTTTTTGCACTACAGTGTGGATTAAAATATTTGCCCTTTCCTCACTGTAGTGCGATCTCGGAGTTGGAATATATATTTAGTGGGGGGGGGGGGGCACAGCCCCCCACAATAGCAATTTTGAGTTTTGGAATATTCTCTCATATGAGCGTTCAAGACATTGATCTTTCATTTTTCTGACATGGACCCTAATATTTATTATCAGCAGTAACTTGTTTTTTTGTCATGTTTCAAAGTTGTTTGTAGGTCTGTAGGTGAGCTCAAGATCTGTATTTTTGCCAGGTTCTCCAAGTTTGTCTCTCTTATACTGTACATTAATTGTCTACTAGAAGGGGATAGCCAGGTTGACTGGTTAAATTTAACTCTTTTTTATCTTATAGGAGCGAGGCTATTGAAAATGTCAAGAAATATTGTATTAAATTTTAGAACAACATTATCCAGTGGTAGGGAATAGAGGATGGACCATTTAATGTTATTAAGGATATCATTAAAGATCTTTCCTAGGATTCAATAAAGTCTATGTAGGCTCTATGTAGAGCCTACACAGAATAAATCCATAAACACATCCGAGTGCCATACATATTAATTATGGTGCATGCCCAAGGGAGGTCACAGCAACATGGATATTGAATTGGTGCAAGACTAACCACAGATCCACATACCTTTTGGCCTGTTAACCTTGACTGAAAGGTGTACAAAACATTTTATTTTATTAAATTGGATTTTTATTTATTTATTTATTTATTTTTTACATTTATGTGATTGCACGGTGCTGCACATTGCTTAGCTATGCTTAGCTTTGCTCACATATCTCAGACATAGCTAGACATTTAAAAATAGAAACCGGATGTATTCAATTTTTATTTTTTTTTCATGTACTTGCTTGCATGACGTGCCACTTTATTTAGCTATGCTTAGCACTGAGCACTCATGCATTAGACATCCATTAGACATCTAAAACTAGAAACCTGATGCATTCAATTTTAATTTTTTTAAAAAAACTTTATGTGCTTGTTTGCCCTACGTGCTGCATTATTTAGCTAGGCATAGCATGGAGTACTTAAGCATTAGACATTTGCTAGACAGCGAACAGCTAAAAATAGAGATCAGATGTATTCAATTGTTGTAGCTTTGCAGTGCTTAGCAATGTGAAAACCCATGCAGCAAATCTGTGTTATGCTTGCAGCTACCTTTACAGTATATGTAAAGATGTACAAGTTCCCTTCACTATCCCAGTGGTTAGATAGGTTGAGACAAGTCCTATAGTGTAGTAGGTCCTGGGTTTGAGGCTTGGCCAGTAATATTTTTTTACATATGGTGCTGTGAGACTATGTCAGGTGACTGAAACATTAGTTGACTTTAAATTGGATAAGTGTTACATTTAGTAAAGCTGTACAATGTTAAGCAGCACTTAAACATGGTCAATGGTCTTTTCCAGTTTGTGCATTGCTAAGCTTTGATTAAACATGGTTGGTGTGAGTTTGCATGATGCTAAGCGACATGACATGATTTTGAAATTTACAGCATGACATGCAAGGGTGGGAATGCAGCCTATTTAAAGGCTAATAGGTGGGATTTTTTAATTATTCCTTGGAGCCTGACGTTGAATGTGGGTATGGCTGATGTTGTGGGGGAAGGTGTGCACTTTAGGGGACAAAGGTGGGGTGTGCACGAGTCCAGGTACCAAAACACTTTTTCTCCACTCCTCAGGCATCCTCTGACTTTCCAAGATTTCATTAAACAATCTGGTTAAGAACTCCACTGCCATTTCTCCTAAGTACCTCCATGCTTCCACTGGTATGTGATCAGAACCAACAGCCTTTCCATTCTTCATCCTCTTCAAAGCTGTCCATTCTTCCACCTTGCTAATCTGTTTCACTTCCTGATTCACTATCCCACATCTTCCAACCTTCTCTCTCTCTCATTCTCTTCATTCATCAGTCCCTCAAAGTACTCTTTCCATCTGCTCAGCACACTCTCCTCGCTTGTCAGTATGTTTCCCCTCACTATTCTTTATCACCCTTACCTGCTACACATTTTTCCCAGCTCTGTTCCTCTGTCTAGCCAATCGGTATAAGTCCTTTTCTCCCTCTTTATTGTTCAACATTTCATACAACTCTCCATATGCCTTATCCTTAGCCTTTTACACCTCCCTCTTTGCCATGCTCCTCATCTCCTTATACTCCTCTACTTTCTTCATCTCTCTGACAATCCCACTTCTTCTTCGCCAGCCTCTTCCGCTGTATACTCTCCTGTAGTTCCTCATTCCACCACCAGGTCTCCTTGTCCTCTTTCCTCTGTCCAGATGTCACACCAAGCACCTTTCTAGCTGTCTCCCTTACCATCTCTGCTGTAGTTACCCAGCTATTCAGTAACTCTTCACTGCCCCCCAGTGTCTGTTTTAACTCTTCCCTGAACTCCACCTCACAATCACCCTTTTTCAACTTCCACCATTTGATCCTTGGCACTGCTCTCACACTTGTCCTCCTTTTCTTGATCACCAATATCATTCTATGCTGCCTAATACACTTTCCCCTGTCACCACTTTACAGTCTCCAATCTCCTTCAGACTGGCCCTCCTGCATAGGATATAATCCACATGTGTGCATCTTCCTCCACTCTTGTACGTCACCCTATGCTCCTCCCTCTTCTTAAAGTATGTATTCACCACAGCCATGTCCATCCTTTTCACAAAATCCACTACCATCTGACCTTCTGCATTCCTCTCCTTAACACCATACCTGCCCATCACTTCCTCATCCTCTCTGTTCCCTTCACCAACATGCCCATTGAAATCCACTCCAATAACCAGTCTCACTCATCCATCGCACGCCTAACTTGTGGAGCATATGCACTAACAACATTCATCATTACACCATCAATTTCCAGCTTCATAAACATCACTCTATCCGACACTCTTTTCCCCTCCAAAACACTCTTGGCATACTGTTCCTTCAGGATAACCCCTACCCCATTTCTCCTCCCATTCACACCATGATAAAAGAATGTGAACCTGCCTCCTATACACCTGGCCTTACTCCCCTTCCTTCTGGTCTCTTGCACACACAGTATATCAACCTTCCTTCTCTCCATTGTATCAGCCAGCTCTCTCCCTATACCAGTCATACTGCCAACATTCAAAGTTCCTACCCTCACTGCTACACTCCTAACCTTCATCCTCTCTTTCTGCTTTCAGGCATGCCTTCCCCCTCTTCTTCTCATTTTCCTCCTTCAGCCAACAGTAGCCCAATTTCTGCCAGCACCCTGTTGGCTAACAGTACTGGTGGTGGTCTTTGTTAACCCAGGCCTCGACCGATCTGGTATGGAAATCTGTATTGTTGTCTGCATATGTTATTTAGCAGAGGTTTTACACCGGATGCTCTTCCTGACATAACCCTCCCCATTTATCCAGGCTTTGGACCAGCACAAAGAAATGCACTGGTTTGTGCATTCCCATTGGCTGGGTTTTTGCACAGATATAGCTTGTATATTAATAAATTACTGGAAAACATACTTACATATCTGTGGGAGTGCCCATCTCTAGCCTCTTGGATCCAGGTGTCCAAGGTTCCCCTCTTCCTATAATACAGGTCATCATAGTGGTGATGACACTGCTCACCAGTGCGGGGGGGGGGGTACCAGTTGCACTGGTTAGGTCCCTAGCCAAACTATTCCAGGCCTCAGACTTACAGAATGAGAACCATCTTAAAAAGGCAAACTCCTAGCTAGGGGAACCATTGTGTATGAGAGTTAGTTTGTATGGTTAGCTTGTTGAGACAGTACTCACACAGCTATCTTTCAACAGAGGAGTATTGTACTCCATCAGGTATCCAACTATTTTGTTTCTAACATGATGCATGTGTTTGCATATACTTAGAGGAATTGGGTTTACATCATTAAGCCTTTCTTACAACTGTACTGAAACATGCCATTGATCTCCAGCTGCATTACACCTACAGAGGATGTAGAGTACAGCAAGGGTATAATTCTGTGTGATAACTAGGTACACAGTTCTCCTGTATGCTTCTTTTGTTAGCAGCTGTAATAGTACATTGCTATATGGTTGTCACTGGTGTTTGTACATATGTTATGGGGGGTCCTGTTATGGGGCGCACTACAATGGACTCCTGTGTCTGGTGTGATCATAAGTCAGTATCTGTCCCAGCACAAACAGAAGTAGTTCACTATTGCTATTATCCTGGTTGCATCCACAACCTTTGCATGTTTGGCACACTGTTGAATATGAGATGTGTAATCAAGCAGGGAATACTGATAGCCTTCTGTTTTGTCAGAGATGTAGATATTCGCTCAAGTGTCATCACAGGCCTGCTAGATGGATTGATATACTGCCTGCATGACTGTCAACTGTGCAGATATTTTCAGAGTGTACACAGTTTAGACTCATACCTATGCCTTGTAGGTGGGACCACAGTGATTGATTTGACAGGAATGTCAGGACATTACAGATTGCCATAACTGTCAGCTGTGCAGAGTTTTGCAGAATGTTAACAGTGTACATAATTTATGTTTTGCTCATGAAATTCTTGTTTAAAGAACTTTTTTTCCAAATAATTACAGATTTGGGTTAGAAAATAATGTCCTTATGTCCTACTACTTGAGTTTGGGGGTTATACATGTGTGTAGTAGTGGCAGCAATAGTATACAGCTTAACATATGTTGCAACATAGTACTGCAGAGCACAGCAGTGCAGGTATTAATGTTATGTGTTTCCTTTTTTATCACAGGTGACCAGTGAGGTTGGTCTTTGTCCCCTTCACAACCTGACATCAGTGTTTCTTCAGACGGTGATGATGATGGTGGACAAAGTGAGGCACAGCTGGGGGTTGCAGGGGCTGAGTATGACACAGAGGTTGACATCCCTCATATTCCCTCATCACCATACACACCCCGTATGACTACGCATACTCAGTCCCCTATGGCCACAGATATTGGACAGTCAGAATAGGGACATTAAACAGGGAAGTGTGGATACTGTGGCTGCAGCCACTGTCAACACTGGCCATTGCCAAACAGTTGCCGAGGTTCCACACAGGTGGATTGATAGAGATGCTCATAGGAGGCCAGCTTTCCCTCTACCACCTGTTGCAGGTGTCTCATCACATGTCGCCTGACGTATGTTTAGGGCCATCATGGTGGCACAGGCACATTCAGAAAGGAACTTCCAACAAATGCTCAAGGTTATGGATGCAGCACAGTCTGACATCCATGATTGCCTCCACAATGTAACTTGGATTGGTTGACTGACACAGCAGAAAGATGTTGATCTGAGACAGATCACACACTATCTGTCTTAGAATGCACATTGTCTGGTTGGAGTTGAGAGTCGGCTTCATGGACATAGGTCACATGTTCGAGGCCAGAGATGATGAACAGTCAGCTCTACCATGCACAGCTCACAACTGGCCAACATACAGACATGTAGGGCTAGCACTGATCTTGGCTATGTTCACGCAGGCACTCACACACCACTGTCAATTCAGGTCACCTACAGGCACACACACCACATTTCCATGGTCCATCTTGTCTGCTTCCCTTCCTGACTCACTCACACACTTGCCAACCTATCAGGTCAGCCAAGGCCTCCTACACCCCACACAACACCTTATGCAAGTGATGATACCTGTGCCACATCCCTATCATCTTTCTCATGGATGCAGGGAAATAAGGCTATATTTCTGATGCACAGGGTGCCTATCTGCATTAATATGAATTTGTTTCCTGCATTGTTATTACTTTTGACATGTTGCTTTGACTGGTCATTTACAGATATCGCATGTTTCCATTTATAATGAGTATACCATAATAGTGTGTGTACATTACAATGGATGCTGTTGTAATGACTGTGAAGTTTCACAATGAAAGGTGTCTCATGGAAATGTTTGTCTTACTTTCAGGATTGTGTAGGACACACCTATGGGTACACATCTACAATCAACCCATCAACGTCAGAGCACAGCATTGAATGTTAGCAGAGAAGAAAAATGACATCAGAAAGGTAAAACAGTATAGGTTCATGGGTTCATAGATCTATGTGTGTTTAATAGGCTAATGAACACAAGGTATTCTTTAAGCCTAGCCATGCATACCTAAACTCTGACAGGTTCTGATAGCCTTGATAAGTGTAAGCAGTGTTTTGGGAGCTGAAACATCTACAAGCTGGGGTGTGAAAGATGAACCATTTCCAGTTTCCCTGTGTCCATTAGAGACACTGGTCCTAAACCTGGAATGATTGTCCTGTTCTCCATCCAGTTGTGTAACTTGCACTTGATTTATGTTAGGGCAAAACTCTGCTTCACATGGTTGGGGAGCCTGTTCCATATAGGGTGTAATCTCCGGGCTACATACCTGTCTCTCCAGAATGTAATATTTATACCACAGACAAGGGGTAGGTCTGTAGAATAGCTAATTCTGGTGCTAGTTGTTTTGTGGATATGCAAGAAGTCCACAGTGGGTTCTGACACCACACTGTATGGCAGGCATACACCTCCCTTCCAAACCATGTAGGAGACAGAATATACGGATAGGGTCTTGACAGTCTGCATAGGACATGTTGCGTACAAAATGCATTGGTCTAGTGAGGAACCTCTGTGGTTGTTACAGTTGTCATATATGCCTGGTTAATTACATACCAAAGGTGGCATTGCACTCAATGACAGGTCTGATGAATGCTGAATACAGTGGAACAATGAATTCCTTGGATTTACATGCCATACCTTTACTTATAGGTAGCACAACAAAGAATGATTTCCCCAATATTACAGACATGTGACAGTCAAAGGCTAGATCACTATGTGTTCATAAGTCCTTGACTACTGAGTCAACTGTTGGGAGGCGTGCTATCAATACGATAATTACCAGGGGTGGACGACTTCCCCAAGGATAGTATTGTACATTTCTTGGCATTTAGTGTTAGACGATGGCGGTGACAAAAACTGTATGTGTGTACCAGCCCCTCATGGATAACATTTGTGTTAGTATGGGACTCAGTGACAACTCCTAATTTGCAATCATCAGAAAATTTAGCCAGCCAGAGGCCACTGATATTTGCTGTGACTGCAGAGAAATAAATGCCTAAAAGGAGCAGTGCAAGGAATGATTTCTGAGGCAGTCCACTGGTGACTGGCCTCATTGTAGAGGTGGACTGTCCAATACTAACTTCCTGGATCATGTCTGTCAGCCTCTTGGCTATCCACAAGCAGACATAATAGTTTGTACCTAACCCCTTGAGTTTGTCAACAATGCCTGATGGGTTTATAGTGTCAAATGCCTTGTCAGCCCATGGTAGATGGATTGAATCATTTTACCCTCATCCCTTGCTTTGCATTGCTCTAGCCTTGCTAGATTTTTCTTTTGGTTTTCATTGATTGTTTTTTTCAGAGTGACCTTTTTACTCATTGTTTTAGTTTGTTGGTTGGGACATTTTGCAGACACCATAATGGTTATGTATATCAGCTTGGTACGACAACCCTGTGCTTCTAAAGGTTAGCCAAAAATTTCATGTATATTGTACTGATGACGCCATAAGAAGGCTGAAGCATGCATGTCCACAGCTTGTGGGGTTTGGCTTTATTGGTCTGAATTTATTTGTCCATGAAGAGACTTAACAAAGAAAAAAGTTATGGACATTCAGAATTGCCATATAGCTGAAACACCGGATGTTCTTAAAGGGTCATTTGCATATATCCCATGTTGCCTCTAATACAAGAGGTTCAAAGAATCACACAATGGAAAGTCTAGCCTTGCTAGATTTTTCTTTTGTTTTTTACTCATCCGTTGCTTTGGTTAACTTCTCAAATAGGCCCATAAAGAAGGGTGGGCATGATCTGCTCTTGACAAAACCAAACTGGATTTGGTTAAGTGTCTGTAGGTGTACTACATCTCTATTGATCATTTCCAGGATAATTATTTGCATTGCTTTACATATCAGACAACTGAGACTTCTGGGTCTGTAGTCTGCAGAGTCTGTGGATGTCAAATCTTTGTGCAGGGGGGTGTCTGTTGCTGTTCTCCATTCATGAAGCACGATGCCTGCTTGGTGGCTACAGTGAAATACTAATTCCAGAGGCCCGCAAAGGTCATGTTTCATGTTATATAGAAGGCATGCTTCTTTTTACTTTACAATACAAAAAATATGAAGACAAAGCGAAAAAGTAGAAAAGGAGATTAGTAATGGAGAAGTTAAAGAAATAGAAACTGAGGTTACGGATTATCTGCAAAGTGAGGGATTCAGTTTAGAAAATCTAATTCAGAAAGCACCACAACAGGATAAAACAATGGACATCCAAATTAAGTGGAAACCAGTAGAATGGGAAGGAATAGGTCAGATGCCATATGGAGATATTTTTGAAGCCTTCCACAGGGAACCAGTATAAATGTTCACTTGAAGCTAGACAGCAATGGAAGGAACATAAAACTAGGAAACTACGACATGGTCAATGTTGAGGAGTGATAGGTTAGTGAGTTCCCATATGACAGAGCAACAGATGGCACAGGATGAAATTGAAGAGAATGTGCCGCAGCAAGATGCTATGCTATAGAACTTTCTATAGAATGCCCGCAGGAAATGGAAAACATAAAATGTGCCCTCAGTTTAGAAGAAATGAGCTAAGAGAAGAGTTGCACGATTTAATAGATAGATAGACATATTAAGATAAATGAAAGAAATAGACTGTAGCAGGTTAATAAAACCCAAAAAGTCAAAAGTTTGATAAAACAAATAAATAAAGTAATTAGGACTATCCATAGAGATCCATGTGATATAACAGAAGAAAACAGGATATATTACTGTGCAGCTAAATTAATAACTAATAAAGTTATACCACAAGAGCACAGGGTAGTGAAGGAAAGGAAGGGGAGAAATTGAATATCATCATGGAAGTATCGAACAGAGAAAACCATAAAGAAATTAAGACAAGAAGTGTCACTGTTAAAAGAGTTTAGAAGAGAGAACATATTAACAAAAATACTTAGAAAGATAGACATGATGCAAGCAATGTGCAGTATTAGAGCAGATCAGGATCCATCATGCACTATCACAAATAACAAACTAAAATCTCAGCACAGGCGGAAAAACTTAGAGATGCATAGGTAAATATAACGGAAAAGTACAAAATAAGCAACTTACTGATGACCCAAAAAAGTTTTATAGACAATTGGGAAACAAGGTAAAGGGAATTGAAAGACCACCAAAAAAAAGAAGAAATAAATACATTTTGGAGGAGTATTTATGAAGATCATGTGGAGCATAACAAAGATGCTAAATGGATAGGAGAAGTAAAGGGAAGAATAAGAAGTTTAAAGGTACAGGATATGAAACGGGATGAAGTAATAGCCAGATAGACTGAAACAAAGTTAAGAAAAGCCTCTAAATGCAAAACCCCAGGCCTAGATGCAGCACCTAACTTTTGGTTAAAAGCATTAACATCTTTGCAACAAGATTTAGCCATGAGTAAGAACTTTTTTTATGCCCATCCTGAAGAGACACAAACCTGGCTAACAACAGGGAAAACAATGCTCCTACGTAACAGTGAACCTGCAAGCTACCCTAAAAATTATTGACCAATAACTTGCCTTCTGATGACTTATAAATTATACACTGGAATTGATGCTGACATTATAGTCATTTAGAAGAAAACTCAATTGTGGCAATAGAACAAAAGGGCAATAAAAGAAACTCATACGGAACAAAGGATCATTTGTTATTAAAGTCATAGTGGAGAACTTTTAAAAAGGGGAAAAATCTAAGTATGGCATGGATTGACTACAAAAAAGCATTCAATAGTATCCCACATTCATGAATAAAAAAGTGCTTAAAAATATATAAGATACACCCTATACTGACTGACTACATTACAGTGACCCTTAAACAGTGGCAGATCACTTTGCAATTAAGCCATGATAAAGGACAGATTATTATCCCAGGCATAAAAGTTTAAAGGCAGATATTCCAGGGTGACTCTCAGTCACTGCTACTATTCTGTCTTGCCCTTAACCCATTAAGCTGTTTACTTAACAGTTTAGGCTATGGCTATAAGTTGGCTCCTAGAAAACAACAAAGTGTAAAGACTTCTCATCTTTTCTTTGCCGATTATTTAAAATTGTATAGCTCATCAGATGAGGAACTGAAAGCACAACTGCAAGTTGTCAAAACTTTTTCAACCTGCAAAGCAGGAAAACTGCAGCCCCAAAAAACATCAGTTTGGGACAAGAATGTGATGTAAAAGAACTTGAGCAAGAGGGAGTGTTTAAATATTTTGGAATTCATGAAGGATCAACAATAAAACACAAGAAGAAGTGAATAAAACTAGTAAGGAATACCTTAGAAGACTTAAATTAATCTTTGCAAACAGCATTGACATTTAAGAACAAAATTTAAGCTATAAACCAATTTTCTCTTCTTGTTCCAACTTGCAGTTTTGGAGAGACTGACTGGCCCCAAAACATGTTGGATAGATTAGACAGGAAAACAAGAAGGATGCTTCATGCTCACCAAATGATTTGTAAAAATCAGTGCATACCAAGATTATATATTCCCTGTTCTGAAAGAGGGATGGGCCTCTTTGAAGTTGATTACATGTATAGCTCTGCAATCGTGGGACTCCACACATATCTGCTGACCTCACAAGATCCAAACATAGTGAAAATTTTGAAGCAAGAGGAGAATACATTGAAGATGACTTCTCTGCTTAGTCTAGCAGAAGCATATCGGTGTCAAGCAGGAATGGAAATCAAACTAGAAATAGATAAAAATCAGCCAGCAATTGAATGTGCCGGAAAAATAAAAGAAAGAATATAAGGGGAATGACCACATGAGAAGACAAGAAATGTTGAAAATGCATGAATATAGTTGCAAGTACAGAAAAATTCTTGAAGAACCTCATGTTGATCAGAATCAAATGGAGGAATGGTTAAGGAGATGTGAATTCAAACCAAGAGATTAAAGGTTAATATTGGTGGCCCAAAACAGTGGGTTACATACACATTGGTTTACAAAGTCCATACAACATGTGGGAGAGACAGACAAATGTAGATTTGGTAAAACAGAATTGGAAACAGTTGCACACCTCATTGCTGGTTGTGACATACTAATGGCAAAAGGACTGTATACTGAAAGTCATAATAATGTAGCAAGACTGTTGTACTGGGGATTGTGCAAACATTATGGTATTAAAGTGGCTGAAAACACTGGAAATATGAGCCACAAAGCATAATAGAAAATTATGAAGTCTACATCACATGGGATCACCTATTACCAGCAGTTAAAAAGATAGGTTCTAGAAAACTGGATATAGTGGTCCATGAAAAGAAGACAAAAGTAGAATTGATCATTGAAATGGCCACACTCAGTGACTACAGTGTCTTGTGTACAGAGAGACACAGAGTCTTAAAATATCAGGATTTGCAGGCAGAAATGAGAGCAATGTGGAAGAAAGATACCCAGACAGTTTCAATAGTACTAGGAGCAACAGGTCTTATAAAAAAGAATCTACAATTGTATTTAAATATGTTACCAATACATGTAACCCCATATGAATTGCAGACAGAGTCATAACTGGGCAGATTGCGGGTGCTGCAAAGAGCACTTCTGGCTGACATCAAAGACTGAAAAATAGTAATTTCATGAACTTTAATTGTACTTTGACTTAGGAATGGAGTCCATTCCCATCATGGTATTAGAAACCTAAAATACTTGGGGAGAAATTAAAAAGGCATGCTGGGATATTGTGTGGGCCCATTGATGCAGTGTGCTTGGTCTTAGAGGGAGCATTAAGGACCTGACCTCAAGTTATAATAGGAGTACTTCTATTTGATGGTATTTCCTGAGGAAAGATTGAGGGGGAGAGAAAGAGGTAATGTCGGGGCCCAATTTATGAGCCAGGAGGTTTGCTATATCATCTGCCTCATTACAGGTGGTTCCAATTGCAATGAGATAGGCACACAATTGTGTCTTACCTTTGCAGTTGTGGACATAGCTAAGGTATGCTTTGTGGTTGGCATTGGCCTGGGAGCCTGAACTTGCATCAAATCTGGCTGTTGTAGACTTCATTTGTCCTCTGATTTGTTTACTTTGAGATTGCTTTTAGCCTACCATGTGCTGCAACCCTATTTTTTTGCCTTGAATTTCTTCTTTCTGTTATACAGCCTATCGACTCTGTGATTCCATCAGGATGGCTTAATTTTGAGTTAGGTCAGTGCTTTTCCCTGGTGGGTATGGCTGCCTCCATGCAGCTCGTAACATGCTCGTGCAAGGTTTCTGTGACCATGTCTTGATAGGCTGCAGTGTTTTCAGTGTTTATGGGGGCTTCAGATTTGGACAGTGTATCACCTAATAGCTGGAGGTCAGCCTTACAGTAGTTCCTGAATATTCCATGTGTAGATGGGGGTCCATGTTTTATTTCTACTTCAAAGGAGACCATTTGTGCTTGGACCTTACCAGGGAAGACATTATAGTATGGGGTGTGAATGATTCTGCCGTATTGCCGAGGCCCACACTCAGTATGATTGCTCCCCTGGTTGGTGTACTGGCTGTCTGGTGCAGGGAGTTGCTGTTTACAAAATCCAGGAATCTCTGTATCCATATATTTGGTGTCGTATAGGATTCTCAGTTAATAGTGGGATGCTGCAAGTCACCCATGCATATGGCATTGTATAAGATGGTTAGTGTTTCCAATAAGTTTAAATACATGATATGGGTTTCCTTGGTAATAGATGGGGGCCTAGAGCTTGCATGGATGTAGTATTGGATTTCACCTATTGTGATTTGAACCAGGCGCAGCTCAAGTGCATTCACTTGCTTGACCAGCCTGGAAGTGTCTTTAGTTTTGATGTACACAGAGACACACCTCCACCTTTAGTCCCTGTCTGTGTAAGTAGCTGTTTTAACTGTGTGGAAGTCATAATAACCTCGCACTGTTGTTGTACTCTCCGTGGATTTAAGTCATGTGTCAGTGACTACACTGACATCTTCTGAGAGCTCAAATAATATCAGCAAGTATAGTCTTGGTAGGAACATCACAGGTCAGCTCCCCTTTATAATCTCTAAATACTGACATCTTGAATTTCAGTATCTTGAGTCCATAAAGGTGAATTTTTAAAATAATGAAAGTGCATAATCGCAAATTCGAATATCTCAAATTCGCAGTTATGGCATTATGCTACATTACGTGTGGTAGTCTGTTTAGATGGTATTCAGTGTCATGTGTGGATTTAGGTGTAATTTAATGTACGTGGGTGTTTTGTAATGGTTTTGGGTGGGAGTTTAAGTTTATGTGAATGTGTTTGTAAGTTGTACATGTGGGTTTGGGTAGGCAGGTGAAAGTATGAATGTGAAAGTGTTGGATGTGTTGGTGTTTGTGTGTGTGTGATGTGTGTGTGTGTGTGTGTGTGTGTGTGTGTGTGTGTGTGTGTGTGTGTGTGTGTGTGTGTGTGTGTGTGTGTGCGCGTGTGTGTGTGTGCATGCGCGCGAGAGGGACTGTAGAATGTCTGGCTGTCTGTTTACTTTCTTTTTCTGTTTGTGCGATCTCAGAGTTAGTATATATAAATAGGGGGATGTGGGGGGTGTAGGGTGGCTTGACCCCCTGCTTATTTGTAGTGCAGGCTTGTGGATGTGTGGTGTTATGTTTTTGTGTGTTTTTTGTATTGTACTGTGGATATTGTGGTGTATGTGTGGTGTGGTGTATGCTGTGTGTTCGGGATTTTGAATTTCGTGGTTTTGGGTTGTCGGTGTTTTGTGGATTTGCCTTTATGGTTTGAGATTTCATTATTTTGAGATTATAAAGGGGAACCCATAGGTCATGTATTGCCACATGGACTATGACTAGGTCATATCATGGGATCATAGGAACATAGTAGGGCCCTGACAAGCCTAGCCAAGATCTAAACTTATTGTCATGATCAGCAACAATTGCCCCTGCCCAAGAGGGACACAGGTGAAACCTCTGGGATGACTTTACAGTTACATATCCAATCTTTCAAACTGCTTTTGGAGTGGACCAATGAGGTGCTCTGTTTGACATGAAGTGGGATTCAGTTCCAAAGGTCTGGTAACCTCTGTGGGTCAAATCTGACCCTCCAGCATGTTGTATTACTGTCACATACCAGGTTAAGCTGTCTAGAGTGATTAACCCGTGTATCATTTGATATGCAAATATGCAGCATTTCCAATAAAGCCTGGTCAAAGATTGCCTTATATGCAAGGCATAGATCTCCTCTCAGTAGTCTGCATGAAACAGAACAAAGTGACAGTGATTTCAGATGATCCACATAGGACAGATGCTGAAAACTTTTAATTATACTTACGAGGAAACGTTGTGGTCTCTCTAATTGCTGCAGGTGCTTAAAAAGGTGCATACCAAAAGGGACATTGCATTTCATTACTGGACTGATGAGGGAAGAGTACAGAGAGGTTATAACTACTTCTACTCTTTTTGTTGCAATGGCCTTACTTATGAGATGAGCAATATAGAATGCCCTTTTTACTACTGTGGAGAGATGGTGATCAAAGATAAGGTTACTGACAACCTGTGTGACTAGTTCTCTCACCAATGAGTGCATACGTAGAGTGTGTTTATTGATATGTGAGTTAGCAGGAATGTCACACTTACTGAGAGGGATCTTAATACACTTTTGTTGCATTGAGGTTATGGCCATGGGTTTGGTATCAATCATTTGTGTGTTTAAGACCCTCTTATAGGATGTTGTCATCATCTGGAGCTTCTATGACCACTTCCAGTTTGCAATCATCAGCAAACTTTGTCAGCCACAGACCTTTAATTTTATGTTGTACTTTGGAGAACTACATTCCAAACAGTAGAGCTTCTAGGACAGATCCCTGTGGAACACCACGGGTTACAGGTGTGCTGTTGGAAGTGGATTCCACTATTTTCACTCTATGGGTTCTATCAGTGACCCAGTTAGTGGCCCATCTAATGATATAAGGGTTGATACCTAGCTGCGTAACTTTGTCAATGATGTCTGGGTGGGGTATAGTGTCAAATGCTTTGGCTACATCTAGGTAGGCTGTATGCACAGATTTCCACTCATCCAGGTACTTGGTGACTGCCTTGAAGAAGTCCACAATGTTTCACAGGCATTATTTCACTTTGACAAATCAAAACAGTATAGGAGCAGCTGTTTGGAGCTTACCTATATCTTTGTTGATAAGGTCCATGATGATTCATTCCATGGCCTTGCAGATAAGGGTAGTAGGGTTAATAGCTGTATATTTCCCAGGGATAGAGGAAGTACCACCTTTGTGCAAGGGAATAATGGTGGCTGTTTTCCATTCATCTGTGAGAAAGCCAGTGCTTAGACTACATTTGAAAGGAGTACCCAGTGCTGTTGCTAATTCCTGTTGGAGGACACAGCCTGGGATGTTATCAGGTCATATAGATGTTGTGTGTTTAGCCTTAGAGAAGAAGTTTATGAGTTGCTCTTTAGAGATACAAGGTAGGGGACAGGTAGTATGTATGTCATGGGGTACTTGTGGTGGGGACAGGGGGATGAGGTATTCACAGAACCTGTCAGCTGACAAGTGAACTATGTCCACAGGCTTACTATCTGTGCTATAATTAACTACCAGTTTGGTACAGATCTAGCCCTGTCCTTTTAGGTGACAGATGTATCTAAATAGCACCTTTTGGTTGTCCTTGTGGAGGAAGCTAATTTGAATTCATAGTTTTCATGTGACAACTTCACAAGAACCCTTATCAGCTTGTCTAAGCTGAGCAGGGAGTATTTCCAGTTTAGGACTCACTCCCTCTTAGTCGTAAACAGCTAGTTTTTCCTCTTGTTGTAAAGCCTGTTAAAGGCAGTGATCCACCAGGCAGGTTTGCTCTTCCTTGCAGAGTTTGCTTTGGTCTTATCAGGTATGACTGAGCCAATGCAGTTAAATGGGTGTTTCCATGACACATTGGTGTAGACCTGGCCATAGTTTCAAGTTCCATCTGAGGGGGGGTGCAGTACAGCTATTTATACCATAACGTAAGAGGTAATTATGTAATTTGGAAAGGTATTTTAGTTTATTTGATAGTTGTTGGGGGAGTATGTGATAATTAGTTCATATGTGACTGACTTGTGGTCAGATCTCATTAGGGAAGACCTCATAGTGGGGGTGCTAAAGTGGTACCCCATATTGGTAAGCACAAGATCAAGGATGTTGGCACTCCTTGTGGGGTGTCAACCAGAAGGTCCAGTGCATTGGAGTGAACAAAGTCAAGGAATCTTTGGACAAGTGAGTTACACTGCTAGTAATTTACCCGGTCAATGGATTGGTATTTAAAGTCGCCCATAGTCAGGGTGTTTGGATGTACTTTGATAGAAACAAGTAGATCAAAATAGGCATTGCGGTTGTCCTGATTCACAGAGGGGGTCATGTAGCTGACAATGACTTGAATAGGTGTCCTACCAACAGTTAATTGCACTTGAAGTATCCCCAGGAAATCCTACTGTGTAACCTATCTGGGTGTGTATTCATCTGTAATGACTTTAGAAACATGCCTTCTTAAATTTTCACACCTTCAGTTTGTGGTCTGAATGCATGGAAGGAGGTGTAGGCCGATATGGCTGGGGGTGCCAGATCACCGTGGCTGCACAAATGTATAATTCTTCCAAGGTGAAGACTGCTTCCAGTAAGTACAGTTTTATGTTAAGACACCTAGCATTTAGCAGCATAATCATGAAGTTGTTATAATATGGAGTTTTCATATGTGGCATTTTGTCCTTGAGACACTGCCTAAAAAGATCACTATGGGAATGGCAAGAGCCTTGGCCAGTAGCCAAAATCTCAGCGGTGACAGATGAAGACCATGTCTAGCAAAGCATCAGGGTCTGCTGATCATGTCATCCCAGGCTGCCAGATACTGTATCATCTTAGAATGACACCAGAAACTGAGGTAATTATTGAGGTCAATAATTTTCTATTTGTATTGAGGCATCATCCTAGGTGAAGGTAAAATGCAGCTTAACAGTAGGGGCATACCTGCCTGAGACACATAGTCTGACAGTTCAGTCATATCCCTCTACATTTAGCCCAGAGAGGTACATCTCAAGTCATTCACACCAACATGGACTATGACAGAGTCACAATGTTATCTGTTTTGGGATATGTGAGTGCATGTGTGATATGGCGGATCATGTCACCTGACAGCTAGCTGACCGTGACCTCCTCCTTATCCAGCCTGGTGAGAGGGACATCTGTGTGTCTCACAACGGAATTCCATACGACAAATATGTTTGTTTTACTGTTTTGCTTTAAGGGCTTGACAGGTGAGAGACTGGAGCTAAAATTATCATGTGTGTTGCATTCTGCAATGGACATATTATGTGTAGCATGCTTATGTTTGTGTTTGGGAGGTATGTGCTGTTTATGTATCTTTCTGGTGAGAACCTTCACATGTGTAGGTATGTGTGATGTGGGTTTGTGTGAAGTGGAAGGTGAGGTGTACATGGTGACAACCAGCTCATTGCCGTATTTACTGACTGGTGTGTGAGAGAGCATGTATTTCAGGCTGTTAATATAGTTGTATCTCTGACATGTTGAATTTGTGCTGCTTGTGGTCCAGTGACATGAACACATACATAATGTGGTGGATCACAGCCCCTGATAAGCAGGTGATTATGCATTTCTCCTTATTCAGCCTGGTGAGAGGGACATCAGCGTGTTTCACAATGAAGTCTGAGATGACTAGAATGCTGGATTGCGTGTCAGCTTGCATTATGGGCTTATAGGTGGTCCTCCATGAGATGTAGCTCTATGTGTTGATATCTGTGTTGTTGTCACAGAGTGCATATGGGGCTGCTGAGGGTATTTATTATCTGGACTTTCTCTATGAGGTCTTTGTGATTTATAAAGGTTATATGTCAGTACCTCAGCTCATATCTGCTTTGAATTTTGTGTGATGGGTGCGACGTGTGTACCACTGACTACCTTATTGACATTAGGAGTACTTTTATGTGAGAGCTTTGCCTCCAATGACATTGTATATATACATCTTTTACATACCATATCAGCTTGTTTGAGAATAAAGTGGCTGTTGGTAAACATGAGGCGATTTCTGCATTGTCTCAGGAAGCCTATATCCACCAGGGTCGTAAAGGTCACAGTA
The DNA here is from genome assembly GCF_019279795.1 of Protopterus annectens. Classification (NCBI taxonomy): domain Eukaryota; kingdom Metazoa; phylum Chordata; order Ceratodontiformes; family Protopteridae; genus Protopterus; species Protopterus annectens. The sequence continues at coordinate 492,984,109 of NC_056744.1, forward strand.
GGAAACCTTATTTCCATGGCAAAAGATACTTTTTTGATTGATTAAACAGTTGTATTGAGAATATTACTCAATGTTAAGAGTATCTGTTCCGCAACTATGGGGACAGTGTTTGCCAGTGCATGCTGGTTGTCCTGTGTGTAACTCAGTATTGGAGTTAATTCCATCATGGCTTCCAAGAAAATGTCGCCTAAGGTGTCTGAACCTGAACAGATCACTGCCAAACACTGGAGGGGAAACTAATACGTATACCCTGTAAAGTTAAGGATAAAGTATTTAGGCGGTTATTCTGAAATTAGACACTAATCAAGCAGTACTTACTGAAAACAAACAATTAACTGGTGAAGAATGCTGACAAGGGGGGGGGGTTACCTTAATTGCTGCTGCCTGGCTACTACTACTACTGCTGGTCTCACCATGGCCTCAATCAATTGGGATACAAAGGTCCTATTGTTTTCCTCTCACCAGAAGCAAATCGTTAGCACCAAGCTCAAGATAAGAAGCAGGCCAAAGCCTGTTTTTTGATCCACACACTTATCCCAGATGATGCAAGGCTCTGTAGGCTTGTTGTAGCCTTTTCCAGGTATCAGCCTTGATAACCAACCAGATCAATCATTTGATTTTTCATGTATTATGCCTTGGGTTCCAAGGCTCATAGGATTTGATTAGGGTACTGACCTGATGGTGATTAGAAGCACAGCTGCTGCATCACAATATAATGTTAAATGTCAGGTGACATAGATGTCCAAGGTTGCTGTAGCAAGCTCCACAGTGGCAGTAATCCATGTTACGTAACAGTTTCACAGCAATTCATGCAGCCTGCCCTTCAACAGTGTAATGGTGGTGATCTACGTGACATGGATGTGAGGCCTACTGCGGAGGAGTGGAGAACTCTGGGCAAAGTTTCTGTCCCTCTCATATGTCCTAGGTGTGTCATACTGTACATGTATGTTCCTGGAACACAAAACTGTGCTCCTACATAATTTTACACAACATCTGTTTGCTGCCTGGTTGTTTGACAGGCATTGTATACTTGCAAGGCCAAAGTAATGACTACAAAGTTGAACATGTTTTTGTGCATGCACAGACATCCACATCTTCACTGCAAAGAGTGCCTACAGAGAGTGTGTTTGAGACTGTGAACCCCAAGGATGTAGCAGCATGACCCTTACTTTGCTGGAGTTGTACATTGTCACATTTGTAAGTATGCTATTTCTACCTTTCCTAATAACAAGATTATGGTTCATGCAAGTGTCACATGCCTGACAAAACAGCATACTCAATCTACCATGTTATCCCACACTGTCAGGTACTGTTTTACCCTAGAAATAACCATAACAGTAGTGACATATTACATTTAAACATCAGTCAAGCCACAGCCTAACCATGGTCTGTTGTGATGTCAACACAAGCAATAATCTATTGCTAATGGCATTATCACAGACTGTTAAAGAGATGTGGACAATGTCCCCAACACTCTACTCCTACTCCACACCAGCACAACGTGTGAGAGATGCAACTACATTAAAAACTTTGAATCCATGCTCTCACACACCAGTCAGTACATATGACAATGAGTGGGTTGCCAACATGCACACCTCACCTCCTACTCCACCCCAAACCCACATCACACATACCTACATATGTGGAGTTTCTTACCAGAAACATACCTAAACACCAGACACCTCACAAACACAAATGCAAGCATGCTACACATAATACTACCTCTTCAGAACATAGTACACATAATAGCTCATGCACCACTGTCTCACCGGTCAAACGCTTAAGGCAAAACACAAAATCAAACATATTAGTAATAGGTGAGTACATCATGAGACACTGATGTCCCTCTCACTAGGCTAGATAAGGGATAGGTCATGGTCAGCTGTCTGTGAGGTGCGAGGATACACCATATCACACAAGCACTCAAGTCTGTCAACAACAGGTACTGTTATGATTATAGAAGAGTAACCATTATCATTGCCTGACCACTTTCTGTCCTATGTTTTACTGGAGATTTTCTTTGTTGGCTTCTTTCTATATGCACATACAGATGCATGTGTACACACATGTGCAGTGCAGCTATTACAGTTTTATGCTGCTCCCATATATACACAATGTTCAGCAGTTGATGCTCCAGTGTTTTACCTAATGATGAACTAATTTATTTCTTAACTAGAACACTTGTTCTCACATTCATTGTGCATTAAGTACAACCCAAATCCATTTCCTAAAATGCACAACATCCTTCCTCCTTTTACCCTTTCTTAATATATCTACAAGGATCTACTTCATTTCGTTTAAAGCTCATTTCACTGAAGCTCAGCTGCCTGAGCACAATTCACTGAAAGCTCACGTCACTGAAAACTCATTTTACTGAAACTCATTTCGCTGAAAGGTATATGCCCTGTTCCCCATGATAGTGCAATCCTGGAGTTAGTATTAGTATTAGTAAGGGGGTGTGTGGGGTGCACAACCCCCCACATCGGGGGTTGTGGGGGGCATAGCCCCATATCTATTTTAAATGTTGTAACCATAGACATAGATACATACAAGCTGAATGAATAACTCCTTCCAGAAGACAATATATACCTAAACTATGTGGGGGGTTACTCCCTCCACACCCCTATATATATACTAACTCCAGGATCACACTACAGTGGGGAACAGGGCATATACCCTTCTATGAAATGAGTTTCAGTCAAATGAGATTTCAGTGAAGTGAGCTTTCAGTGAATCGTGCTTAGGCAGCTGAGTTTCAGTGAGATGAGCTTTCAACGAAATGAGTTTCAGTGAAATGAGTTTTCAATGAAATGAAATAGACCCATCTAGAAATGTTCAGTACACAGGCACAGTCAGACATGTTTATGGATTCTTCAATTTTTTTTTCATTTGCGCCTGATTCTTTAATACCTTCCTACCTTTTCATTGTAAAGGCCTATATGCATAATATTTTTACTTATCTGTTACTTTACCTTGTATATCCTAGCTCCTGCCAACAGCCCAAATAAAATTCCTTATTGTATGTTATATCTTGCCTTCTCATCCTTATAATAAGTGATTATGATAGCGTCCCCTTAGTTTCTTTTCTTCACGCTTCTCCTCATCTTCTCCTTCCTTCACACCGATTACTGATTTTACTCTTTTTGTTTCCATGTTTCATCTATTTCCTTATCTGTCTTGAAAGTTTATTTAAAATGAACTCCCTCTTCCTCCTTCAGTTTCCCTGAAATCTGCCCCTCCATCCCTGTATTCCTTTGCCAAAGTGCCTGATCTTCTGTTCTGTCAGCCCAACAGCCTATTTCTTCAATCCTCACATTGATTCTCATTTTACTGACTTTTTCCCTATGACCCAACCTCAAGTTTGAGTCAGAATAAACGCAGCTATGATATGTTCTCTGCTCTCCTAATAATTAATTTCATTCTGCCACTATTTTCCCCAAATCCTTCTTTCATAATCAGACTTCGGGAAAATTAATTATCCTTGTACCCTCCTGTCTACATTTTCTCCATTAGTCTTGCCAATGTCCATGTTCTTACTACTCTCCTTCATCCGTATCCTATTTCTCTCTAATACTTCCACGTTTCCCCATGCCTCTCCTCCAGCTTCTCCCTTTACATCATTATACTAACCTTCCCATTCCAATTTATGCACCATATCAGTAATAGTTCCTTATTTTCCAGCTTTCTCCCCTTATCTACATCCTCCTGTATTGCTTGCGCAAAAATTTCCACTAATTTATTTTTTTAGGTTGAATTCTCTTCCTCCATTTAATGTCTCTCCCCCTCCTTTTTATAAATAGCTCATGGACCTTCAGTACCCCAGCGTTCTACCTCTGCTCACAGTGCTGAGATTCCTTCTGTTTGTCCATCCTTTCTTGCTGTCAAAGCTCTTCTTTTCTTCCTACACCCTCTTCTTATACCGCAATTTTTCACTGCTATCCATATTGCCTTCTCTGACTCAGACATCATTGCTCTGTAACCTCTTCATTACGCACTCCTTTCTCCGTTCTTATTCTTCCAGCTTTTTTCTTGTTATCTCTATGTCTTAACCATTGCTGCCTCCAACCCGCAATGAACGTGATCAGGCATCTATTTAAGTTAAGCATTTCCACCACATCTTATATTAGGCTTCATTTTTTTCAGTCTACGATTACCTCTCCTTCCACATAAACGTTTCACATGAATATTGCACCAATTCATTTCTTTCTTCTCTTTCCTTGCTAGGCTCCTTCTAAGTGTATTACCTTCAGTAATACCATTATTCTGATTATATTTTTCCTTCCACTCAGCACTGCCATCTTCCATTTCCACATCTGAGGTTCAGTTCTTTTTTTTTAAAGACTTCAACAGTGACAATCATCTAGTGACACCCTGACCCCATGTGTAAAAATGGGAAAAAGGGAGTTGTGGGTGGGTGGTGGAGGTGAACATTCAAATAGCTATAGCAAATTCCAGAACACATTTTAAAATTTGATTTAGCCATAAGTAAATGTGCTGTGGAGTTCTCTATTAGCTGCAATTGACTATGTTTGGTGTCAGACAGAGCATATAAAGGGCACTGCAGCAGTGAAGACACAAAGAACTCAAGAGATGAATCATCTTGCAGAGACCCACAGCAATAATGATACTTTAATACTGAATATATTTCTAAGATGATAGCAAGAGGCCCTGACAGCATGTGATGTCTAGTCCCAAAATACCTTGCTGTCATTGAATATTACCTTTGGGTTATACTCACATATTACCTTAAAAATCTTGGAGTTAATATTTTTATACTGTGCAGTCCCCTTCCCCCTTATACATCAAAGAACTGTTAGTCTCCTATCAACATGCCCTTATATGTGTCACTATAAGCCTAATAGATGCTCCAGTTGTGCAACTTAAAACCTCCCATAGTGGCATGTACTTATCAAGCATCATAACTTTGCAATGCACTACTCATGGTCTTTAAGAGTCATCTACATTAAGATGGCACATCTGTGATCTGCTCTTATCTGATTGCAATTATATGTCAGTTTTATATTCATGTTTAATTTTATTTTTATGATGAGCATTTTTTAGCATTGCATTAGTATTTCATTGATATATTTGTATGACTTGTTTATGGTTTATTGTATTGTCACTTTAAAATCATATTAATAAAACGGAATTTAACATGAATCAAATTTTAGCTTTAGAAGAATTGGTTGTGTTATTACCCATATTTAGAAGGCCTAGGAAGAACAGGCAAGTTAGGAAGGAGGTTTGAGGGGCGAGGCAAGTTAAGAAGGAGATTTGAGGGGTGCTTCAAGTTAGGAAGGAGATTTGAGGGGCGCATCTAAAATGAGCGTTAAAGGCAAATGAGGTTGAGAATGAGAAACAACGGGAGGATTAAGAGATGAGCTGGCCTTAAAGCTGAAACCATTGTCCGCAGTAGCTGGAAACACTGAATATAGAAACCCATATTCAGGAAACGGAGGAGTATAATTTAGGAAACAACTTTAAATTGTGGGCAAAATAAAGATCTGCATTGTTTTTAAATAATCTTCTAAAAGAAAGTAGGGAATCTGTTCTAATCTGGATAGCTAAAACATGATAATAGAATTTCCAGGGGAAATATCTGTTGAATAGGATGCAAGGACCCCAAACAAGGGCATGGATATGCGTGCCCTTTCCTTCAGAATTTCTTTATATGAGGAAATGTGCATAGACAGGTCAGTTTATTGACAAATGCTATAATATTAAAGTTTTGTTTTTTATTCTGTGGAAGAAGGTACAAAAGTTCTTTGTGGAGAAATCACACTAATGGATAGGAGCCATTATACTGCTGGGAACATTGTTAACACAATATGCAAAAACATATGATGAGGTAGCATTTGTGAAGCAACTGTGTGTGTGTGTGTGTGTGTGTGTGTGTGTGTGTGTGTGTGTGTGTGTGTGTGTGTGTGTGTGTGTGTGTGTGTGTGTGTGTGTGTGTGTGTGAGTGTGTGCATGTGTGCATGTGTGCACGCGCGTGTGTGGGGAGGAATGCATGTGTAGGACAAGAATGGACTAATTCATTAAATGAATATTTGCATAAAGAGGAAAAGAAAGTGTTTTACATTGAACAAACGATATGGTTCAATATGAGGTTTGGTTTACAATATAAATGACCTTAATGTTATGCAAGCCTAGTGGAGATTTGTAAAGAAAACATTACAAGAAGCAATCTGGAAATTGTTTTAAAAAGTTATCAGTCACATTAACTTAGACTTAAGTAAGAAGAAGCAAACTGAATGAAGATTGGCATTAGAAATAGTTACCCCCACTTCCTGAATAAAGGAAAATGTAGGAAACACCAGCTTGGGGGCGAAATATTGCATATTGCGATATGAATTAAAAGCAGGGATTACGCTAACTTGCAAAATAAATTACTTCCTCCATATTTACACAAAGACTGGGAAAATGTGTTAAAATAATGTGGGTTGAGAATGTTATCTGTATTATAAGCCTTTCTACTGAAAATGTTGTGTGCTTATTGAAGAAGCACAAGAAACAGAGAATATAAAAGGTTAAGAAGCATTGACATTCCCCCGGATTCACTAATCTTCATTACAGGACTAGTCTAGTCCTGCACAGAAGTGGCCGTTTAGGAGGAGAATGGCAGCGAACCAAGCATATTAATGAAGGCGCGCTTCCTGACCTCCTAATCCTACACAGAGCGTGGACGAGTGCAGGGGGCATGTCTGAGAGCAGAGTCCTCAGAATAAACATGCCCCTGCAAAGTAGAACAGCAGAAAATGTAAATAAATGAGTGAGACCACTCATAGGTGTCCATATATCCCCACCAACAGTTCCCCATGTGTACAACAGCAACAGGACATAAAAATAAAAAGAAGTAACACTTGTATTTACTTCTAAAACTCCAAGTACAGCTACACAGTAGGTGCACAGATGTGCCCATCGCTTAGCTACCGTTAAAGCAGCATAAAAGATTCAAGAGTATAACAAGGAATATATAGCAAATGAAGCAGCACAGCAATAGTGCAGTGGTCAGAGCATCCGCCTAACGAGGAGGCATTCCTGGCTTGAGTCCCACTGCAGCACATACCATTTTCCATGTGAAATCTGTATACGAACATTTATTTACATTTTATTGCTGTATAACCTACTAAATAACATTTAAATGTGAACTGGAGTACTGCATGAAATGCACATGTGAAGAGTCAGTGTCATAATGAATAAGTCAGCAGTAAGCAGTCGTAAGCACAGATAAGCAGTAGTAAGCATATGTAAGCACTAGTAAGTGTGTGCAAGTACGTTTGGGCGGGGTGAAGCACCGCCGACACAGATCAAGCAAAGGAGACGCCAAATGCGTGTAAGACATTGTGACCGGAATTCAGCATTGCTAACTTCTGCGCAAACCCACTTACAATCGCTTGAAAGTGCCTTAAGCACACCGTATCCAATGGCCAGTGTCACGTGTGACTCTGTGTACACTATGCAAAGCATACATGGCACACAAAGTTGGCCGGTATGCACACAAAACACAGTATCCAGCAACACCAGTCAACATAACCAGATATGTAGCTAAAGATTTAGAGGTATATGTGTTTGCATGAATACCTATAACTATATAGATATATACATCCCCCTCTCTGTAGTACAAATGTATACATACATAGATAGACATAGAAATAAATGGATCTAGGACTGCTGAACGAAAACTATCCCCGAACACACTTTAACGAAAGCGCTTTTATCGAAAAAGTGCTTTTGCTAAAATGTGTTCAAAAGAAAAAAAAACATTGCATTTACGTTTTTGCAGGGTGGCAAGCCCCCCTGTACCCCCACACCCCCTACTTTTATATTCTCACTCCAAGGTCACACTACAGTGGGGAAAAGGGAATTTTCCCTTATCCCCACTGTAGTGCGATCTCCGCAACAGGCATACTTACGCGAAAGTACTTCTTCGGTGAAAAGCACTTTCATGTAAGTATGCCCGGCCATTTGTTCGAGCATTAGTCCTGGACCCAAATAAATACCCAAATATACATATGCAGACACCCATACATCCACATGTCGTTGGATATATATATATATATATATATATATATATATATATATATATATATATATATACATATATATATATACAGCAATATATATACATATATATATATATATATATATATATATATATATATATATATATATATAAATATATATATATATATGTATGCAAACATATACATATGTATATTTGTATACACACACATATATATATATATATATATATATATATATATATATATATATATATATATATATATTAATATGCATAGATATGCACAGATATATACCTATGATAAGATACAGCACCCAAGAATGACATATGTTCACAGGCCATGCCAATGGAGGTGAGGGGCCCAAGCAAGAAACGTGTAACACATAGCATGAATCCCCCCAAGCCAGACAGGGAAAACATACAAACAAACCCACAAACAATGTAAACAATCCACTGCTCCCCAGACCACAGGCAGGATACAACCAGGGGGGAAACACAGTGGACCTGAGAAGTTTAATCTTGGAACAGAGACTGGAGCGTCCCTTGTGGGACACCCAAAAATTTGTCTTGTTATAGGAGGAAGCCAGTGCGATGACCTATCAAGGCGGGGCATGTACATACCCGGACTACAATGATAGAAAAGTCTGATGACCCATGGGTCGAGACAACATACGAGATGGGTCCCGTGAAGTGGAGAGTGGGCAGTGTGTTTAAACCTGACATGCACCCAGAGTAAGGATGGGTGCTGTAGAGGAGGTGCGGGTGGGGAACTATGGGTATGTAATTATGGGTCTAGGCGTGCAGGAGTGGGTCTATTCGGACAGCTCCAGGGATGTAAGCAATAGTGTTCATTGGGCAGAGCCGCCGCCCAACGAGTAGCCACTCCCGCTACGAGTCCCACTACAGCACAGTCGATTTTATATGGCAAAGAACAGAGTAACCAGATGTAGATGTAAATATGTAGAGGTATGTGTGTGTGTATATATATATACCCATAACTACATGCAGATATGCCTCTCCCTCTCTGTAGTACATACATAGACATATATGTGTGTGTGTGTGTGTGTGTGTGTGTGTGTGTGTGTGTGTGTGTGTGTGTGTGTGTGTGTGTGTGTGTGTAAATATACACATATATATAGCTAGGATATGATACAGCAGTTAAGAATTACATATGTTCACAGGCCATGCCAATGAAGGTGAGGGGTCCAATCAACAAACGTGTAACACATAGCATCAACATGTGGGTTGGGTGGGTGGCCTAATGGTTAGGGTTGGGTGGGTGGCCTAATGGTTAGGGTTGGGTGGGTGGCCTAATGGTTAAGGTGTTTGCCTTACAAACACAAGGTACAGGGTTTGAATCTCACAAGGGAAAACTGGCTAGGCTTAAAATGGCTCACAAGGGCAGTTAGCCTAGTACTATCCTATGAACCTATGAACCCCCCACTAGACAGGTGAAACATACAAACACACAACAAAAGTAAACACACCACTGCTTTCCAGACTACAGGCAGGATACTACAAGTGGGAGAGACCCGCCAAGTCTAATCTTGAAACAAAGACAAGAATGTCCCTTGTGGGACCCCCCAAAATTCTATGATTTTCAGGTTTCCAGCCATTAGACAGATGTCCAACGGCAGGGCATGGATGTTCTCAGTCTACAAGGTTGGGAAAGCCTGATGATCCATGGGGTGAGACAACATACGTGATGGGTTCCGAGAAGTGGAGAGTGGGTAGTGTGTACTGGTGTGGCCCAGACCCGACCTGCACCCGAAGTAAGGAAGAGTGCCAAAGAAGATGTGCGATTTGGGAACTATGGGTATAAAATTATGGGCCTAGCTATGCAGGTGTTGGCTAGAGTGGGTCTATGTGGACCTCACCAGGGATGTAAGCTATAGTGTGCATTGGGCAGAGCAGACGCCTAATGAGCAGCCATGCCCGGTACAAGTCCCACTGCAGCAAAGTCTAGTTTACATGGCAAAGGACGGTATAACCAGATGTGTTGTTGCAAACCCAGTAAATGACACCAAAGAACACTTGGTCGCAACACCCCACTGTAGGCATGTAAGCCAAACTAATTGGCATCACAAGATATTATTGCTGTCCAGACCTCTCAACTGTCCCTGATCTTCAGGGACGTCTCTGATATAGACTCCAATTTTAGGTCTGTCCCTCTTAATCCCCCTGAAAACTAGTGAAGAAAAGGTGGTGAATTGCCCTTAATAAATAATGATAGTAATTCAGAGTTATAGACGTTTCACATCAGAAAACCTATATTAATCCATATTCTCTTATTCTGCAAATGTTTCAGGTTAATACTACAAATATTTAGAAAATGTCCCTGATAGTCCCTGATTATTTGAGGAGTTGTCCCTGATTCTGTTGATATTTGTCTCCAATCATTTGAGAGCTATGTTGCTGTCCTCACCGCCACCCAATGGTGTGATTGTCCAGACCTACCTCCAAATGCAGGGTATATACACAGCTGTCGCTGTAGAAGAAATGGCCAGCTGTGGACCTTCCCATCAGCTGTCCTGCACATTGCTGGCCATGTCCCCTACTATCAGCCCCTCTGTGTGGCCCAATAACACCACTTACCTATTGACCCCTGTTGCATTCATAGTAATATCCACAATCACAAGTAGGTGACACCCTCCACACAACTATATTGGCAGAACCTGGAACCCCCAACCCAGGTGTATTACTGCAGCTGTCCCAGACTACACATGTAAAAACACATGAAGGGAAAACCCAAGCACACTTGGATCACCACCTGGTGAAATCCGCCACCCCCCAATACCCCAGACCCCTACACCAACTACTGACAGTGACACCTCCTGTCCTATCTCACATACAGATCCCAATACCTTGCAAACCTGCACTACTGCTTCCCCACCAATCAGTTGAACAGCCTACTATACAGTTAAAATGTCACCCCCTCCACTTACCCACCTACACCTCCACTATTCACATCTACTCTATAACACAGGTATTGCATAACTAAACCTAACCCGAATACCTGAGTGTAGTCTAACCAGAAATGCTAAACTGAAATTACATTTAACCTTACACTGACCTTCATGAACAGTCATACCTGACATGTACACCTGACTTAAGCATGCATAAAAATGACATGCACATGAAGTAGCGTGGGGGTATGCGGCAGCAAGTGGGAGTACGCCTGTGTGGGTGGCAGTAAGCATTGCCTACACAGATTAAGCAAAGTAGAAGCTAACTGCTTTAAGAAACTGTAACCAGAGGTTAGCAGTGCTTACCATCACGCAAACCCATGCAAACCCATGGGTTCTTCCCAGCAACAAAATAAACTGCCTCTGCAAGGCTCGAACTCAGGACCCTGTACACTATAATCACAGTAGTCAACCACTAAGTCATCAGAGCAATACAGATGAATGAGGTATCCAAAAACTAATCCTCACCAAAGGAAAATCAAACCAAACATGTGAGCTGAATCTATGTACAGTGTGAAGTGGTATAACTTGCTACATAACATAACTATGTGAACTGGAATACTGCAGTAAGCATAGATGTGAGGTGTTATTGTAATTAAGTGTAGACGTCCCCAGGTCCCTATACAGTATATGTACACATGAATCATGGATACCAGACACATATATAACCTGTAATGAAGAATAAATCACTGCCAAAAGGCAAATTAACTATTAAGCAATGCTAACCGCAGCACAGCTCAACTTAGTAAGAGTTAGCAATGTGTAGGGGAGCCATTCCAATCTGCCTACCGGTATACCCCTTTAAGCACTGCCAACCTTAGGTAAGCAGGCGTGCCCATAGCTTAGCCTCTTCAAACCCGGCCAATCACAGAAAAGTGCGGGTAATTGGCCATATTTAAACCACACAGGTGGGAATACATTCCATAACTGGTTGTAGCTTCCTACTGCAGGCAGAATGGCTGGTGTGGGTGAAGGCACTCATTTCAGAGTGCAGCTCAGGGGAATCCAGGAGACAAAACTCATGGTATGGCTCCTGGTAAAACACCAAGTTGAGAGACTACTGCATGGCCCGTACCAGGGCTTGCAGTATAAAACGGCCTGGGACAGTCTTGCCTGTGACCTCACCAGTGCCGCAGGTACCCCCTGGACTGGTGAGCAGGTCAGGCACCACCATGCTGACCTGAAGCGGCGGAGGGGGGATGTAATGGAACAGTGGATCCAGGAGTCTCAGCAAATGGCTAATGCCCCAGTACTGAGTAAGTACTCATTCCACTAAGTAGTTAATAATGGCATAGCTTGTGTATACTATAGATAGGTATGGCTAAATATCACTGTATTTTTCTGACAGCTGCAGATGAGTGGGCTGCAAACCAGCAAGCCCATGATGCTAGGTTGCAAAGGATGTGTCGCGAGGCAGGTTAGTATTTCTCTGCATGTACTATCATAACAAATAAATATAAGAGCCTAAGAAAGTGTAATACCAGTAGGAATAAATGTGTAATATTCTGTGAATAAAGGTATAACCCCTGGAGTGCTTGTGTTTACTCTTCTGTCATATGTAGTTGAACTGTTGCATGCTATAAATAGTACTGTTGTATTAAGCAGTGTTACCCATGTTGTGGTACGCAGATAAAATGTGTATGAAGTTCTCAGTCCCACTGTACCCATTGAGGGTTCATCTTGCGACTTCCAAACACCCCTCCTCATCCAAAGTTTTTCCCCCCACATGTGTCATATACCACCCCTGTATGCAGCTTGCTTGTCTTGTCTGTTAACCTACCCAACCTACCTCCCCAATTATACCTACTACCCCTCCCCAACATCCCACTCTCACCTGAAAAAAAAGGACAATCTGTTCCCACAAAAAAAATCACGCCTCATACATAGCTGTGCATTCTGCACGCATGTCCACTGGACACATGTAATCTGGTCTAACTGGCATCACAACAAATTTATGTTGTCCTCACCCCTCTCCCAGGGGTTTGAGGCTCCAAATCTACCTCCATAGCCAGTGTATATGAATGGTTGTTGCTTTAGAAGAAATGGGTAGCTATGGACCTTTCCTACACCCTTCCTGCATATGCCTAGCTAATTCCTCTTCTGTCTTAACTCATTCACTCCGGAGCAGCTCAGGAAAAGCTGCCTGCTTAATTCCACCATAGGAACAACAGTGCAGCCTGAGCTCATTTTCAAAAAATCCATTTATAAAACCATACCCATAGACTCATAGACTCATAGATTAGTACTAGGCTAACTGTCCTTGTGAGCCATTTTAAGCCTAGCCAATTATCCCTTGTGAGACTCAAACCCTGCACCTTGTGTTTGTAAGGCAAACACCTTAACCATTAGGCCACCCCATACAGAAAACAAATGTTCATAACTCTTTAACTATAAGAGCTAGACTAAAAATGTAAATGTGAAAGTTGTTCAGCAGACACTGACCTTTCCAACAGTGTAAATGTTGATAGTGTATATCAAAGTCATTATTAAATATTTGGCAAGGAATGCTGATATTGTGCATATTTTTTACCTTTTTGGAAAGACAAAGCACAATATCTTGGTCAATGTACCATACAGACCCATACAATTTGAATGTAAGTTGTTAACATGAATGTCAGCTTTAAAATGATACCTTAACCATTACTGTGTGATGTTCCCTTCTTGAGATATTCACAGAAATATTATTAATATATTATTTTTCATAACTGATAAATAAACAAAGCATAATATCTCATCACCTGTAACAGACAGAGCCTACATATCAGTGTAGAAGTTGTGCATCTGAATGTCAGCTTCAAAATGATGCATCATTTGTGTGATCACCATGCTCCCTTGCAAAGATATGGGCATAATAATGAAAAGTATTGTAAATGTATAATTTTCATAATCGTACAAGACTAAACAAACTGTGATATCTGTACATGTGTAGAGTGCACAGACATAGTTCTTTTACCATGTTGTAAGGAGTAACACTGTCTTCAAAATGAGGTATTACTTGGCACACTGACATGCTCCCTTGCAAAGTTATTTACCAAAATATGAAAAAAATCATAATTTCCATAACCTAAGTCCGAAACAAACTTTGATATCTGCGCATGAGTACAACATACAGGCACCATTCTTTTACCATGTTAGAACTATCCATACTGACTTCAAAATGAGGTATTACTTAGCACATTCAGATGCTCCTTTGCAAAGTTATTTACCAAAATATGAAAAATAATCTTAATTTCCATAACCTAAGTCCGAAACAAACATTGGTGTCTGCACATGTGTACAACATACAGGCCCAATTCTTTTACCATGTTAGAACTATAAATAATCTTTTCAAAATGATGTATTACTTAGCACATTCAGGTGCTCCCCTGCAAACTTATCTACCAAAATATGAAAAAAAAATAATAATTTCCATTAACTAAATCCGAAACAAACTTCGATATCTGCACATGAGTACAACATACAGGCACTATTCTTTTCCCATGTTAGAACTATCAATACTGTCTTCACAATGAGGTATTACTTGGCACATTCAGATGCTCCCTTGTAAAGTTATTTACCAAAATATAAAAAAAAAATCATAATTTTCATAACCCATGTCCGAAACAAACTTTGATATCTGCACATGTGTACAACCTACAGACACCATTATTTTCCCATGTTAGAACTATTAATACTGTTTTCAAAATAAGGTATTAGCACAGTCAGATCTTCCCTTGCAAAGTTATTTACCAAAAATATGAAAAAAATCATAATTTCCATAACCTAAGTCCGAAACAAACTTTGATAGCTGCACATGAGTACAACATACAGGCACCATTCTTTTACCACACACACACACACACACACACACCTGGTACACAAATTAATTATTTACCCTACCAACTTTTTCATTAGTACATGTTCTACACACGTCCCTAAATGAAACAATCACCCAAATGACCCCTTCAGGAAAATGTTGAGATACGCACAATCACAAATATATATATATATATATATATATATATATATATATATATATATATATAGATAGATAGATATATGTGTGTGTGTGTGTGTGTGTGTGTGTGTGTGTTTGTGTGTTTGTGAACAATGTATATATGTGCAAGTACATTATGTGCATACATATATATATCCATGTACACACATGCACAAATTATATAAATTATATATATATATATATATATATATATATATATATATATATATATATATATATATATACACACATACATATACAAACACACACTAAACTCTTCCTCATTACTGAGGGGTTTATAATCTCCCCAGTCTGAAGCACATAAAAACATTGTTCATATATTTTTGGAGCACAGACTGCAGTACTTGCTACAGAGTTAATGACAGAGATCAAAATTTGCCTGCATTCTCAACCAAATGTCAGATTTCAATTTAGTAGTTGTCACATGGACACCGTTAATAATCAGTTTGCAAAATTCAACATGAGTTAATTTTTATGGGAGATGAACAGAAATATATGCTTCTTGATACAACTGGTATAAGCAAATAAATGAAATGTGGTCTTTAAATCAGTACTTACAGTTTTGTGGAAAACAGTTCAGTATGACTTCATTCCTATGCAACATGGTCCAAAATGTCTAGCAAAGTTGGCCCCAAAATGTCCAAGCTGTACAGTTACTTCTCTTTAGCATCTTCACAGTTTGTGTTTGTGTTTTTCGGCTTTTCCCGGTTAGTGCTCGCCATAGCGCAACTCCGGTCTGCTAATGATTGGTAGTGGATTTTTACGTACCGGGTTACCAGCCCTGACGCACAACCTTCAACGAAGGCATGCCCCATTCACGTATGCCTCCACACAGAAGACACTCTAGCTGAGAATTGAACAGGACATGCTCTAGCTGAGAATCGAATGGGACAACGTCTTGCTATGAGGCGACAATGCTACCGCAGCACCACCACCGCAGTTAATAAGTAGTAATAGTTCCCCAGGTATGAAAGACTGCTAACAGTGTCTTATACATATAAGGCAAACTCATCAGGCACAACAGTCTTCCTCTATCTTTCCTTTGCTGGATAGCAGATTCACTGTGCTAATAATGTATGTTTCTATTTGAAGATGGTAGGAACTCCTCCCTATAAATCCTTTTAAGGTTAGATGCAAGTGCACACACCGAATCTACAAAGCTCAGGCTTAAAATACATTGTGTTTTCCTCTCATATGACTTCCCGTTTCCTGTTTGCAAAACTTGTATCTGCTGTTAGCAATATACCTTCTTGAGTACAACATGGGTTCAGTCAGGGTTTTCCTACCTTCTACATTGTTCCTCCTAGTATTCAAAACTGGGAAAGCACCCACTACATTACAATAAATGTACTCAAGTTCACAAATGCATAAAATCAAAATAGTTTTACTGTAAAGTCAGACATTAGTGGTGCAACTTTTTCTCTTACAAACAAGTGCACCAAAGGAAGTAATTTTTGGTGATGACAACTAAACAAGGAAAAATGTAGAAAATACCTGTTTTTTTTCAATGTCTCAGAACCCCATAAACAATGGGACACACCGTCTCACACATATTCCAGTAATTCTCTGTTGGGTAAGAATTAATGTCCACAGCAGACAGACACTTCTACATATATTTTCTCTATTGGAAGATGTCCAGATTTCCTTAGGTATGATCCGCCATGATTCTTTTTACTCAATCTCCCTCCATGACAAGCCAATTTTATAGGTTCATAGGTCCGTAGGTGTATACTAGACTAATTGCCACTAGGACCTTTATGAGACTAGCCATGCATCCCAATTGTAGCCAGCATGTTTTATGTGCCTTATAGGTTATTTGAATGGGGTACATGTAAGCTAATGCAAGATTTATAGGCTGCCACTTTCCATTATCTGCCAGGATCCACCAAATCACGCTTGCACTCAAGTCATTGCTATACAGATACCAGTATAACACACACGCGGGCACTTCTACATTCATACACACACTCTGCATTCATTCATTTACTGATCGCTCTCTCATACACACATGCAGGCACTTCTACATTCATACACACACTCTGCATTCATTCATTTACCGATCGCTCTCTCATACACACATGCAGGCACTTCTACATTCATACACACACTCTGCATTCATTCATTTACCGATCGCTCTCTCATACACACACGCAGGCACTTCTACATTCATACACACACTCTGCATTCATTCATTTACCGATCGCTCTCTCATACACACACGCAGGCACTTCTACATTCATACGCACACTCTGCATTCATTCATTTACCGATCACTCTCTCATACACACACGCAGGCACTTCTACATTCATACACACACTCTGCATTCATTCATTTACCGATCGCTCTCTCATACACACACGCAGGCACTTCTACATTCATACACACACACTGCATTCATTCATTTACCGATCGCTCTCTCATACACACACGCAGGCACTTCTACATTCATACACACACACTGCATTCATTCATTTACCGATCGCTCTCTCATACACACACGCAGGCACTTCTACATTCATACACACACTCTGCATTCATTCATTTACCGATCGCTCTTTCATACACACACGCAGGCACTTCTACATTCATACACACACACTGCATTCATTCATTTACCGATCGCTCTCTCATATACCCAAGCAGGCGCTTCAATATTCATACACACAATCTTCATTCACTCCTGTACCATTCGCTCTCCCATACACACACATGCAGGCACCTCTATATACATACACACACACTTCATTCTCTCTGCACGCACTTGCAATCAGTGCACCAAAATACACAAGACTCAAACCCACTACCTTAGCCTACATAATGTCAGCTTAACTTACCAAAGGCGAAATTAATTCAGCAGTAAGAAGCAGTTTTTGTCACCGGCAGAAGAAAAAACACGAGACCTTCGAAACTGCAATAATCCAATTGGCTGCCACTACTTGCATAATCGTCCGCTTTACAAGTGATTTTCTTCAAAAACTTCAATATGAGTAGCATGTAAAAACACACTGAATCGTAGGTATATAAAGAACAAGTCAGACTACGATTTAAGCATGTTTTACATGCTGTCACATTGAAAATCTACATTGTAGTTTGACACGTCAGTGGAAGGTACTCGGTGGTAACAGCTTACAATTCCTATTGTCTCACAGCGCACTCGGGTGTAAGCACAGAGGCGCTGTGAGACGGTACTTGGGGTTAATGAGTTAACCTCTCTGTGCCTCTTTTTTGCCACTTTCCTATCAACCCTTTTTTTTTTTCTTTTAAAGAAATTAGTACGAGGTAAGTGGGAGTAGGCACTTGTAAGTAGCAGTAAGCGGGTTTAGGCTTGTTTGCATGGGGGTAAGCTATGCCTACACAGTTTAAGCAATTTAAAAGCTAACAGAGTATGAGAAACTGTAACCAGAGGTTAGCAGTGCTTAGCTCCCCGCAAACCCGGCAAACTCATGTACAACTGCTTTAAAGTGCCTTAATTGCTCGGTATCCAACAGCCCATGTTCTGCCCAGCAACAAATAATTTGCCTCTGCAAGGCTCAGACTCAGGACCCTGCACTTCATATACAAAGTGATTTACCACTAAACCATGACAGATACAAAGACATTCAATGTTGTCAGAAACATATCATCCAGTCCTGTCATGCAACAGTACAGAGAATGTATACCAATACCTAGATGTCTGTGTGTGTAACGATATTAATAACTAAACATTTACAACATATCTATATATGTGCATGTATATATACATGCATATGCCTAAATCGACACATATATGTGTCTACACCTATATGTCAACATATACACAGCACGTTACATATGTCTACACAGATATGTATCTATGTAGGTATATATAGACATGGTTATATATATGTTAGCAGATATATATATATATATATATATATATATATATATATATATATATATATATATATATATATATATATATATATATATATATAGGTATACATCTGTAGATAGCAATGACACATTAACAAATACACATATGTCCACATGCACCGTAAATGGGGTTGATAGGCCCCACACACTATACATCTCGTACAAATAGGCATCTCTCCCCACAGCCAAACACGTGCACCCTGCAATACATTACCAAGTACAGTCTGCCTCCCATAGGACATGTAATATGTGGAAGCCATCAACATCCCCAGGATACAGATACACAGACACAGATATGCAGATACAAATATACATTTACATATATATATATATATATATATATATATATATATATATATACATGTGACAACACATACACATGCAGATATATGTACAGTATGATACATATGTACCACTATGCCTACAGTTAACACCTGAACAACTGGACACTGTATGGGCCTGCAACATATACCCATAGAAAGGTCATAGGAAAGATGCACACACAGGTTTGCATAAATGGGAAACCTTTAATTGTGTACTATTACACTTCTATATGCCATGTCATATAGCTGATCAGACACTGACAACCATATAAACAGAGAACTGCAACTGTGAAACAGTTACACTAATGCAGTAGTCTGTAAAGGTTAACAACTGTTGCTGTCCAGGCCACACCCTTCAAATTGTACATTAGTGAAGACAGACTGGGCCACAGGATACCAAACAATCAACAGTATGTACTGCAGGTGTGTAGGTCAGCAGCCTCTGTCTACACTCTGTACAAACTCAGTAGGTGGTAAAGACATTATGTGAACACATGGGTTGTAACTGGTACATAACAATGCATAACTGACACCATCATGAGCACACCAACAAACAGAACAGTCTATATGACAGGAGGCAGTAGGCTTGCAGTACCCCAGTTCATGTAAGTAATGTAAATATAGGTGAAGTATACGGTACTGTATATCCAGATACCTTGCAGCAGCTCACCCCTGATACCCCCACATGTTGAAACAGCCTAGGTAATTTATGGTGCTCCCCACCTAGACTCCATAATACAGGCCCATATACCACTGTTACATACACTGGCCTCTAGAGTGCATAAGGGCACACATGTATTGTGTAGGTGACACCCACACATATATGGCTCTAGCCCCACTGTATGTGTGGGGAATACAACAGCAGTGGACTAAAGGCAGCAATGGCAGTGTGATATACTCACAGCCCACTACAGAACAACTCCCAACGGCATGACATATGTGCAAAGCTTGGTATGTTGATGGAGGACAGAGGCTGGAACACAGGCACATATGTGGAACACTGTTGCCATACACTAAGCAAGTTGCTGGTGTTACAAGATAGTCTGCAACGTACCCTTAGTCAGGGAGTTTAGGTTAGAAACAGAAATGGATGTAGTCATGTACTGATAGCATGCACCACACACACTGCCAGTGTAATATCTGACACAGGAACTGCATGATGGTCAGACAACACATGATAGGCATACCTCTGTCCAGTAAGAGGATAGGCCCACAGTAGTGAACTATGCAGACAGACTGCATTACAAGGTAAACTAGTATGTACACACCCTATAACACCAGTACTATACAAAGCATATCACAACTCTACTCACAGTCTGTCTGTAGTTCCTGATCCTCCTACAAATATGTGGATGCACAGAGGGTGCAGGTTCTCCTGTAAGTGGTATTGCTACCTGCTGTAACACTGATGGCCACACACAGGAAGGATGTCCATCACACAGGAAATGTAAAGGGACCACGCCCACATGATGTAGGGATTCATAGTGGGTGGTTGTCATGGAGGTGGTAATTGAAAGTACTACACATGTGTAATCATATACCTACATCTATCTGGATAAGTATATGTACATATATCTCCACCATATGTCCTGGACATGGAGTGTAGCCCTACCTCAGCCCCTATAGTCCCAAAGTTGTAGTGCAAGGGGATGTCAGGTATGTATAGTAGGTATATTACTAGACTATTGCTGCTGTCATTGGGATTGTCTTCACAGACATGGTGTGTTTGGAAGGTCACATCTGCTTATGACATGTGTGCCATTGGCTACTGACAGACATCCTAAGGAAATCATTGTAGAGTACCGCTGCTAGCATGTAATGCCCCTGTGGAGTGCAGCAAAGATATTGGCCAATATATGTGGAACTTCGGACACACAATGTAGAGTCCAGAGGTGTACACATAATCCCTTAGTGCACAACATGTGTACCATGCCTGACAATATGGATGTAGATAGCCATGTAGATGGATATAACACATAATGACTGGTATACATATGCCACCATAGGTTTTGGATTCGCACACTCCTGTCTGGCCTGACACATAATGACTGCTGGTACAGTGGTGCCATGGACACATACTACCCACTAGATATTGACATACATCTGTACAGCATCCCACTGCTCTGTGTGACATACGTGACATTTTAGGGAGGCCAGGCAGCGTACATCTGGCAAGTATCTGCACATGACATCTCACTGGGTAAGTACACTAAACTGCTAAGCATACAACAATGCACTGTGCAGGCTACAGGCAGACTGGCACAACACTGGCCTACATCTCGTATGGGGGAATGCACATGTACCTGCATATATAGCAGGCTCAACAGCCATGTCACAGCACAGGGTAAGATACACCTATGTGAAAGTGCATAACCACAACCAATGTAAACACAGCCACAGCCACATATGGTAAGCGAGCATAATATTATAGTATATGGACTATCTGTTCTGCACCATCCTCATATGTGCCACTCACAGAATGACCCTACATATACTGGGCTGCTACACAGTTTGGTCTGATGGCTGTCTGTGGTATGGGACATGTGTGTGTATGGCCCTACAAACATATTTGCCAAAATGGTACCATACAGTGGGGCAGAATGTAACATCAGATAGAAGGGGAGCTAGAACAATGATATCCACCACAGTCTGTACACAGGCTAAGATACATATTAACAATACACACACTGCCAACATTCACTATCATTACACAGACCTCAGTACTGTACAAACATCCACAGAATGTCCAGGTTATGTCATGAGATATAACCCCTACTGTACATGACATGTGTAGCAATATATCATATCACTGGCTTGTTATCAGATATGATGACACTATTTATGGTGTACAACACATATGCACCATTTCTTGCATGACATATGTACAAAGGATGACAGAGGTGTGGCTTACAGCACATACATAGGGCCAGTATAGACATGTTGCTGCGATAACCTCATAAATTTACCATTGTTACGTGGTTTGTTGCAACATATGTCCTATGAGGGATATGAAGTCGGCAACTGTCATGGCCTTCACCGTCTACAGACTGCAATCCTCACACTACCTTCTGCATTCCGCAGATAGATGCACCATGGCTAACACATGAGACCAAAGGCACAACATTGCCCAGTCTGCAGATGACCCTGCAGATGGGGATTCCTCATATACATGGAACTGACATGGCAGGTATTGCGACATGTATGACAGGCATATCCAGACAAACACTGTTAAACCAACATTACTCCAAATGCAGTTTAGCAGCACTTACAGTCTGTAGTCAGGTCAGGCACATCCCAGTCCTGTTTGTTGCCCTCTTGCCACAGTGTATGTTGTTAGAGGTAAATCCCCAATCCATCTGAGATGCTGTTTGCCAAACAACAGATCTAGTCCCTGCTCACAGTGAAAGAAAATGGCCAACAACACCATGATGTTCCCTGGTATTGCAGTGTGTTTCCATGCAATTGGCTATGGGAATGTTACCACAGCTGTTCCACATGCAATCAGCTAGGGGAGGGCTGCAATTCGGGCTATCACTTTCACAGAGGTGTATTTCTAGGTGAGTGACATCAGCAGCCTTGCCAAAGTTGGGTATATGAATTGTACGGAGTGTGTGTAGCCTAAAAAGCATTTCTCTCTACACAGTCAGAGACAGACAGATGTGCACACAAGCATACACTCACACAATTGCCAAGTCTGGGGTTAGAACTACTACCTAACTAGTTTATCACTACAGCAGTATGCCGTTATGGGACGCACCATGGAGATTACTGAGCTACAGCTCTCCCAAAGGTGCATTTCACATTGTATGATCTCAGCAAGCTTGTCATAATACTGCTATGGGGAGGGCAGTGTGTGCATGGGCCATAACCCATTCATGTAGGGGTTGACATGCTACATGTGGGCACACACAGGGTCATATGTGACAGGTACTTGTATACAGCTACCAGATGACTTCTTCCTTGTACAGTCAAGTTGCACAGCTGGCATGTACACCACATCGTCTGTCATGCTGATAGATACTAGTGGCTATTATCTGCAGTGAGTGACATCTGCACCACATGTGTTTGGGGCCCTTTGGCTGTGTGCTGGGTGGGACAGGCCCGGATGGCTGCTTTTCACGGTCACCCTCTTCCACACATCTATGGCCATCTACCTTTGGCTTATTATAGTGTGTTCTCCTTACATATATGTTTGTATTCCTATCCACTGTGTGTGCAAAGCAGGAGTGTTGCATACTGACATGTGTCTGCAGTGAGAACTGTGACTGCCAGATATGTCAGGTCCACTGGTGTTTGCAGATATGACCTTCATGTGTTTAATTGTGTGAGAATGCCCAGCATGGCCATATGTATTGCATGTGTGGATCAAGTCCAGGTAGTTTGTACTGCGGTGCTGACCTTTGGGTTGTACAGTGACAGGTTGCATGCTGTGTCTGCAGGCTATCCATCTGTCATTTGGCATTGACTGTTGCTATATTTCTGCATAGCGGGGGGGGAGAACCTGATTGTTTCTACTGTTCTACACAGGAGTGGGGGGCACATTTGACTGTTACTATAAGTGTACATTGGATGGGGGGGGCACACCTGACACTTGTACACATTTGCTAGGACTGTACTGGTATGTCAGGTACTCCATTTCAGTGTGTAGTCTTACCTATCCTTGTGGATAGAGGCATGCCAGTATACTAAAGATCTTAGCTTTGTTTACCTACAGATTAGTTTCTGACTTCCTAGCCTTCACAACTTACATCCAACTATCTGGCCTGCTGTGGTCTGTCTGTGTAGGCCTGGGGGAGGGGTTACCCATAGGGTTCATTCAGAGGCCATACAACAGTATTTGTTTGTGTTTTTGTGTACACCTGTCCTGCTGGCTGAGACTGTTATTGGGTATGTGAACCTTCCTGACTGGCATGTGTGGCTCTTATGGACACACATGTCACTCAGCCCATTTCCTGCAGTAGGTTTTGTCACCCTGTGTAGTACTGGCTACTATGATAACTCCAGTATGTGTTACAGATGTCATGGTGCCACTATGGGTGTCTACTGTCTGCTGCCTTATCATTCGGCCACCCAATTCCCTTGCATGCTCACATCCATACCATAGTTGCAGGTAACAACACATTCTACTCCATTTGGCAATTGGTAGGTTGATTGACTTACCTTGAGGGTGTGCCAGACTTGAGGGTGGTGCTGGAGGGCTGTCTATGTCGGATGCATATAGTACACTCCCTATACATTGTTGGGCACAGGTAGTGTCATGCTTGGCATCCCTTTTACTGTCTGTGCGAGTCAGAGAGAGGTGTCATTCCCTGGGTCCCTACTGTGTCAGTACATATGCTATGCATTGCCTCTTTGCCAAGGCCAGGAAATACTAGGCACACCTCCTTCTGCCTACTGGGGCAGGCTCAGGTTGTTCCTCCTCTGAGTCACTCTGTGCCTGTACAGGCCTTGGCATTGGTGGGGGGCTGTGTGTCCCTGCCCCATGGCCCACAGGATCATATTGTGTAACATAGCACATACCATAACAATTTGGGTACATGTAGCTGGTGAATACTGCAAGGCTCCACCGGATGTGTCCAGACACTGGAACCTTGACCTGAGCATCCCAAATACATGCTCTATTATATGTCTGGCTTGTGCGTGTGCCTCATTATGGCATTGTTGTTCAGGTGTGTGTGCATTTCTGATGGGTGTCATCAGCCACGGCTTCAGTGGGTACCCAGCATCCCCCACTAGGTGACAGTAGGGGATGTCCACATTGTCAAATCTGTGGTACAGCTGCGTCAGATGCCATATGTGTGAATCGTCATAGCTTTCAGGGCAGCAAGCACACACATTCATTATAATGTCCTGGGCATCACATACAACCTGGCAGTTGATGGAGGGGATGTCCCTGCAGTTGATGTAGGCCCTACCCTGCTCAATGGGGGGTGCTTCGATGCATAAGTGCGTGCAGTCTATAGCACCAACTTCCCCAGGGTATTCTGCTATTTGGTGGAAAAGACGCATATTGCTGGCCAACACCTCATGTGTGTTGAGGAAATATACTTGCTCACTGACATGTGCTGACATGGCATCCAGGAACTGGTAAAATACTCTAGACGCTGATGTCTGTGAGATGCCCATGATATCCTCGGTTGTGCTTTGGGAGGTACCTGTGGCTAGTATACCTAGGCCTACACATACCTTGGTATCCACTGGGATGGGTTCTCCTCGGCCAGTTTGGTGCATCAGGTGTGGCCAATACAGTTCAACAATTTGCTGTAGGAGATCTCTGTCCACCCTACAGCACTCCACTATCTCCAGCTCATGTAGCCACTGGTAATTTACCCTGGGTCTGTACACTCTTCTCTGTCTCCTCACTGTGGGTTGTTTGGCAGTATTCACATCCTCACCACCCTCAGCCTCTTGCACATGTTGTTCTATGTTGCCTGCTGCAGCCCTTCTCATTGTGTAGGTTGGTTTGTTAAAATTTCCCCGCTTGTATACACCGGTGGTGTAGAGTGTAGAATAACAAGAGGGGAAGGTGTTTGCTTAGTTTATAGTAGTGTTCTGGGCTGGTCTGGTCTGGCCTGCTGCCTGTGTAATTACATGATTCTGATACATTTCACCTGCCAGCTCAGCTAGTTCTCCTTGATTACCTTCCTACTGCTGTTTTCCCTTCCCATTGTCTTCCTGTTCAAATGTGCACAGAGCTGCTATTTCCTGGTTTAACTTCTTTTTTCTTCCTGTAAAACCTGGTGCGCAGTGCGCACACCCGCTTACACTTTCTAAAGGGTGCTAGGCAGGCTTAGACACACCCCTAGCTTAGCTGTGCTAAGCTAGGAGCAATCCCGAGCCACAGGGCTCCAATCCACTTACAGTATGCCTGACACCCCTCATGATGTTGCCTATATCCTAGTCTTGCACCCAGGTATTTATACTCTTACACTCTTGGGACCTGCCCCACACCCTGAAGAAAACTGGGATTCACTATCCTTCACCTCATTTGCATAGGACTGCCTGCTAATGCATAGTTACATGTCTCAGACTAAGCCTCCCCCTTAGCAACCATTACTCACTGGCCAGGTTGTCTTCAGCCTGCCACTGACTTGCATGGCAGACTACTGCTTTTAGTAGGAGTGCTTATTTTTGGTTTATTTTATTATTTTCCCCCCGATCCCATTTGCACGCCGCTGCCCTATGCTTCAAAGGATGTGATCGGCGGACATTTCATAAAAGTTGTATTTTGTACATTTGCCATTGTTTGCAATGCCAATGGCCTTCTACTTGGCCATTGGCATGCTTCCTCAATGCTACGCAGCCTTTACTTGGAGCTGTCATAGCTCTGTTTTGCAGTTTGCAGTACCGTACTCGGTTACTAACTGAGTACATTTCTGCATATTACACTAGTCCTGCATGCCCTGATTCCTGCTTCCTGGATGCCAAATTTATCTAATTTGCATGGTTTTCACCTGCAAATGGGGTGATTTGCATGCGGGGGCTGGGGACGTGCAGCACTAGTGCTACAGCACTCACGCACGTCAGACTTGCAAGTATGTGGATTGCTCGGCCGCCATATTGTTAATATTTCATCTAACACTAATCATGCACACCATGCAAACTTCTGAGAATCCGGGGGATTATGGTTTTATTGGCTATGTCGTAAATGCTGAGAAAATTGGAACATGGTACATGAACCCTTCACAAAGCATCTTTGCCCTTCATGAATATTGAAACTGTTTCTGAATCACAGAGGTTCTCAGGGTTTGCAGATGGTTAGCATAATGGTTAAGGTGTTTACTTTACAGACACAAGGTGCGGTGTTTGATTCTTACATGGGGTAAATGGTTAGGTTTAAAGTGACCCACAAGGGCAGTTAGCCTAGTACTAATTGATGAACTTATAAAAGAATGGACAAAGATACATTTCAATAAAGATTGGTTTGCCCTCTCTACATTGCAGGATAGGTTATGAAAAGAACTAGTATATGCTGGTGGAAAATCTAACTGCATGTTATTTAACAAATGATGGATAACATAGATCCACATAGTTAACACAACTTGGTGATCAGCAGCTTGTACAGTTCCTTGACTTCAGTAATACTTTTACTATTCCAGAAAATGAAAAACAGAGGCAAATAACAGCAAATGAGTAAAGGAGCCAATCTTCTAGAAAGGACAGATATTGTTTTTACATATAAGTGGTTGACTTATAATTGGGGAGCTTAAGTGGTGGCAGCGTCATGCTGAACACACACACACACACACACACACACACACACACACACACACACACACACACACATTTTAAAAATTAAGCAATAATTTCAGCGTATTTGATTGTGATGTCATTGATAAAACATTATCAGGAATGGCTTAACAACCTGTGCTGAAACCAAGTGAACTCTGTAGAAAAATACTTGAAGTATGAAAGAAATAAAAAAAATGGTTAAAGTTTTGCATTCTGATGACTAGAATGGAGTGGAAGCTTATTTGATAAAAGGATTTCCCACAACAGACAAAAGAAGGAGAGTGAGTTACAGGTCTATTGGGGATGTCCCCTTCCCTCTTCCTCTTGATGGTATTTCTCTGAGCTGGTATATATAAATTGTGAAGTTATTGGGTATATTGTATCCCACATCAGTGGTTGCAGGGATACTTCTCCCTCTCAAAACTGTTTTTTGTGGGTATTTTTAGTTCCAAATGCTGCTGGTATTTGGTATCTTTTGATGACTTGTGATCATCCACCATTACTCATGTGTGCTGACCTAACACTACCCTACCTCTGGCCCTAACCCCGACCCTATACATTAGGGAGCTAAGCACCCATTCCCTAACGAATTCAATATTGTGGCAAATTATGGCTGTAAGGTGGAAGTATTTTTGTTATTGTTATAGTTTTGTTTAACAGGTTAGGAAAGGAAATTGTTTTCCTTTTACAATTAATTTGATGGATCATGGAACAATGTTTCAATCAAACGTAGGTTAGACTGCTTTTTTTGTATAAAATGTGTCTCAGTAATTTGTGTGCATGATCTTTACTAATATGCATGCATATTTAGAGATGTCAGTGAGTTCATAAAGAAGTGTGTTAGCAAAAGACAGTTTGTCGAGACCTTTTAAAATAATTCAACTTGTCTGAATGTCTCACAGAATTAAATAAAAAAAAGATGGTCATCTGCCTATCTGTATAATCTGTTTTGGTACCTGAAATGACTGTAGGGTTACAAATGTGGTCTGATGGTGAGAGATTTAAGCTAGGTTAATGGTTGGAGGGTGAAGAATGGCTTTCTGATGGAAAATTTAAGCTTTTAGTCCAAGTTTATCATTAAGGATGGGAGTGTAGAGAATGTCCTTCATGAGTTATATGTTGTTTTGTTTAGAACTATGTTTGTGGTTGCATTTTTTGCAATTCCATTACCTGTATAGTTCAATTAATTGGTTTTCAATCTTATTTTACCCATATCACCACAGTAGTGCTGCAATAGTCATAAACAGTTAAAAACTACCATGGGAATGAAGGCTAGGCATTTTAGGATCCACACAAATCAATGGCCTAATAAATACTTATAAACCTATGAACACAACCAAACACATATGTACACACATGTATATGTTACAAACGTCTCTGAGTACACATATCTATTTATGAGAAATTCCTACCATGCCCCATCCAAGGCAACCCAGAATATGAAACTTAAAGCAATTCCTGAAATATTAGCATATGTACTCTAAAACATTCTAAAAATCTATCATTGCTTTCAGAGAAAATAGTTTTATTCTTTATGATTAACATTGTTCATTGATTTAAGTATTAAAATGATCATTGTATTTTTGGAGTCCTTTTAAAAGAAAATAAAGTTTATTATTTGGTTTATGTTTTGAGAGTACATTCACACATACACACTGATACACACTGATACACGCACACACACACACACACACGCACACATGCACACACGTGCTCACACACACACACACACACACACACACACACACACACACACACACACACACACACACACACACACACACACACACACACACACCAACCCAGTCTACTGTAATTACTTACAAACAAATATTCATGCATACTGTTTTTCTATTAAGGCTTCCATTTTTTAAGATTGATGTAAGTTGCTTTATTGCAAACACAACCAAAAGAAGCAGTTCTGTTATACATTGGGTTATAGTATCTGTTTCTCAGTTTGTATTTTCTTTGACACAGTTTTAAAGGAAAACATATGTATTTTGCCCAGTAATGTTTTTTTTTTCTGAAAAATGTAAAGTACTTTTAGCTGGTTGATAAAAGCTATGTCATTATAAGTCAAGAGTGCTACAATAAGCATCCCATTAGTTTTAGTGGTCACATGACAACTCACAGTAGCGACTTCTTTTGTGGCTGTCTTGCTTGGAAAATTTAACAACAAAAGAAATAAGATGTGATTCAATTTAACTCATCATTATTCAGCATAATTATTATATTACTTGCATTCTGATAAACACAACACATGGAAGATTTTTTTGTTGTATCATTATATGATGTGTAACTTTTCACTTTTTATTTCCTATGCATGTCAATCACCCATGTCATATTTTTTCTTAGCTTTTGTGACTGTTTTAATAATTTCTTCTGAAGATCTCTTTCAGCATGTCTTTATCTCTTTTACATCAGCATTTTTGTATTTTTTCTACAGCTGTGAAAAAATAACTGGATCTAGTAGGTTTCTTATTTCCTGCAATTAAAACCGCATTTGAAAATATTAAAATGCATTGAAATGCAAATTCGCAAAAAAAAGCTTTTAATTCAAGAGGAATTATATACTAGACTATTCTTTTTCATAAAGATGTAGTTAGAAACAAGAGAGCACTTGCTTTCATACACAACTAAACTCTTCCCCTTTAAGAATCTAGGTCTTTTGGAATATGCTTAGCTTACATATAATGCTGCTTGACGGATCACTTCCATTTTCTCTTACCAGAGAATTAGTTCTTTTAAAACTCATTTTCTGTAAAGTCAGTTTTCAATGAGTAAATCTACGTGTCATTTTTAACTTCCTAAATCTTAATTTAACTGATGACTTAAGCTATAATATAGATAAATATAAATATATTTCATTAACATGAATTGAAAAGCAATTTAGTATAACCTTTCATTTTTCTGCTATCTCCATGATTAAGTGGTAAAATGAATTAAAATATCTCATGTGTGATCTCACTTAACTGAATGCTTTTTCTCAATAGCGTGTTACTTATATATTCATTTAATTAAGTTTTTTTACACCAACTGAATGAGCTGAATGCATTTTTTCCTGACATTACTATTTATATATCTCTGGTATCATTTAATCTCATTAATGAGTGTCTTTGATGATTTGTGCTGCAATACGAAAGGAGTTGTATTCTTAAAAAAGAGAGCTGTGATTTTTTCATGAAGTATAAAGCTTCAATCTAGTTCATTCTTTTGCAATCTAGTTAATCAAAGATTAGATGTTGAAGCTTTTCTGTAATTACAGATTTAATTTCTGTACAAGAGTATTTTATCTGCACTTTTTCAAGATACTGGAAAGAGCCCAATATACTGGGCACCGGTGATATTATTAGGCTTTCAGCATGGAGTTAGCCATATGTCTGCCACAGTAGCAACATGTGATAATTTTCTGTTGTGAACTGCATAGTGTAACTTTTAAAATTGTAATGTTTCTGTTCTAACAATATAGCTGGTATAAATATCCCTAGCGACTCTGATAGACTACAAACCTTCTCGGTCTATTCGGTGTCATGCAGGGTTCCAAGGGATGATTTCTGTTTAGCATCACATGCAATGAAGGGCCCTACACTCTTTAAATGCCTTTTTATACAGATCTAGACCTATGCTACCACAGCAACGATACCAGTCAACAAGATGACAATGAGTCTACATTTATGGGTTAGATGAAACCATTAGTTTAGTCTGGCTGATGGATCATACATTTTCAGGTGGAATATATGGAGAATATCCACTTAATGGTTGACACTGTTAATCTGCCATGAATATGGGATTTTGTGGCTGAGCTTCTTGGTGGTCACCATCACTGTAAGCTTAAAAAAGATGAGATGTACCACCAAGGCTGAGATGAACACGTCTAAAAAGTAGCATGAAACAAAATTATAGGGTGGATAAGCACTTTCGGTAAAAACCTTCTTCAGATCCTTTGAAAGCACTTATCCACCCTAGAACTTTGTTTTATGCTACTTTTTATTGTTCGTATTAAGGAATTTGGCTTTTAACGTGACGTGTTCATCTCATGACAGCCTTGGTGGTACTTCTCATCTTTTTATCTCCATTTTCTCTACTCATTGAGACCACCTTTGGTAACATAGCACTTTTTGTTTTTATATATCACTGTAAGCTTAGTTAGGACCTATGGACCTCTTTCATCGGAGGGAGAAACTGGAACACTTTTCTTTCATTAGAGCAAGGACAACAGCAGGACATCAAACTGAAGACCAATGGCTGAACAAACTGCATTTTAAATGCCTTGAATTTTTGTTAGTCAGCTCATGGCAAAGAGGGATGAAGACTTGATTATAACCCAGATGTTCTGGGAATGACTACTGAACTGGGAACTGCAGGAACTGAACAGTTGATCTGCTGATCCCAGCTCACCCATACTATAAGAGAGCAGATAGTCTAGTCTACTGCAGTGTAATAACCTGGAAAGAAAGGTGTATACCATGCTTTCTTTGGTCCAGCGATGTGTAGCTAATTTTGTCATGCTCTACCTCCATGGTAGTATTCAGGACAGGTGTGTATGAATGTGCACAGTCACTATACATGTACACAATTACAGGGAATGAGGGAATGTGTTGCAGGCCCTTGCATCTGCAAGCATGCACATCAAGTGCTACAGAAGGGGTGCAACCTGGGAATAGAACACCTGTATAGTTCTATGAATGACAGCTGTGCCTTGACCAGCTTTCTCACTCCCTAGTGATGGGGGATAAATGGGTATGATTGCTAGGATAGGTAGGTGGTGAGCAGGCATGGAAACAACAATAAGATATGAAAAAGGAGTTTAGAATTTTCATTTTAGGAACTTATAATGCTTTTTCTAAAAACAAGGTCAGTAGCTGGATATGGTTGAATATAGAGCAGTATAAATTAAATAAAAAGCAATGTTTTCAGACTTGATGTGTTCAGTTCTTTATTTACACAAAGTGAGATGGGGAGCCCAGTGTGGTTATCTTTTAACCCTTATGCATTTACCTTTGCAATGGAGTTAATGCACTTCCCATTAACGGCAATTTATTGTATTGAATTAAGCCAGATATAGACTATAGAAAGGAAGTGATCAATATAAGATATATCATACAAAAATACTATTTTTCATGACCACTGGTTATAATGTAATGCCGTTGAACATGAAGCTTTACTTGTTCATAAAAGCAGTAAATACATACAATCTTAAGAATTTCAGATTGAAGGAATATCCCTAACCAAATTTTGGCAGTTTAGAAGGTAGAAATCAGCCAATGAGCTACTGCAAAGTTTGTCCTGTAGTTCTTGTTTCAAATCGCTCAGTTTTTATTTGCCTATTGTGTAGCTGTAAGCAAGTTACTTAATCCGACAGTGATCTGATGTTACGATAAGAGGTAACCATGCCTAGCAGCTTTTCCTGGATAATGCTGTAATAAGATAATAATAATAATAATAATAATAAATATATATCACTAATTTAAGTCTCATTATGTATAACTCAAAAAGTTAGGAATTTGCAAAATTTACAACTCACATTAGACTATGGAAAAGTTTAAGTATGTCTTTTGACACAGCAGAAATAACACTGATGTGCCTAAAATATAAGTAGAAACAGATCATAATGCAGACATATCTCTCACTTCTCAAATACAGGTATAAAATGATGTGTAGTAGCTGTCCATAGACTCTGTACTATTGTAGCACCTACCAAAAGCCATTTATAGAATATGGTCACATGCCTTTCCAGGTTTACAATACCTTGTCTCCATTCTTGGTCATGATTTTCAAGTACATATTTTCAAGGAACACTCAAGGTGTATAGATTCTCCATTCTGTGGATGTGAGTGCTGCATATATTTTCATTTTTTTTCTTTTTTATTTGCAGATCATGTTATTCTTTTAGCCTCAAATGACTGATTTTAAGCATGCAATCGAACAGTTTACTTTTATGTGTGATGTGGAAAATGTTTTAATCAAAATGGCAGCATGGCGTTTCTCTCCCCCTGGCTGAATATTGTGATTCATTTTTTTCTCTGCTGGGCAAGGTCATCTGGACCAATAAATTGGTCAGGTAGAGATGTTGGAGGGAGAAGAGAGGACAGAGGCACTGTAGTTGTGCACAGCAGGGTAGTGGTGTAGTCATAATTTCCTTGTATGTCATCTCTCCCCAGTCATAGGCCAGTGGCTATTATGACAGATGGTAAAGGAGTATCACTGCTACAACTGTAAGACAGCAGTGGCTACCAAAACCCGCCAGCAAGACTGGACTTGATAGTAGTCTGTGACTCCACTAGGACTTCTGAAGTCAGTACACACTTACATCAGCACATTACCAATAATCTATGTCTTCCCCATGACTTCTGAGGACACTACACCCTTATATCAGCAATGAGTCTTATCTCTCCTGCCAAAGAAAATCAGACTGACAATTATCATTCTTCTCACTTCCCACACAGTCCGACAGGTGCTCAGGCTACTAATAGAACTTTAGTCTTCTAGTTAGAGTTAGGACTTTATTATACTAATGGAACTTTGGTCTCCCAGTTAGAGTTAGGCCTTTATTATACTAATGGAACTTTGGTCTCCCAGTTAAAGTTAGGGCTTTATTATACTAATGAAACTTTGATCTCCTAGTTAGAGTTAGGCCTTTATTATACTAAAGAAACTTTGGTCTCCTAGTTAGAGTTAGACCTTTATTTTACTAATGGAACTTTGGCCTCCCAGTTAGAGTTAGGGTTTTATTATACTTGATAGCAGAATTAGCTCTGCACTAAAGGATTGTGGTGAAAATCAAAACCTTCAGTTAGAGGCCATGTTTTTTCCAAAAAAAGAGTGGATTGCTCTCTGTATGGGATATTGGAGCAGTTACATAGGCAGCAGGAGTTTTAATTGTCATGTAATCTTGTTAACGTGGGAGGTTTGTCCAGATCAGGAGGCTGAGCATCAAATGGATTAGCAGTTACAGCAGAACTGAAAGATCTGAACCAGATTGCAGTGGTGAAGTGAAAACTGTCAGTGGATAAAGCTTAGAATTCTCTGGTCAGTGTTAACTTCCCTGGATCAAATGTGGTCATGAGTTTTTAAAAGTGACTAAAAGGATGAGGTTGCAGGTAACAGCAGCAATAAAGTTAATTTGCAATGTAACTGGACTGGATCTCAGTGACCGAATGAAGAGCTCTGTCACACAGGTGGTCCAAGAAGTTCTCCCTTTTCTCTTCTAGGACTCTCCTGAGGTAGTTTGGGCTGAATGAGATCTCTTAGAGGTGTAGCAGGCCCAACCTACTGGAAGTACAGACAAGGCCTAGAACATGTTAGAAGGATTATGTCGCTCAGCTTACCTCAGAATTCTCGGGATGTCACAGCATTATTATAGGACAGTGTCTTTGGAAATGGAAGCCTAGTACACAGTTCACAGCTTTTTACTGCTGTCACCATCCCCAAGATAAGGAATTCAAAAAACAGATGGTGAAATGAATTATCAGAATTTTCTCTTATTCACTAATAACAACTTTCACCTTGCTTAGGATAAAAAACAATATTGACATCAGTTTCCCCACAGCTGCCAGATGGGGTCTATATTAATTAATTGAAAACTAACGTCAGTGAATGGCTATTCATCAAACATAAATCAGCGAATGTCCATTCATTGAATGTTCACATCAGGGAATGTTTTTCTCAGAGCAATGGGTTACTTGGCCAGCATTAGGAAATTTGTCTTTTTCCCCACTATAGTGCGATCTTGGAGTTGGGTTATATAAGTGGGGGGCATAGCCCCCACTTTGGTGGGTTTGATGGCTACCTATTGTATTCTCGAAAGCAGACAATGTTGAATCCAACATTGTCAACATGAGAATAGTGAAATTGCAGAATGTCGAACGGGTAAACGGAAATCTCCATAAGGGGAGATTTCCATTTACTTCAATGTAGTGCGGTCTAGGAGTTGGTATATTTAAGTAGCGCGGGGTGTGAGGGGGTGCAGATTTTCTTTTTTTTTTTCTTTTTTTTTTTTCTGAACATTCAAAATGTTAATGGTTCGATCATTAAAGGTCGACCTTTAGTGATTCAAACCATTAAACTTTCAATGTTCTAATATAGACCTGGGTTTGATATACAGTGGTATGTGTGATGCTCAGTATGTCGGCCAAGTAACTCACTTCCCTGAGAAACACATTCACTAATATGAATGTTTGATGAATGGCCATTCAGTGATTTATGTTTGATGAACAGCCTTTTGCTGAAGTTAGTTTTTGATGAAGTAATTTAGACAAACCAGCTGTACATTTTGATGACTATGAAGATCTTAATCCCACTTCCAGGAAAAGTTTTTTTCCATTATTGTAACTGCTCTGTGTTAAGTTAAAATATGAAATTGCAATAAGGGTATTTATTGTGTTTCGTCTTGCAGAGTTTTGGCCTTTTCTCAGTTATGCAGCCTCATTGTATGTATGGTACATTTAAGAGATATGGTATGGAGTTTCATTGTAGGGTTTCAGAATGCCTCACCAATTTGACAAAACAAGCCCCAGGATTCATGAAGCTTGGTGCAAGGATGGTGGTAGGCTTGCGCAAACAGTGCAGTGTGAAGATGGTGCAGTAGCGCCAAATGCATATTAATGAAGGCGCCCTGCCACCACAGCCACATGCACAGGAAAGGAGCGTGACTGCATAGGGTGCATAGAAGTGCCGCATGGAGGTGTGGAAATGCCAGCTGTCGACTTGCAACCTAAAATGCTTGCATATAACAAGTTGCAAGATAGTAATCACATATGTCAGTGTCCGTGGATACTGAAACGTATGCAAAGCATGCAAAAAAGTTCCTGCGAACACAAAATGAAGAAGCAAACACAACTGCACAGTAGGGAATAACGGGTCCCTATCCCACGAACAAATGACATGGTAGACCGTGTGGCCATAGTCCATCGCAGTGTAGATAGCTATACCAAGTGGAAGTGAAATGCATCATATGTTAGCGAGCTGCCAGTAGGCATGTCCAGCCCAATGGTTAGGGTCA
Organism: Protopterus annectens; assembly: GCF_019279795.1. Lineage (NCBI taxonomy): Eukaryota > Metazoa > Chordata > Ceratodontiformes > Protopteridae > Protopterus > Protopterus annectens. Next base: position 493,020,546 of record NC_056744.1, read on the forward strand.
CCAGCTGGCCCATAATGTGAGGGAGGGTACACAGCTGGGCAGATGTGTCCATAACAAAATACACGATAAATGTACATATCTAGCGACCGTATGTCCGAATCATATCCCACAAGGCATGTAATAGTCACATACAAAAGATATGTCAGTATTTCACATACCAAATGTGATAGGAAATAGAATAAGCATTAAATGAAACAGAAGGAGCATATAAACAGCTACAACAATAAGGAAACATGTAAGCTGAAAGGAACAGTATTATCTGTACCGTCGGCTGTGGGTACATACTGTCCAGTACAGTCAGATATGTGTATGGAATATATCCCATCCTGGACATAGAGAAAGGTGGCATCCTACCAATGAGTAGAGCAGTCTGCCAAAATCCACAAATCAGCGGTACAAGCCGAACTTGTCAGGATGTGTCACAGCTGAACGGGTAGTACCCGGATATACCAACCATGTAATGAAAGTTAAGTATGGGCGTGTACCTATGTGCGTGAGGTATAGCATGTGGAAAGCAAACATGGCAGGATAGTCCACACAACCATACAGGTACCCGACATATGTAGGGTATTCAATGTTTTACTCTGGCCGTGTCATGGGCCAACAACCAAAGCAGTGATGTATGGGGTGTGAGGAATATGTGTGTGTGTGGGGATGGGTAATGGTACAATTCTCCAAGGTGATACTGTGTCGTATGCAGAATAGGTGAACTGGAGGTGTATGAGGGAGCAGCAAGTGAAGCTGAAAGAAACACAAAAACATGTATAAACAGCTGCAATGCAACCAGACAGGCCATACTGTAGAACACTATCCCACAAACATATGAATATTGAAATGTGCGATACAAATGTATAGACATGCCACCAGCACATACCCACAGATTGGTCCTGATGGAACTGGCAATAGCAAATGCAACACACCTGGATGCATAATGGACTACCCAGCATCCCTTCTACATCACACAACCTGCTCCCTTACCTGAACGTCCACCAAATCCAACCATACTTGGCCTACTGGTTTATTGCAGCCACATCTACACATAGTGACCACTATGCATATGTAGTAGGTAGTGTCACCCTAGGCAGTTGCAGGATTGCACACTATGTATCCCTTGCATGTAAACCCCCCAGCACATTTTCATAATGCCAGAAAAATGGTCAGTATTCGTCTTGTTTTGGTCTTGTCCAATTTTTGGGATATCCCTCATGGGATATGTAACCTGTGTAAACATTACAATGGAAGACACGAAGTCCAGTCCTGTAGATATCTGGACACAAGTTGGAATGTGCATTAGTGGTGCACGACACTGTCCAGCCCTAAATGGTCATGCATAACCTACTACCCAGGATCAAACACCTTCCCATGATGCACGTGTCCCGACACGAATAAGCAAGAGAATGTATTGCACACATTCGCATAGTGGCACATGGTATAAGGGTGATGAAGGCACTGATGTAAACAGGATACCCCTGCTCCACTGTGTGAGGGACAATTAATGTGTGTGTAGGTGTGACCTGACCAACACTGGTACAATGCCAAATGTCTTGTGACCGTAGGAAATAACTATGCACCATACTGCATGTAACAGTTGCCTAAAGCGGTCATGTCAGGATAGAATATACGTAATTCATACAAGAAACAAAAGTGCCAAAGGTATAAGGCTTACAGCTAGGAAACAAATGAATGTTCTAAACCTACACTGACCGTGGCTATGTGTTGGCCCATACAATCTGGTGTCCGCAGTAGGGTTATCATCTGTCCCGCTTTGCAAGGGACAGTCCATCGTTGGACAGTTGTGTCCTGACAAAAGACATTTCAAATGGCAAATGTCCTGGGATTGTAGGACATAATTATGTCCCATATGTTATGTAATAGTAGCAGAAAATAATTATTGCAGTATCTACAATACCTAAATGTTACAAGAAACAGAATCAGCAAATAAACCGCTACAACAATAGGCTTTTATGTAGGCAAATAAGTAAAGTTCTATCCGTTGTACTGACTGTGGGTATGTGTCGGCTTGTAAAATCTGGTGTGTTCCGAAAATGTCCCATCTTGGCCATTTGAAAAGGTGCCAACCCTAGTCACCGGAATACAGCACAACCTGTACATATGACAATGTCAACGATACCAATGGTCAGAACATTCGCACAATAAATGGCCAGACCCTTAAAAACTCAGTGACCTTTGGGGGAAAGGTGTTGAATGAGAATGACTACTTACAACAATGAAGAGTAATAGACGCATTTAACTGCAGAAAATTAGTAGTATTACGAATCTGTCAACACGTTCCAAGTTAATAGTACTAATACAGTAGAAGTGTCTGTGATTGTCCCTGAGTTGTCATAGCCTTGTTCCAGTCACTGTAGACATGAGTCCCCGAGTATCAGAGAGGTCCGTACACAGAAGTACACCAACCAACTGTCCCATCTGTTGACAGGACTATTGCATGCCTGTAGTGATTTCATAACAGATGTCCAGAATAATATTCATTGTATGTATAAATGAATGAAATAGTCAAATGGGAAGGGAAAATACCCCCCCAACCTGCATTATGCAGTGGAACCACTCCCCACCCTAAATTATGTAGCACCAACCCAATAATGTGGTCAGAGGTGCCCAAACACCTGCGTCTGTAAACACAGGTAGAATGTTAAACTCTGGACTAACACTGTCCATGTGCTATGTCTGATCTTTGAACAGCACCAGGGCAGTGTTAGTCACCAGTCGGCCGAGCCTAAATCCGCACCAGCACATGAACACCCTGACAATCAAACACGCGTATGTGCGAGGACTATAAGCGTAGGTGTTATGAATATCCTTGGAGTGAGTAGAATTGCAGCACGGGTCCAGAGCAGTAGGAAACAGGGAATGTCCTAATTGTAGTACTGCGGTTTTCACAGCAGGAGAATGGATGCCTGCTGTGTAAGGGAAGCGGTGAGGCATATGTCAGAGTAGCTATGAGCCATGGGTATACATATAAATGACCCAGAATACCAGTAGTGTAGTGGTTACAGCATCCACCCAACGTAAAGGCATTCCTGGTACAAGTACGACTATAGCACATATTAATTGTGTAATGAATGCCTCTGTGCTGTAAAGCCAACATTTATACATGTAAAGGTGACTGCATTTGCATGGGTCCATTAACCGAATTCCATCAAAGTGGTACTGTCATAAGGAATAAGGCACATGTAATCCTAAAGACGTGCCTGTAAACATATGTAACTCAGAATAAGTACATGCAAGTGGGCCTGCGCGGGTGTATGCAGCTATTAGCATAGCAAATGTATGTTGTCTTCTACAGCTGTAACTTTCATATATATATATATATATATATATATATATATATATATATATATATATATATATATATATATATATATATATATATATATATATATATAGTTAGATAGATGTGTGTATAGTTAAATATCCACAAACATAACAGAAATATGCAATTATATATCGACATATCTATCTATATATACACACACACATATATATATATATATATATATATATATATATATATATATATATATATATATATATATATATATATATATATATATATATATATATATATATATATATATATATATATATGTGTATATATATATATATATATATATATATATATATATATATATATATACATATATATATATATATATATATATATATATATAGATATGTTAGGAATGCTGAAAGATGAAAGCAAACCTAAGGGTTATGAAGGGAATCCAGAGCAAGTTAGGAATTATGAAGTGCTTGCAGCGTATGTCACATAAAGCTGCACAAGTGTGAGTAGAGCACCACTCTCCACACCAGAGGCAGGGCTATACCAGTGGCCATAACATCGTTGAAGTGCTACGTCAACATTCTAAACAGACGGAATGTAGGACATGTTGCGACCACTTGCACTTGGAACCCACAAATTGTTCGTAATCCATAACACCAGGAAAGGCACATATGTGCAAATATGAATGGATGGTGAGCCTGTGAATACACGAGGTGGTACAAAATGTGTGTAGGGCCCCAACGCTCATGAGAGGGCAATGTGTAAAGTTGTGTCATGGCTGCGATATCAGGTGTATAATGGCTGTTATGCGGGGAAACTCAACACGGGTGTGCAGGAGAAACTATGGAAATGCGAGTATGGACACAGGAGTGATAGAGTATGTTGTGCCGGGTGCAATGGAGTGGCCCGTGGAGGTCAGCTAGTACATAGGTGTGATTCCCAGATAGAGTGTCGTCTGCATGGAGACATGCGTGAATGGGCGTATCGTTGTCGGACGTTGTGCATCAGGTCTGGCAGCCCGGTACGTAAAACCTATACGCCACCCATGAGCGGAATGGAGTTCTGCTGTGACAACCCCAAACCAGGAAAAGTAGAAAGACACAACTACATGAAGACAACAATTTGTCGACATACAGTCACAGTAACACAAACACACATCCTATTAACAGTAATAATATGAATGTGTACAGAAACAAACACAGTAGTAGGAATAATAGGCTGTGCATACAAGGATAGGTCGAATGACACTATCACAACCCAGTTAGCAGCAGCACCCCAGACATGAAAAACTTGCGACATCTGTCCGCTGCATAACGTGCAATATACTGAGCACAAGTTCACCTGGAGTGAAGTGTCGGTGTCAGAATGACTAAGGCAATAGTATGCTGTTGAAGCAGGGATAAAACCAATACGCATGTGTAAGTGTCCATGTCTGGGAAATGTATAGGTTAACGGACACACAGATGTATATATAGATAAAAACGTATATATACACATAGCTATATTAATTTACATACACATATATATCCATACGGACATATATATAGATATATATATATATATATATATATATATATATATATATATATATATATATCTATATATATCTATATATATATATATACATATATATATCTATCTATATATATATATATATATATATATATATATATATATATATATATATATATATATATATATACACACACAAGGATATACTACAGATATATATATATATATATATATATATATATATATATATATATATATATATATATATATATATACACAAACAACAGGTAGTGATATATACACATACACACAAAACAAACTTTATGTCAGTGTAGATATACACATTCACATAAATAGGTTAATTCACAGCAATTAGGGGTAACATATTTACAGCCCGGGCATTTGTGACTGGGAGGTCCAATAAAGAAACGTTGCACCCCCCACATTGCTCAGCTAGGCTGGACAGACATACAGACAGTCCATACAGATCAATACACTGCCGCTGTCCAAAACACCAGTAGGAAAGGACCAGTGGGAGAGTTCTGCAAGGTCTACACTTTAAACATGGATAACGGTGTCCCTTGCAGGACCCCAAAAATTCAGGGTATGAAAGAATCTGCTGACACTAATGCGAGCAGGATGTAGGTGTACATGGAACAGTAGGTTGTGCAAGTGTGATAATACATGGGTTGACAAAATGTATGACATGTGTCCCGAGATGGGAAGAGAGGGCAATGTGTAGGGGTGTGCTCACACCCCAGCTGCGCTCGCAGTAAGTATTTGTCATGACTGCTGTAGAGGGGTGCCAGGTAGGTGGACCATGGGTATGCAATAATGGGCTTAAGTGTGCAGGTGCTGGTTGGCAGAGATGTAGTAGGCCCACCCAGTGGAAGTCATTAATATTCCTATGTGGGCATAGCATACGCCTACACCTCCCAAACCTGAAGAGCACATCTACCGGATAGTCTGTAAACCATCGGGGGATACATAGAGACCAGATCAGTGCCGTGTACCTGATTAGCATGGACGTCCATAGTTATGTATCAGAATGTAACAAAGTCCAACTAAACGCTTCCAGAACTAGTGATATTAGGTGAACAGGTGGTGGAATACAGGTAATGACAGATGACAACATGTATGAGTCATAAGCGGCATGTACCTCGACAAACGTGAATGAATACATATGTTCTGTGACTGAAAATGTGTCTGGTTAATAGAACCAATCGTCTAAATGTGTCCCACAGGGTGTTATGCATTGTTCCTGGTACAGTGTTCACTCATACCCATTGGTATGTGAGTTCTGCTACTGACGGAAAGTGCATAAGTTGCTGACCACCTCAGGTAGATGATAGCATAATAGAAGAGGTTAAACACCTGTACACCTGGAGGGACACACCCATCTGGGCAGTTGTGCCTTGCAAAACGACAGTTATTTCACAAGGTCTGTGTGTTCGGGAATGGAGGCTATATAGTGTGTGTAGTGGTGTCAGACATCAATTTGTTGTATCAGTAACAGCTACATGAAATAGTCCAAAAAAGGAGCGATACAACTCTGAAAAACCAATAATCCACAAAAGAGTTGTATAGGAAGTAAAACTGCCACAATCTCAGTCCAAAAACGTTGCCGTGAATGAATATAAATGAGTTCAAGTCCAGCACTGAATTTATTAACGCTCTTTTATTAACAAACTGCGTTTTCGTCCCAACACATTAGGACTTCATCAGATACCTTTAAAAAACAAGATTACCACTTTATATACCAAATAATTTCACTATTAACCAATAAAAACAGAACACATCACTGCATCAATCTAACTCAGCTTGGTTGGCTCGAACTTCCTAGTCTAGTGCTATACAACCAACTGATCATAGCCCACAAAATCATATACACCCCTGAAAACACCCCTTCACTCAAACACCTAGTCACCCTGTATAACAATCCACAATCACTACGTTCTTCCAACAAAGTCCTCATCCAGACTTACAAAACTAATAACCTAGCTGGTGACTCTCTCCTGTCCAACTCCCTAGGTAGAACCTGGAACCTTTTACCCCCTGAGATTACCTCAATTTCTTCCCTAAATCACTTCAAAGCCAAGCTAAAACTACACCTGGGGTCAAAAATGTCCTGCTACTGTACCAAGCCTGGCTAATCCTCACTCTACACAATGTATTAGCCATAATTCTCTCCTTCTGACTAATACATTTCACTCTCACTTACTAATGATGTTAGCTTGTGGTTCCTTTGACAATATTAGTAATGTCAACTTCTGACTCCATGTCTAAAATGTTTTTCGTCACTTCTTCAAGCAACCCAATACTTTTGTACATTGTTTTTGTCTTTTGTTTATGTTTATGTTGCTGTTTTTGTTGGAGCTTTTCTCCCCGGGCCTCCGCTGAAAATGGACATATATCCAGTAGGACTATCACGGTTAACAAATGTAAAATAAAAACAAATAAATAAATAAAAAATCCGTGGGTACCTACTGTGTCAGTGCATATGCCTTGTGTTGCCTCTTTGCCAAGGGCAGGTCATACTGTGCACGGGCTTTCGCCGACTGTGCCCTACTCAGGTAGTTCCTTCACCAAGTCACACTGTGCCTGTACAGGCCCTGGCAGTGGTGTTGGGCTGTGTGGCCCTGCCCCATGCTGTTCCTGCTGCAACTGTTACTACAGGATAACATTGTGTAGCATAGCAAATAACATAACAACCTGTATGCATGTAGCTTGTGAATACTGAAGAAGCCCCAACAGATATGTCCGGATACCAGAACTGTGAACCGAGCATCCCAAACACATACACATGTATATGCCTTGCCTGTGCATCCGCCTCAGTATGGTGTGAGTGTTCAGGTGTGTGTGGATTGCTGATGGGTGTTATAAGCCACTACACCAGTGTTTACCTAGCATCCCCCACTAGGAGACTGTAGGGGATGTCCACATAGACATCGGTGTGCTACAGCTGTGTCAGACGCCATATATCGGACACATCACAGCTTCCAGAGCAGACAGCACACACGTTCAATCTCATGCCCTGGCCATCACATAGGGCCTAGCTGTTGGAGGGTATGCCCCTGCATTGATTATAGGCCTTACCCTGTTCCTTGGATGGTGCTACATGTGCAGGCTATAGCACCCAGTACCCCAGGGTACTCATCCATGTGGTTGAACAGATGCATATTGCTGGTCCACTAATCACGGGTGTGGAGGAACTGTACGTGCTCACTAGCATGTGTTGACATGGCATCTGTGAACTGGTGCAATACTCTGGATGCAGATGCCTGTGAGATACTCATGATATCCCCAGTTGTGCTGTGTGAGGTACCTGTGGATAGTACACCTAGGCCAACACATCCCATGGTATCCACTGTTATGCGTTTCCCTCGGCCTGTTTGATGTGTTAGGCACAGGTCAACAAGCTGCTGTAGGAGGTCTCAGTCCACCCCATAGTTCTCCAACATCCCCAGCACATGTAGACCCTGGTAAGTCACCCTCGGTCTATAAAGTCTTATGTCACCCCAGTAAGAGTTGTTCGGCAGCATACACATCCGCACTGCCCAGCCTCCTGCACATGTTGGTATATGCTGCCTGCTGCAGCCCGTGTCATTTGGTTGGACTGTGTCATGAAATGTCCCTGCAGGTATACACCGGTGGTGTAGTGTGTGGACGAAACCTGTGTGTATGCTGCTTGCTCGCATTAATGTACTGTTCATGTGTGGGCTGGCCATGTCATCAGCTGATTGTGCTGATCGACACTTGTTTGTGCAGTCTGTACACTCTGACTACCCCACCACTGCTGTCATCCCTCCCAACGTCACCAGGCAGGTATAGACACACCCCTAGCTTAGGTGTGCTAAGGCAGGAGCACTCCCAAGGCACAGTTCTGCAATGTACGTACAGTATGCCTGACCCCCCTCCCATGCTGTCAACTATATGCAAGACCTGCACCTGGCTGACTACACACATACACTCCAGGGACCAGCAGCACACCCTGGTGATAAATGTGATACACCATAGTCAACCTCATCTACATAGTATAGTCTTCTAATGAATAGTTATATGACCCATACCGAACCTCCAACATATTAACCACTGCTCAGTGTCGCTCAGATCCACACACAACTGGCAACAGGTACCTTACCATCACCATATTCAATGTCCCATGGTCTTCCCAGCAACAAAATAACCGGTGTCTACACGACTACAACCCGTGGCCCTGCACACCACAGACGATGTGCATTAACACCACGCCATGGCAGATATACATAGATCCTAGGTTATTACGTACAGATCATCCGGCACAAACATTCAATAGTGCTGATGTCCCCAGACATATGTTCACATCTATGTCCGACTCTACATCTACATATATCACATATATTATTTGTAGACATATACATGGACATATATATATGTATATATACATACACACATATATATGTACACACATATGTAGATATGACATTTATATCACAACAGCGAACCACATGACAGCAATGCATTAGATAGGAATGGAAAGGAAACTACATGTGCCACCCGCATCATGTAGTGTTGTTAATATCAAGGCACGTGTGTTATGTTGCGACACACGGGTCAGACTGTAGCAGGGGTAAGAGTAGGGCTGCTGACAGTTACTCACCAGACCTGTTGGTGAATGTATGTGTTGACAACCCAGTGTCTTGGCAGAATATGTGGGCTGTGGACACTAAATAGGTCAGCAACAAAACAAACTGAACACATCCTGCAGCAAGCCACCCACAGATACCAACATATATGGTATAACTGCCAAACACACACCTGTCATGCCCTGGAATCGAGCATCTACCTGTCTAGTCTACCACACTACAGCATTATGCAGTAACAGGATGCGCTACCGAGTTCCAGCATCACCGCACTCCCACAGGCATACTTCTAGGTGGATGAAATCTTCCGCAAAGGCAAAGTCGCCGTTAGGGAATGTATGTGGTGTGAGCCATCTAAAAGCATTACTCTGTCCCCAGGCAGCTGGAAACATACACACACATACACAGAGGCACACACTTGGCAGGGCTGGGAGTCGAACATACACCTAACTACCTTATCACACTACAGCATTACGCAGTTACAGAACGCGCTACCAAGATTACTGAACACAGCACTCCCAGAGGCATACTTCTAGGTGGCTGACATCATCCGCAAAGGCAAAGACACCAATAGGGAATGTATGTGGTGTGAGGCATCTAAAAGCATTACTGTGTCCCCAGGCAGCTGGAAACACACACACACACACACACACACACACACACACAGAGGCACACAGTTGGCAGGGCATCGAACATGCACCTAACTACCTTATCACACTACAGCATTACACGGTTACAGAACGTGCTACCGAGATTACTGAACACAGCACTCCCAGAGGCATACTTCTAGGTGGATGACATCATCCGCAAAGACGCCGATAGGGAATTATGTGGTGTGAGGCATCTAAAAGCATTATTTGGTCCCCAGGCAGCTGGAAACACACACACACACACACACTTGGCAGGGCTGGGAGTCGAACATACACCTAACTACCTTATCACACTACAGCATTACGCAGTTACAGAGTGCGCTACCGAGATTACTGAACACAGCACTCCCAGAGGCATACTTCTAGGTGGATGACACCATCCGCAAAGGCAAGGATGCCGATAGGAAATGTATAGAGAGTGAGCAGAGTGAAAGCATATTACTGTCCAAAGGTAGACATAGACAAACACACGGCAGTGGTGGCAACTGCCTATCTACAGAGCACTACAACAACACTACATAGATACGGGATGCGCCACAGACAGTACACCCTTCAAGACAGTCAACCAGTGTGTTCAATGTAGGCATCCATCGTGACGTGGAAAATGGACATCTGTTGCCTGGATGACCACCATCACTATACAGGATGTCAATGGCCATGCCCATACACAGAGGCACATCACCGACACAAGGTGTCACTGCTCATGCCCACACACTTAGTATCAAACGTCCGTTTGGAATGTACTGTGTGTCCATCTACACAATGGCATACTGGGCATGCTCACACACTTAGGAGTTGCAAAGGGGTGTCTTGCATGCACACGGATTCTAAACTCAGAAGGGTGCAGTTTGGAATGTACTGTGTGTCCATCTACACAACGGCGTACTGGGCATGCTCACACACTTAGCAGTTGCAAAGTGCCGTCTTGCATGCACATGGATTCAAACACGGAAGGGTGCAGTTTGGAATGTATTGTGTGTCCATCTACACAACAGCGTACTGGGCATGCTCACACAGCAGTTGCAAAGGGCTGTCTTGCATGCGCACGGATTTTAAACAGGGAAGGGCACAGTTTGGAATGTACTGTGTGTCCATGTACACAATGGCATACTAGGCATGCTCACACACTTAGCAGTTGCAAAGGGCCGTCTTGCATGCACACGGATTCTAAACACGGAAGGGTGCAGTTTGGAATGTACTGTGTGTCCATGTACACAACGGAATACTGGGCATGCTCACACACTTAGCAGTTGCAAAGGGCCGTCTTGCATGCACATGGATTCAAAACATGGAAGGGCACAGTATGGTGTTACTGTCCCCACATACATGAAGGCCACTCACATGTACTGACCAGTACACACTCAGGAGCCATCACAGATGTCTCAGGTGCAGATCACAGAGGTACACACCGCAGTCTACAATGTAGCCCTCAGACATCACCATGCCATTGGACCAGCAATACACAGCCATACATTACCACAACACCATGTGACTCATGACCAGTGGACTTAACATAGGCCTACAGCAACTGTGCAGACTACACATGTACCAACAGGGTTCCATCATGTGTTATGCATTGCAATGATACCACTGTACATAACCAGGTCGGCTCTACACATACCAGGGGCCCTGGGTCTTACACAGTTGTGACAGATGACTGTCGCTGTACACCAAAGAACACACATGTTTGGATATGACATACATGTAATCACAGTGGATATGTGCATGGACCACACACACACAACACATATGTACATAGCATAGCTTTTGCTGTCCTCCGTGCAGACAAGTGGCTACAGCAATCACATGCACACAAATGGAAGGTGGGTCCATGGCTGTTGAATGCTAACAGTACATGAGGTAGCAATGTTGACCAAGGACACATTCCCTCTGTACTAGTTACCCATGAAACCCATCATATCATAGAACAGTCCATGTGTTATGTATGTCATCACACATGTCCACCAATTGCAATGCATGCAAACATGGCTAAATGACAGGCATGTAGGACCAACACACATGTACAATTTGTAGTGTGCATGCAGCTACCATGCGTGTGCAGTAGCTGATGTATGTAACTCATCTGTGCCTAACTACAACATGCAGTTGCAATGCAGCCCCATCAATGACACCTGTATATGGTGACATATTGACAGTACAGTAGAATGTACATCAGGTATGGATGGATGTGTGTACATAAAGTGGTGATCCACCTGTGCAGATGGATGTTTGCTGGGGATGGCTCACAGGTGTGTCACACACCATCCTACCATTACATGTGCAAACAGTACGCTATGTTACTGTTACTTGATGGTGAAGACATACAACCTACACAGTGGTCAGGTGTTACTGACTGTAAGTCACTTGACACCTGTAACACTTACATCCTCCCATGTGCTTATAGCAGCACAATTGCCGGAGGTAGTGTTGGTACACATAATGCGGCCAATACTGCTGCATGTCTGTCAGATGTGTCATCACATAGCAGGTGTATCATTCACAGTACTGTCATGTGTGTTTGCTTGTGTGACCATATATGCCACATATGGTGGGGAATACATCCCAATTGTTACACACCCCTGTACACTGTTGTATAGATCTGTACATACTGCAGTGTGGAAAGCATGACATAGGCAGGGGTAGTGTGTGTATCACACACATATCAGCTATCCGTATGTGAATGACACTTGTGGTCTCCACAATGTGTGTGTGTGTATGTATGTATGGCTGTCTGGTGCATGGAGTGAGGGTGTATACACATTCCAGGGTGTACCATAAGGCATTATGGAGGTATGCCAGTAGTCAATGGCAATACCCACATCTGCTCTGACATACAACAGTTACTCAGGAACATTACAGAACCAAGTGATGTTGGCAACATGCTGGCGGATGGGTTCATTGCTAACATTACACCCTCTCACTCCCTACAGGGCCACAATCCATGCAGGAACATTGCGGTGTCCCTGCGGTCACAACTACACAGTACTAACCTGAACTCTATACGGCCTGGAACACTGACCCCATGTGACCATCCAATATCCCAGGCTGTGATTTACACAAACCTCTGAATGACATGTCTCCCCACTTGGCCACCATATTCAGTAATAGCCTTGTATCAGACATTCTGGCCCCTGAATGGCACACAGCAACAGTTATCACACTCCACACAGGTGGCGCCACAATGCACGAGAGGGACTATTGCCCTATACACCTGACTGGACTGTTCTGCAAGGCTATGGGGCACATCATCATGGAAGTCATTCACAGAGACATTGGTGGGCTCCGGTCCTTTGATGCCACCCAGGTTGGACTTGTTAAAGCCAGAGCATGGCTCCTACACCTGGTGGACTCCTTTGATACAGTTACCAGTGTAGTTGATGATGGTAAGGGGATCCACACAGCCTACATTGTCCTTTCATTGGCTTTCAGCACCGTTCTCCATTCTGGTATTGACAACTTACACATCCACCTGCACATCGACCCCTATGTCTCAGGATGTTATGCAAAGTGGCTCATGGACAGGACACACACAATGAGGGTAGCATACCATAGTACCTACTGTATTTCAGTTACACTTGGCGTACCACAGTCCTCAGTCATAGGGCCCCTCATGTTCGGTATATGCTTCCCTGAGGTACAGGCTAACACAGAGGGACTTTCCCTGCCTAGCTTTCCAGACAACTGCATACAAAGCACCATGATTGATCTACCAGCTGATACTGACTCCCTCCATAAGGGTGTCACTGTGATGGATACCTGATAGCAATATCATGGCCTCAAGCTGCATGACACAAGGTGCATGAACATCCCCTTTGCATTACACCATTCACCCACTGACTATCACATAGGTGGTAGTCCCCTACATTCATGTCACATTGTACATGATCGTAGTACACACGTATGTCGCACCCACTCCTTTGATAACAATATTGCCACTGTGACGTGGATATCCTTCTATGTGGCCACACATATCTGTACTGGGTTTGTAGCTGGAACATAGGCACCCATTGTACCTCTGAACTCCAGATGTATACCCACATTCAAGGGTACAACACCCCATTTAGGGTGTACCTTACAGAACAGCTACGGCTTTACATACGACAACATTAACACGCCATGACGTTTATTGAGCTCCAACGGTTGACGTATGCGGCAGAACTATGGACACCACGTCTGTACACATTTGCATACTACATACTCAGGGGTGACCTCTGCTGAACAGACAGGGCCCATGTCCACAACAATATTCATGGATATACTCCACATAAGCGACATAAGCAAAAGCCACTGTGAGCAACATGTTCATGGATATGTGCACAAACACAACGATGAATGGGATGTGCTTGAGGGTTACATTCCAAAACCTGACACTCACCATGCTTTGGAACATGATTCCTATGTACATCACGCAGGGACACTCAGTAGCACTGTTCATGTGATACCTCACTTGGTGGATGGGAGACACACATGTACACCAGGGATCACTGCAGTGGCTGTACTGTGCAGAGGTGCAGGTAACACATGGCTCTGCTGTTCACAGACAGGACACTACCCTAGACAGGTACTGCTGGTGTGAACACTGTAGTTGGGCTTACACATAGACTTGCCAGACTGCGTAGTACCCCACTATGAACCTGAGAAGCTATTACATGTCCTTTGTGCATGGTTAATTGAGTAGCTCTTCCATTTAGATTAGCTATCATGCTGTTACAGTGTCCTGTGACTACAAGCCATATGTATCCTGTTATTGTATATTGTACATGCCAATAGACGATACCTTTGGTATGCATGATATGCCTGTTATGCTGTGTAGAATATCTGACATATCTACCTACAATACTGTACATTACACATATTTTACATAGTATCCCATAATGCAAAGCATACTTGCACAGCGGGACCACCTTAGACATGTCATTGTCGTTATATGCCCATACACATGTCTACTGTGACAGTATATCAACATATACTATCCCCTGCTATGGCAAGTACTTGTTGGACATACCCTACCACTGACGGCGGGTGGTATGGAATTGTTCTGTTTAAAGCCCTCATGTAGCATCCCTTGTGGTGTCTGTGATGTTTACCTTGTGGCCCACTGCAGGACACACAATTTCTACAAGCGTTACTATGCTCAGCAAGACATCACTACATAATACCTTTTCCCACTGTATGCATTGCGGACACTTTTAATTAATACAAAACAGGCTATACATACACTAACATAATTAATACAAAACAGGCTATACATACACTTACATACCGAGTGTTCTACATACCTTGTTATCGTTCTGGACTTTTGTAACTCTCTCTGTTACACTGTTAAACATTTCTATGGTATAAGCATATGGTTTGAATATCTGGCAAGTCATCCTTATATACGTCGATACCTGTAACATGTGGTTTTCTGCCGCCAATTGGTGTTCCTGAGTGACTTATTACTTGCACATCAGCTGTGCAGCTACTACATTCACCAATTACATGGCAACTGTGGGGTTTAATTGAATTCTTCACTTGGGCATTGCCCATTTGCCCTACCTTCGGGGAGACGGCCTGTATTGTGTTTTGTTGTGTGTAATTGCAACTGCTATGTGTAGAGACACGGATAGTTTGGATTCATGTCCCCCATGGATTGTGTGTGATGGCTACAGTATGTGGTTCTACATGTGAGTGTACCTGTCATCCTGACCATCTGATAAGGGACTATTGCAAACAAAACCTGTAACATCGCCGTTTGTTCCATTATACAATGGCTACGATTTCACATGGCGCCTTTAAATGTGTCTCTCACAAGGTATGTTAACGCTTCTGCAGATGACTGGATGTTTGTGCTGTAATTACAGTCTGTATTGCTATAGTTTCATGTGTGGGGGATGTAGGTGGGTGTACATAGCATATACAGGTTTGTGGGGCTTGCATTTCTACATATTCCATATATGTGTGTGGGCTCCTTCCCTAATTAAAGAGCTATCAGTTAGTAGACTTTTGTTACGGGCATATACATTGGGCCGTTGTTAATTGGTTTCTATATAGTTTGTAGGTGAGGTTGATACTTCCATACCTCCGGAATTACAGCGATATGTAAAGGAATGTTACTAAATGACAGCTGTCCCATGTATTTCTGTCCCAGATATTTGCAGTCATTGCAGTTGTGTTGGTAACTGAACCTCTTTGGCATGGATTGCCACCTTTTCAAATGGCCATTGTGGGACACTTGCTGGACACACATCGGTGTTTACAGGCCGACACATACCCACAGTCAGTACACAGGATAGCACATACTTTTATCCTCAATACATACTTATTGTTGTAGGACTTTGGCTACTTATCATATTGCATGTAACATTTACGTTTCTTACATACAGGCATAACTATTTAATGCAACTATTACATAATATATGGGACATAATAATGTCCTACAATCTCGGACATTTGCCCTTTGTAATGTTTTATGTCAGGACACAACTGCCCAGGGAAGGGCTGTCCTTCCTAATGTGGGACAGGTGGTAACCGTATACCTACGGCTAGCTATAACCACACCTACTGTAATGATCTACCTCCGAGTTGGCACTAACAGACACACGATGCAGACACACACACACATTACAGTCACACGGAAATGCACAAGGAACCCTCAACACACACATACACAGACTACGGCAATCACAAACACAGTTGAACACAGTACCCACGTGGACCGCAACACCGGCAGTGGTAACTAAATGTCCCTTCATATCATGATAATATTAATCACGGTTCTAGTGCTCCGGTACTGTGTTCTTTCAGTCTTTCAGCCTCGTGGTTATGCGTGTCGGTATGTGACACATTCCATAGTTGGGGGTATCCTATTTATTTGTACCTCCAAGATTTTATAAATGTTGTTGACCTATCTATATATTTGCAGATATCGGTGAATCCGTATATATCAACATATATCTCTCTATCACCCTTTCTATCTGTATTATATATATGCATATATATATATATATATATATATATATATATATATATATATATATATATTTATATATTTATATCTCTGACAGAGAGAGTGACAGGCAGAATACACCTTTCCTTGTGTACTTGTCGGTGTATATTGTTTCCTGGACTCCGCACGTTTGTGTCTGAGCCTGTCACATTACACACCTGCCATAGGTACATCTTGGCTACCATAGTGTTAGGTGATTGTATACATGATTGCATGTTCTACTTCTGGCAGTGGTCATTTTATCCTTCAGAGCAGGTGCTATTAGTACAGGGGTGAATAATGCTGGCTTCACCTGTTCTGGACATCATTGACCGTGATCTGTGCGATATTCAGAGAAGCTTAGCCCTGTTTCGCGCATATCTGTATAGTCATATTTAAATGATGCTTACCAGCACTGGGCAATGCATATTCCCACTAACGCATGCTAAACATGAACTGATGACCTGCATCTGACATGCATTATTCGTGCCTTCGGGATTACGTTACATCCTTTGCAGGGCGTGGGACCGGGAACATGCATGACGGTCACAGCATTTACCACTTGGGCATCTGGGATTTGTACACGTGTTATGGCATTTTGTATGTGGAGTATACTACGGCTGTTCTCCAGACTGCAATCACATGGGTAACTCAGTTAGTTTAAATATGGATGAGTCCAATTAATGGCATGTCCATGTGATGTTTACTGGATGCGGTCCAGCATTGGGTAATTATATCACAGTGAGCCACACACGATAATGTGCTACACCTTCAAATGACCATAGGTGGAGCATGCTGGGATGATGATTACCTGTCATGGGTACACCCCATGCCTTCACACGACATCCATGATTATATTATGTGGAGCCCCGCATTAACGCAGCAGGAAATCTGTGCAGAGTGTGTGGAGAATAGTGCTTACACACATGTGATCCCGCGATTGCCTCTGCTCCACTGAGCAACAGTTGGTTACTCGATGTTGTGGTGACAGCAGACACTGTTTGCCTCGTTTGGTGTATGGCCTCTGACAATTGGGCGTGTACCTACCGATGTACCTAGTAGCCTATACACACAGCACCAACATATGCTGATAGCTGCATGTACTGTTTAGGTGTTGGCATTCCTTGTTCCAATAGCTGTTGTGTGTACAATGTTTGAGGGCTGCCTATGTAGGATTCACACAGTAGGCCACCTATACATTACAATTTACAGGTGGTCGTGTGTGTGTGCCATCCATTTTACTGTGTGTGCAGGTGGAGAGGTGTGTCAGTCCATAGGGGCCTACACTGTCAGAGTATGTGCTATGTGTTCCCTCTTTGCCAAGGCATAGGAATATTGGGCACGCCTCCATCTGCCTACTGGGGCGGGCACAGGGTGTTCGTGGTCTGAATCCCTCTGTGCCTGTGATGGCCTTGGCAATTGTGGTGGGCTATGAGGGCCTTCACCATTTTGTCCCTGCTGCAGCTGTTTCCGCAGGATCATATTATGTAGCATGGCACATACTATGAAGATGTGGGCACACGTGCCTGGAGAGTACTGCAAGGCCCCACCAGATGTGTCCAAGCAATGGAACTGTGTTTTCAGCATCCCGAACACACGCTCTATGATGATTCTGGTTTGTGCGTGTGCCTCATTATGGCATTCTTGCATGGGTGTGTGTGCATTTCTGATGGGAGTCATCATCCAAGACTCCAGTGCATAGCCAACATCCCACACAAGGTGGCAATGTGGGATGTCCCCCCTGACAAATACCTGATACAGCTGTGAGGCATGTCAGATATGGGAGTCATGGTAGCTTCCAGGGCTGACAGCACACACATCCATGATAATGCCCTGGGCATTGCATACGACCTGGCCATTGATGGAGTGGAATCCCTTGTGGTTTATGTAGTGCCTACCATGCTCACGAGGTGGTGACTTGACATGTATGTGCGTGCAGTCTATCGCACCCAGTACCTCCGGGTAGTGTGCCACATGGTGGAAGTGATGCATATTGCTGGCCAACTCCTCCTGAGTTCGGGGGAAGTATATATGCTCATTGGCATGTGGTAACATGGCATCCAGGAACTGGTGTAGTACCCTGGATGCTGATACCTGTGAGATCCCCATTATATCTCCAGTTGGCCTTTGAAAGGTACCTGTGGCTAGTATTCGCAAGCTTACACATACCTTTGTGTCCACTGGGATGGGTTCCCCTCTGTTATTTCTGGTTCTCAGGCGTGGCCGGCACAGCTCAACTATTTGCTGTAACATGTCCCTGTCCACCCTATAATGCTCTACTATCTCCAGATCATGTAACTCCTGGTAGGTTACCCTTGGTCTGAACACTCTTCTCCTCCTCCGGGGCCTGCGGTGGTTGTCAGCATCATCCTCCACAACACCGTCAATCTCTAACACATTGTGATGAATCACAGCTATGGCAGCTCCCAACATGTACATTTTAAAAGTTCCCCATGTGTTTACACCTATGGTGCAGTGTTTGGGAATACACAGGTGTGTGTAGGGTGCTTCCACATTTTATACTATTGTGCTGTGAACACTGATGATGTCATAGGGTGTGTATGTACGATCATAGCTACAGGGTATCTTATGTGTTTTACTACAGGAACTACTATTGTGGTACCTTTGGTGTTGAATTATATTTGGCTGCCGTGGATTACCTCTTGCCCTTCCCTTTACACTTCTTCACGTTTCACCTACCATTTTCTGGCATGCATCCAGCAGCCTGCTTTCATTTGTACTTTCCTAGACCTGGCTTATTTTGCGTAATGTGTCTATTGCCAGTCTACTGTAGGTTTGCTTTGCTCTGCTATTACAGTTCTCCTTTCTTTGCAATCTGATGCCTCCCCTATCCTGTTTTGCAGATTTCTGCGAGCAGACTTGTCAGCTGCCATCAATTGCCTGCTGTGAGTTAATAGGTGCTAATTGCTCAGTTGTACTCCGATTACCCTACTGGGCATTTCCTTCTTTTCTTCCCCTGACCTTCTTGTTTGTGCTATGGTTTGCGGCAAGTGCATCCGCTTACCGGGTTTCAGGCACGTTTTCATCCCCGTACACATGCACTTTCGGGCACCATATGTGCTCTCAGCTAAACAATGCTATACCTACCTCCCCACCCCTGTCCTGCAGCTTTGCTTAGCAATGGCCAGGCCAGACTTGCATTGCTCCAATGTGCTTATAGCTATGGTGGCACACCCCACTGCTGGTGTCATGTATACCTCTGAGCCACTACTCAGTGTTATAGCGCTGCACCGTATGGTACATCTTTAATCAGGCGGGACGTTTGCGATTCAGTATTACCTGCCTCATTTGCATGGCATTGACTACTAATTCATAGTTACCACGCCGAACACTGTCACAGATCCTTAGCAACCCTTGCAGCTTGGTTATGGTGTACCATGCATACCATTGAGTATTATGGTGAAATCCTGATTTGTATTACATTGCGATTTTATGACATTTGTATATATTTTCTTTGTGTTCCAGTTTGCGCACACATGCCCTGCAGTTGTACTTTGCGTTACTGTGGGCATGACATTAAATGTTGTTTTTTAGGTGTTGTGCATTTTTTCTTATGCCATTGGCTGTGTATTTAGCCATTGGCATATGTTAACTTTGTAATACATGAGTCTGGTCCACTTCCATAGCTCCGATGTTCTGTTTGGGAAAATGTAAACCGTGTTTTTTGGTTTACATTTCCATGGGCTTACGCTACGCCTGCACCACTTCATGAATCGCTATGTACCTTCCTTTGCATGGTGTGGCACTGTGCATGGGGTGATTAGCATACCTAAGCCGAGTGCTGTGCAGTTCTGGTGTACACCGGTAGTGCACATGGAATTGGATCATACCTGAATCGCTCGACAGCCATATTTGGCATTATACTGCCTGGCGCAAGCTTCATGAATCCCGGGGAAGATTTTTGTTTTGTAGAGCATGATTCTTCAGGGGGTATTTTCAGCTAAACATGAACAATGAGTGAATTTGTAGGGTCTTGCAATGAATCCTTCATAAAAGAATATCTACAACCATCACCTTTACATTTTGCTCATTGCAATAACACTGATATCACTTTTTGAACTATCCTTACCCTGTCTTAGAACTGCTGGAGAGTTCTCCAAAGCAGCAAAACATGATTTTAAATCTGGTGCTATAAAGTGACCTGTTTAATGGTGTTAATTCTCCCTTTCATTATGACACTTTAGAATATCTTTTGAGTATATGTTTTTCATAGTTATCACAAGATTATTTAGACTACTACATTGAGTTATATCCATCAATATTTATTCCTAATGTATTTTTTAGATTTTTATAACTAATGTGCATGGCAGTATAATTTTACAAGAACATTTTATTCAATACTTGTGTTTTGTTCTAGCTTTTATTATTTTTCATATAACCCCTCCCTCACTCTCCAGTTTGCCAACAAGTATATTGCATTATATACAGAGATGTGTGCTGTGCTCTGCAAAATCATTTAACTTTTAAAAAATAATATATGCTTTATCTCTTAAAACACTGCCTGAGCATTCTGAGTTTTAATGTATGTGATCTAGAAACTCCTACTGCCTTTTACTTTTCCTAGAATCAGTCATGTGGTAAACATTTTTATACTTGATTGAGATAGATTGCTTCTTATGTTGTCAGATTCATAAGCATAATGATGCAGAAATGACTTTTTATTTTGACTGGTATACTATCCTCCTCCGAATTCATAACGTCTCAGAACCTGTATTAATTTAGACATCTGACTAATACAGAATCCTTGTTTAAACTCACAGCTATATGTATGTAGCTACAAATAAGCAATTGTGTTAAAAGAGAAAACCTAAATCTTCTCCTTCCTTAGTAAAAACAACACTACCCCGTTAATATTCTTATGCCTAAATATTTGTCAGTGTCCATCCTAGATGTTATTAGTTCCCATGCAATATTCACAGTGTTTTTTTATTAGAAATCTGGTGAGAAATGTGCCAGATAATACTGAGAGTTTTGAAAATTAATAGTGTTTATTCACATTATGATTTTGATGATGATGATGATGATGATTATTATTATTATTATTTATTTTTTAAGCAAAATTTAAAGCAAATAGTTTGAAGTATAGTATTTATCCTTATAATATAAACCAAACTTTTATTCCTACTCTGTCAAACTGCATGTTATTAAGACTAAGGAGTTTTCTTGTAGCTGTTCGACACTATCCTAGTCTTGTAATATTTTGAAAAAAGGTAAAGTGTTTTAATCCAGTACAAATAATGTATACCGATAAATATAACACTTTAAGTCTGTTATTGAAATTAAATGGGTCACTTAACATTCAGGCTTTGCTCTTTAGTTTCTGAGGTTATTCTCATAGTGCAATGATGG
Organism: Protopterus annectens; assembly: GCF_019279795.1. NCBI lineage: Eukaryota > Metazoa > Chordata > Ceratodontiformes > Protopteridae > Protopterus > Protopterus annectens. The sequence goes on from NC_056744.1 coordinate 493,042,971, forward strand.
GGCTAGGCATCTAGAACCATATCTGATCCTTAGCATATGGAGTTCCAAAAGGATGGACACAAATGGACTAACATATATGTGTTTTTAATACATATATGGAACTCTTACATATGATTAAATTGCAAAACCCACAAGAATTACTAATCTTATCAGGTTCCCTATATATAAAAAAAATCAAAAGTGCATTGTAAAGATATTTTGCAAATAACTTTCAACACAATGTTTAGCAAATCAATATTTAAATGAAGCATGAATCTTGTCTAGTTACCTTACCATTAACTTACTTCTACCTAACAGTTGTGTTCCATTCAAACATGTCCCCCCGAATAAATCATTACATTACCTAGTTCATGCAAGTCATTATGGAACAAGCCCCAACTGCTCCAAGTAGTGACTACAAACTTAATCCTTAAATATGCTTCCCCACTAGTGGTGTTATTCCTTGAAATTCACAAAATCAACCTTACTTACACTGATAAACTATAGCCTCCTATGCACTGTAATGGTTTTAAAAACAAGTGTTCTATCCCTACAGTTCCTATCCTCTAACATCAAATACTGATCCATTTCCCCAGAGAACCTTACCAGCACTGACTGACTATATGGTCCAAGGAAGGAGCCAATCTGAAAATAAAAGAAAACAGAGATTTGAAACAAAATCTACAAAGCTGCCCATCACGACCCTGATGTTAATGCCTTCAAGGCTGCAGCAAAGGAACTCCGTACAGTATAGCTACTTAAATAGTGAAAACATGTAACCAAGTATATATTTTTAAAAAGAACTCAGTACATATATACATACATTCCACCATTATGCTAAATATGCAACATTAAATGCATAGATCATTACATGTTTCCATGGTAAGTCTCAATTAGAACTTCCTGGGAGTAATGTACTATATTTAAGCAATAACCAATGAGTGGGTGCAGGTATACTAAAGATTTACCCATAGTTGATGTGGTTTGATCATGATGGCTAAGCACATTCAGGGCAAGCGGAATCATGCAGGTACTATTGCACTGATGTAGAGGTCAGGGGATTCTACTGACCATGCCACAGGTAACAACTTGCTTTTATTCTGAGCAGCCAGTAACACCATTACCTCGCTTTGTCTGTGCTCATGTCCTTCATGTAGCACAGCCAGGTGGTGTGCAACATGATCCGTGGCACAGATGTCCTTCATGTATCACAGCCAGGTGGTGTGCAACATGATCTGTGGCACAGATGTCCTTCATGCAGCACAGCCAGGTGGTGTGCAACATGATCCGTGGTGCAGATGTCCTTCACACAGCACAGCCAGGTGGTGTGCAACATGATCCATGACACAGATGTCCTTCATGCAGCACAGCCAGGTGGTGTGCAACATGATCAGTGGCACAGATGACTGCATAGATGTCAGATCCATGACATTGATGGGAACATCCATGTGCTCATAAGGGTAGGCAGACACCCTCTGACAGCTGCCAATTCACACCATCTTCACACCTACATCTAGTACAATGGCCAGTATCAATGTGTTGTGGGGAACTGTTAACATCAGCAGCAGTCGCAACTCGGGTCTGTTGTTCACAGGCTTCATCCCGTCCACCATCCAATATCCCCTCATTGTCAGAATGGTTGAACAAGTTTCCCTGCACATTTGAGGCTACAGCTGCATCCACATGACTGTCACCATCTTGTCTGGACTGTATGACCATGTCACTGTCCTGTCTATCAGGGTCCATGCTACTGTACTGAGATGCATCCATTCCCACATTGTGATCAGTGGATGGACTAATGGAGAAGGCAGAAATTAAAAAAAGAGAGAGGTGACACAGGTCAGGACAATGTGCTTATATGACATGTGACATGCTGGATATCATTACAGACAAATGACACATATATTTTACTGCATTGTTACAAATAATACTGACTTACCATTAGGTCTTGTCTATGTATGGGTCACAGAATTTGCATAACAGGGAGTTGACAATTAGGTTACACAGCCAGCATACATTACATATGTGATGCATACAAAAATAACACACATCTGACAACCTGGAAATACCGTGTGATAGATGAGGGATGCACTTCAGCTAGTGTAGGGAGAAAATGTCAGCATTATTAATCACATCATTACCAGCATGGACATTTAGGGCAGTATTAAAACACAGAGTACATTTTACATGTACATCCCACTTGTTTGTGCACTGGGTGATGGTGCAGTGTGTCCTGTTAATGGGTAGAAGGACACAATATTAATGGAGGATAATTACAGGAGTAACAGCAAGGACATGTATGAAAGGTATGTGATAGCATAGCGCTGACAGACTCCTGCTGCTGTGAGTCTACATATTCTGCAGTGGGAAAGTAAAGAGAAAGACAATGAAGTTATGTATGCAAGCAACATGACATGTGTGACAGGAGCAGGGCTGCCTATACTCATGTGCCAGGTGTCGCAACTGTTGGCCACATCTCCATTGACATCAATGTCATGTATCACAGGTCTGCTGCACATTGCTGCAAACGAAGAACCTGTTGTGGTAACATACTTGGTCTGTCTGTAACTGTACCTGCATGGCTTGGGCCCCAGATGAATGTACTTGTAATTTGCAATGTTATGGAAATTTCAAAATGACAGTAAACAGCATTGCCATGCAGTAAGGCTGAAGAAGTAACAGTTGGTGGTCACAGGAACACAGTATGGAGACATTCACCAGCCCTTTCCTGGTGTTTTCTAGAAGTAGATGGGCCTGTGAATATTAATGCACATAGCATTACTCATGATGGTTGCACTGCTCTGTCTGTATTGCAGTTGTATGGGTATATGCCATTACACTTATGTTCATCACCATCACTCTGTGTATCTAACTGCATGATTCAATTCTGCTTCTGTAAATCAAAAAATATGCTACATTTTATTTATTTATTAATTAATTAATTTATTTATTTATTGTCATTTGTTAACTGGGTTGGTCCAGCTGAGCCAAGGGCCTGTTTTCAGTGGAGACCCAAGGAGAAAAGCTCCAGTTACAATTACAATCATTCAGGACAAAAATTTACATCATCAATGGCTGATAATGAGAAAAAAATATACATCAGCGTGAAATAGTTGAAGTTAACAATTTTGTACAGGTTTCAGTGTAAATCTATACCTTAACAGCAAGTTAGTCTGAGTGCAAAGTATTATTTAGAGGAAACAGGGTGTTGGTGTGTAGTAGTATTAGTAGTATCAGTTCTCTGGAGAGGGTATTGTGTGTAGAAGTATTAGTAATCTGGAGAGGGTGTTGGTGTGTAGTAGTATTAGTACTCTGGAGAGGGTGTTGATGTGTAGTAGTATTAGTACTCTGGAGAGGGTGTTGGTGTGTAGTAGTATTAGTAGTATTAGTACTCTGGAGAGGATGTTGGTGTGTAGTAGTATTAGTACTCAAGTACTCTGGAGACGAGAAAGACGCTGGGGAAAAAGAAGGATATGAGAGAAGAAAAGCTGATTTAGGAGGAGGGTACCTAGAATCAAGCTGGAGCTGGACAGGGACAGTACCAGGTATTTAGAAGATGATTTTTATTTATTTATTTATCATTTGTTGACCGGGAAAGTCCGACTAGGTTCCACAGAGCCTGTTTTCAGCGGAGGCCCGGGGAGAAATGCTCCAGATGCATGTCTTTGGAAAGTGGGAGGAAACCGGAGTACCCGGAGGAAACTGACGCGAACACAGGGAGAACATGCAAACTCCACACAGAAGGCATCCCAGCCGAGAATCAAACCGGTGAACCTCTTGCTGTGAGGCGACAACGTTAACCGCTGCACCTCTGCACCACCCAAATGATGTTTAAGTTCAAGTCTGAACTGGGACTTATGAGGAATATTTCTTATGTTATGTGGGAGGGAGTTCCAGAAGTGGGCGACTGAGTATTTGTATAGCAACTTCCCAATATTTTTTGTGGGTTTATAGGTGTCCAGATGATGTTTGTCAGATGTACGAAGATGATGTCTTGGGTTGTATAGTGCTACAATATTAGAGATAGCAGGGCCGGAGGTGGGGTTATAAATAATACAGTGTGTTATATGCAGTTGAAGAAGGAGTAGCTGTTTGGTGTATTATAAGGAAAAACTGGAGCATCCTGCAAGTGGATGAAAGGATCAGTGGGCTGGAAGGGTCCATACCCAGGTTTATTTACAGAAATAAGAAGACATTGAAGCAAATGTTGTGGTATCCGTATGTTCCCAAGATGACTAGAGAAATGTCATTAGGTACTAGGAAGTGTAATGGGTGTGCATTTTGTAAGTACATGGATGAGTCCCAGTACTTTAAGCACTCAGGGACTGGTCACCTATGGCAGTTGAGAGTTACTGCTGATGGCAATACTAACAACATGATTTATGTGGCCCATTGCCAAGTATGTTTTAAGTTTTATGTGGGTAAACAAATCGTCGGCTAAGGGAAGATATTAGGGACCACCTCTACTGCACCCAGAAGTGTTTTGACTATAGTGCTCTAGCAAAACATACATTGAAGACGGGATGGCCATATGTTCTTACTTCAGGTTTTGCGTGTGCAGGAAGAAAGTAAGAGGAGGGATGATTTGGTGAATAAGACAGAGAATGCTGAATTACGACAGATATTGAGGTTGGGACCACATCATGGACATGGCCTCAATGACTTGGTTTCATTGGAACCTGTCTTGAAGTCTAGAAAACTTAAGTGAACAAATGAAATCATGAATTGTTTGTGGTTTTTGTGAGATTTTCTCTTTAAATGTCACCCTTTAATGGTTTTTAATTTGTTTTCAAGGCATTTAATGAGAGGGGGTGTGCCTCCATGAACTGCTACTGGCTGAATGTGTTTTAATTTTGTATATAGATGGTAGTTTAGTCGCTACAATTTGTGCCTGAAGAAGCAATGTTTTACATTGTGAAAGTGCCTACATCTGTATAATAAAGACATGTGGAAGAAATTTGGAGAGACGTTCCGTTAGTTGCGTGTAATTGCCTTGTTCCAGCAGGGATATTTTTGGGATTTGTTCTACTTTTACTGGTTTATCCATGTGGTGTATCACTGAGTCATGTTTTTTTCTATGCACCTGGAGCTGGATTGTGAAGGAGCATCAGCAACATATGGGGATCCACCAAACTAGAGTGCAGGTTCACTACCACTATGATGACCTGCATTAGAGTGATGCAGAGGAGTTTGGCTGAAGGGTTGCCAGTGTGAGGAGACAGCCCATTGATCTTTACCATAAGTGTCACTATCATACATATACCTGAGCATTTCTTTAGACTTTAGAGATATAACTGTATCCCAGATATATAAGATAGATAGCTTTTATAAGCATCAGTGAGCTGTTCTAACAATTAGCTCATCTGGATAATTGAGAAGACAGAGTGACTGTTCTCCTTATCTGTATGGGTTCCATTCCCATACTATTAGTATGTTTAATAATGTTTATAATATGCATTATTCAGAACATTGTAAATGCACATCTGTTTTCCACCATATAATGACATCATTTTACAAATCCACTGTACTTATGTATCATTGACACCTAAAGCTCCTAGTCTGCTAATGACTATGCAATTCATTGTTGTCTGTCATATTACAACAGGATTGCCTACTCTAGCAATATATATGTAAATAGTAACTCATAAATACGTTCTTTACGTCATTCCTCTTAATAAATTGAATGGTCTTACTACATTCTCATTTGATTAAGCCAAGAGGAATGCCTGTCCCACTGTTTACACGTATGTTTTCTGTTATGTGTTGATACCTGTTACTTCTTTACATTATAATGGCCAACAACTGTCTGAGGTTTCCATATTCAACAGTTTTCCACAGAAATATTAACTTGCACAAGCAGTACCTGCTTCTTAAGATGAAACAATGCTACCTGTTAGCTTGGCCTGTAAGGAAAACATCTAGCATGTCTATATTTTGGCTTGCTGTGGGTTCAACTCCACATAGGGGACAACTATTAAATTGCTATCTTGTTTTATTTCACACATGCTCCCATCTTCTCTACAGAACTGCTTATTGATATTAATGTTTATTTTGTGCATGTTTACAAATAACATTTATTCTTAAAATTCTTATGAATATGGTCATAATCTGTAAAGTAATGGTCTCTTAATAGAAGCTCTTTAAGTGCAGCTTTACTAATGCTTGCCACAGACCATTATATGTCTGAGAAAGTTTTGTGCAATATGGCATTACTTTAAAAAATGTTGTTTTAGAATTCACTATTAAATTAACTTCAACAACCACCTCTTCCTTATATTTTGAAGGAGTTAGACTGTCAGAACTACAGTTAAAATGCAGAGCAGGGTGAAACAGTCATGTATGCATTTGCTTTGTGATGTGCACTTTGCCAAGGAATATCTTTGAATGTAGCCCTCCCACATACCTTACTGTGTCCCTAATGCACAGCACCTTTTATGTCTCTGTTAACAGAAGCTGTATGATACATGAAACTGTCCCACTATCCCATTGTCTGAATGAAGGTTTTCTATTGCTGTTTATAGTTGTGACCACAGTGTTGATGAATTAATTATTGCTAAGTATTTACTTACATGCCCAGCAGGTGTTCCTTTTTTGAAATCCTAAGCCACTATCCATAAAATCCATCCCCAAGTCTTTTAACTGCATTCACAATACAAACTCTTAGTCAAAGTGTATTAGTTAGGCTGGTAGGTATCAAGGTTAGAGCTTAGCTGCATGTTCGAGCTGCAGATTATATCCTTAATTTGTGTTCCAAAAGGCGTCTGTGTAACATTGCAAAATGTGGATGATAACTATCTGCTGTTCTTCAGTAGTAAATCTTGTAGAACCTGATCACAGCAATGTATATCCCTGTTATTGGAGGGATATATCATTTGCAGTTGTTTTTTTCTTTGTTTGAGTGAGGAAGAGTGGAGCCAGAATGAAGCCTTGTGTATTGAGTGGATGCACAGGCTTGAGATGCAGTGGAGGGAGCAAGGTATGTTGATTAATTTTTCTGTTTACTTAAATGAAGTGCATCTGTTCCTTGTTACAGGTCTGCATTTTTTACATTAGCTAATATATTGCTTAGCATGCCTAAATACCCATCATGCTTCAGTAAGGTAAGTGCAATAATCACAGTATACCTGTGCTTAACAGTCTGTTTCAAATGCAAATATGTCAAAATATCATTTAGCATCAATCTGTGGTTTAGACAGATAATATTTGAAATGCAGTCCACGACCTAATTGAAAGTCAGGTTTGTGTATCTGTCACACAAATTTTGAGGTGAGTGTTTTGGGTGCAAGGTTGTAGTGCTTTAGTTTAGTTCATTTGGATGCACGTCTCTGTAACTGATCTGTTGTGCTAGCCTGTCTATTCACAAACTGAATTAGTGGTTATTTTCTCAGTGTTCACACTTTCATTTGTAGAGTGTGATATTCCCTTTAATTCAGCATTGGGATTGCATCTGCCTATAACATCTTGGGTGGTTTTGTTATTGCATAGCTGTATCCTGTGTTTGGGGGGACATTGTTTGTATCCTGTGTTTGGGGGGACATTTGGGAATAAGCATTGCTTGCAACATTTTATAATTAGTGAGCATCATCAGGATGCTTGCCTTTTGTAGGCTACAATTTGCTAATTGTAGGCATATCATGCATACAGTTGTACACAAACAATACTGTTTGAACAATATATAGTAGAGTCCCATGTCATGTGTCACAGGCTGTGATGACTGTACATTATAAGTAGTTGTTACTGTTGTATTCATTATGTTGATGTGGTTTCAGCCTATTACCACGCTATCTGGATCATATCCTTGCCATATGGCTTGCCAAAATCAGATGTTTGTCATATGACTTTCCTACTTTCCACAATATTGTCATGTAAAAACTGTCTTCATTTTAACAATGACACTTGGTGGCTGCTCATGTGACTCATTACATGCTGAGGCTACAATTTACATTCACACACAGACATATCTGCTCAGGGAGCATGTGCTAGGGAAAAAAAATGGAATAATGGCATGCTGACAGACATTCAAATGAACAATTATTAAACAGTGCAGGTCCCAATAATAATGTTATCTCAATGTTTACAAGCTTTTATTTTGTCAAATTTCATTTGCATTAATTCGTCATGAGGCAGTATACCTATCAGTCTCTTAGACCAAGAAAACTGGACAATGCCAAAAATAATTTGGTGGCAAATGCCCACAAATAGGGACACTTTTTAAATATTGATCTTACAAACTTAGAATGTTGATAAAATAACAGGTTTTGCATTAGCATGCATTTTCTGAAAGATGTTAAATCTGAAAATCAAATGCCTGTCATTATTTTCTGACTTCATTCCTCAGTGATTTGCCAATGAGAAATGGACCAATGATATGAGTCAAAAATATGGACATTCTGTGAAAATCTGGACCATTGAGAACTATGTGTCATTTAAGATTTCATTCAAATGCAAGGAAATATTACATGTGATAGCTTTGCCTGTGCTTGCCAGGCTTCATGCTGGCCTATATTCATATATCTTGGTGGTGTCATGAATCATACTGGTAAGTTATGGTATGCATGCCAATGCACAGCCTTGTTTGAACTGCTCACATTGGTCACAGGTAAGTTGTGATATACATGCCAATGCACAGCCTTGTTTCAACTGCTCACACTGGTGACAGGTAAGTTGTGGTATGCATGCCAAAGCACAGCATTCTTTGAACTGCTCACATTGGTGATGTGTAAGCTGCGGTATACATGCCAATTCACCACCTTGTTTGAACTGCTCACATTGGTGAAAGGTAAGTTGTGGTATACATGCCAATCCACAGCCTTGTTTAAACTGCTCACATTGGTGATAGGTAAGTTGTGGTATAAGTTCATAGGTAGGTACTAGGCTATCTGCCCAAAGGAATTTATAAGCCTAACCGGAATGTGTTGGCTTACACCACCCCCTTAAATTAGTTCACTGTGCCTCTGTCCAGCAGAGCCACTGAAGTGATCCCCGAAGTATACTTTCTGTTTCCCATCCACTCATCAAGGTTTCTCTTGAAGAGGGTTAACAAGATGCTCTGACTAATGTAGATTGGAATCTTGTTCCAGAGCATGGGAAGTCTCTTAGACAGGAACCTATCCCTCCAGCACGTCCTATTTATTGTTGTGGTGAGGTTTAGATCCCTAGAGCATGTGGCTTGAGGGGATATGGTTTTCCTTAGTGGAGCATGTCCATCAATTCTGGGTTGGACATGGTCTTGTATGTCAGGCAGAGATCACCTCTGAGTAGACAGTATGCAACCGAGTACAGCTGGAGTTTCTTCAGTCGAGCTGCATAGGGCATCTGTTTGAGGCCAGTGATCCTCTTGCTGAGGTACTTCTGTGGTCTTTCCAGCTGTTGCAGGTGTCTTGTAAGGTACATCCCAAATAGGGCATGTACTCTATGATGAGTGATGAGTGATGCGTAGAGGGGCACAATGACCTCTTTTGATCTGGATGCAAACCCTTTTTGTGATTAGGTGGGCCACATAGAAGGATTTTCTAACCACTTTGCAATGTGATTGTCAAAAGAGAGGATGCTATCTACTTGGGTCCCCAGATCCCTTATTACGTCTTCCGTATTTAGGGGGTTACCACCTTTGTTGGAGTTTGTGGGTACTATGTTTTTTCCAAACGGGATGACTATGCACTTTTTGGCATTTAGCTTGAGACCATGGTTTTGACACCAGGTATCTGTCTCAGTGAGACCCTTTTGGAGGATGTCGGTGTCAGCCGGAGAGTCAGTTATAGCTCCTAGTTTGCAGTCGTCTGTGAACCTGGTCAGCCATAGTCCCCCTGTGCTAGCCTGTACCTCTGAGAAGTATATGCTGAACAGGAGGGTTCCTAGGACTGAGCCCTGGGGAGTGCCACTTATAACCGGTTTAGAGTCAGACCTAGCTCCTGCAACTCTTACCATGTGGGTTCTGTCCATGAGCCAGTTGGCAACCCATACCATAATGTAGGGGTTTATGTTCAGGCTGGTGAGCTTGTCTATAATACCTGAATGGCGAATGGTGTCAAAGGCCTTTGCGAGGTTTAGGTAGGCTGTGTGGACCACCTTTCCCTCGTCTATAGTCTTGGTAACTGTCTCAAAAAAGTCCACCAAGTTTAGGAGGCATGATCTGCCCTTAACAAAGCCGAACTGGGTAGGGTCAAGTGTTTGGAGGTTCCCAATGTCTCTGTTAATGAGATCTATGATGATGCATTCTGCAGCCTTGGAGACCAAGCTAGTCAGGCTTATAGGGTGATAGTTCCCGTATGCATACCAATGCACAGCCTTGTTAGAACTACTCACATTGGTGACAGGTAAGTTGTGGTATACATGCCAATGCACCACCTTCTTTGAACTACTCACATTGGTGACAGGTAAGTTGTGGTATGCATGCCAATTCACAGCCTTGTTTGAACTGCTCACATTAGTGATGAGTAAGTTGTGGTTTGCATGCCAATGCACAGCCTTGTTTGAACTGCTCACATTATTGATGAGTAAGTTGTGGTATGCATGCAGATGCACCACCTTGTTTGAACTGCTCACATTGGTGATGGGTAAGTTGTGGTATGCATGCCAATGCAGAGCCTTGCTTGAACTACTCACATTGGTGACAGGTAAGTTGTGGTATGCATGCCAATGCACAGCCTTGTTTGAACTGCTCACATTGGTGACAGGTAAGTTGTGGTATACATGCCAATGCACATCCTTGTTTGAACTGCTCACATTGGTGACAGGTAAGTTGTGGTATGCATGCCAATGCACAGCCTTCTTTGAACTGCTCACATTGGTGACACTAAGTTGTAATACAGATGCCAATGCACAGCATTATTTGAACTGCTCACATTAGTGACAGGTAAGTTGTGGTATACATGTCAATGCACAACCTTGTTTGAACTACTCACATTGTTTAATGGGTAAGTTGTGGTATGCATGATAATGCACAGCCTTGTTTAAACTACTCACATTGGTGACAGATAAGTTGCAGTATGCATGCCAATGCACTGCCTTGTTTGAACTGCTCACATTGGTGATGGGTAAGTTGTAGTATGCATACCAATGCACAGCCTTGTTTTAACTGCTCACATTGATGACAGGTAAGTTGTAGTATGCATGTCAATGCACTGCCTTGTTTGAACTGCTCACATTCGTGATGGGTAGGTAGTGGTATACATGCCAATGCACAGCCTTGTTTGAACAGCTCACATTGGTGACATGTAAGTTGTGTTATGCATGCCAATGCACAGCCTTGTCTGAACTGCTCACATTTGTGATAGGTAAGTTGTGGTATACATGCCAATACACTGACTTGTTTGAACTGCTCACATTGGTGACAGATAAGTTGTGTTATGCATGCCAATGCACCGCCTTGTTTGAACTTGTCACATTGGTGACAGTTAAGTTTTGGTGTACATGCCAATGCTCAGCCTTGTTTGAACTGTTCACATTGGTGATGGGTAAGTTATATGCATGCCAATGCACAGCCTTGTTTGAACTGCTCACATTGGAGATGGATAACTTGTGGTATGCATGCCAATCCACCGCCTTGTTTGAACTGCTCACATTGGTGACAGGTAAGTTGTGGTATACATGCCAATCCAAAGCCTTGTTTGAACTGCTCACATTGGTGACTGGTAAGTTGTGGTATGCATGCCAATGCACAGCCTTGTTTGAACTGCTCACATTGGTAATGGGCAAGTTGTGGAATGCATACCAATGCACAGCCATGTTTGAACAGCTCACATTGGTGACAGGTAAGTTGTGGTATACATGCCAATGCACCACTTTGTTTGAACTGCTCACATTGGTGACAGGTAAGGTGTGGTATGCATGCCAATGCATGGACTTGTTTGAACTGCTCACATTGGCGATGGGTAAGCTGTCATATGCATGCGAATGCACAGCCTTATTTGAACTGCTCACATTATTGACAGGTAAGTTGTGGTATGCATGCCAATGGACCACCTTGTTTTAACTGCTCACATTGGTGACGGGTAAGTTATGGTATGCATGCCAATGCACCACATTGTTTGAACTGCTCACATTGGTGACAGGTAAGTTGTGGCATGCATGCCACTGCACAGCCTTGTTTGAACTGCTCACATTGGTGATGGGTAAGTTGTGGTACACTTGTGAATGCACAGCTTTGTTTGAACTGCTTACATTGGTGACAGGTAAGTTGTGGTATACATGACAATGCACAGCCTTATTTGAACTGCTCACATTGGTGACAGGTAAGTTGTGGTACGCATGCCAATGCACTGCCTTGTTTGAGCTGTTACATTTGTGACAGGTAAGTTGTGGTATGCATGCCAATGCCCAGCCTTGTTTGAACTGATCACATTCGTGACAAGTAAGCTGTGATATACATGCCAATGCCAGCCTTGTTTGAACTGCTCACATTGGTAACAGGTAAGTAATGGTATATATGCCAATGCACAGCCTTGTTTGAACTTCTGACATTGCTGATGGGTAAGTTGTGGTATGCATGCCAATGCACAGCCTTGTTTGAACTGCTCACATTGGTGATGGCTAAGTTGTGGTATGCATGCCAATGCACAGTCTTGTTTCAACTGCTCACATTGGTGACAGGTAAGTTGTGCTATGCATGCCAATGCACTGCCTTGTTTGAACTGCTCACATTGGTGATGGGTAAGTTGTGGTTTGCATGCCAATGCACTGCCTTGTTTGAACTGCTCACATTGGTGACATGCAAGTTGTATTATGCATGCCAATGCACAGCCTTGTTTGAACTGCTCACATTGGTGATGGGTAATTTGTGGTATGCATGCCAATGCACAGCCTTGTTTGAACTGCTCACATTGGTGACAGTTAAATTTTGGTATACATGCCAATGCCCAGCCTTGTTTGAACTGCTCACATTGGTGACAGGTAAGTTGTGATATGCATGCCAATGCACCACTTTGTTTGAACTGCTCACCCTTTTGCAAAGTTGTGGTATGCATGCAAATGCACAGCCTTGTTTGAACTGCTCATATTGTCGATGGGTAAGTTGTGGTATGCATGCCAATCCACCGCCTTGTCTGAACTGCTCACATTGGTGATGGGTATGTTGTGGTATGCATGCCAATGCACAGCCTTGTTTGAACTGCTCACATTAGTGACTGGTAAGTTGTGGTATACATGCCAATGTACAGCCTTGTATGAACTGCTCACATTGGTGACAGATAAGTTGTGGTATACATGCCAATGCACAGCCTTCTTTGAATGGCTCACATTGGTGACAGATAAATTGTGGTATACATGCCAATGCACAGCCTTATTTGAACTGCTCACGTTGGTGATGGGTGAGTTGTGGGATGCTTGCCAATGCACAGCCTTGTTTGAGCTGCTCACATTGGTGATGGGTACATTCTCCCTGACGTTCTGTTGGCGAACATGTCCATAGCTATAAAAGAAATGACATTGGGAAGCTGTTGTGTGCATGCAGAGCCATTCAGTTGCAGCAATTGTGTTGTTTGTACCTGTGCTACTTGCAAATGTTTGCAACATTTGAAAGTGGTGTGTTTTAAGTAACTTCGATGGATACTGCTACACCTTCAGTGTCATATTTGTATTTGCAGAACTCACAAGTAGATGGGATGTTAAGTATGTTAGACTGCAGATGTGCACATCAGTTTCAGTTTAATGTCAGCTTTGATCTTCATGGGAAAGTGTGGCATGATGGACATTTGCTTTTAATTTTTTATGTTTTACATTTCATCTTGACAAAGCATGGGACCTTTTAGTGATCTCCTATCAGGCGGAGATAACAAGTATATGCCTGGCCCCTGTCAGAGTCCTCTGATGATGTTGTTGATGACAATGATGAGGAAGCCAGACCAGCACTTGCTCATGCTATTATACCTGCTGCGCCATAAAGGAAATGATGCCAGAACCAGAGCAGAGATGATTATTGGGACAATATCCAAGATGTTCTGACTGTTGTGTCGTGAGCACAGATAAAGGAGATTATGGGGATATTTTTCCAGAGTATGGCATGCGATATAAGCAACATGCTCAGGTAGATAGCCTGTGAGGTGAATCATAAGGCTTAGTCCCATCAGCCTTGTCCCTCCAGTCTATAAGTACTGTCTGTGTGCTCCAACTGTGTTTTACTGCCAACATTCTAATTGCCATATGCCTGAATGGACTGCATATGCACTGCTGTGCATGCATACCATGTAGTTGGCATGGGTTCCTATCAGTTCAGTGAAAATCAGTTCATCAAATGGCATTTTCAGTGCAATTACATTGAACATACCATTTGTCAAACTATTCATACTGAGATCGCGGTACAGTGAGGATCAGGAAATTTGCCCTTTTCCCATTGTAGTGCAATCTTGGAGTTCCTATATATGATTAGTGAGGGGTATGGGAAAGCATCCCCCCACATGAGGGGAATTCGATGAACAGCATTTTAGATAAAATGCCATTTCTAGAAGTGATGGTTCAATGAAGTGATATAGACCCAGCTGCCATGATTATGTATTACATGTGCAAGCATGCAATGCAGATATTATCATGTGACATTTAATTATGCTTCAGTGTGTACATGATGCAGACATTATACTTTCATCACACATTCAACTGTCCATGAATTGTGGCAGTTAACCTGCAGCCAGTGCTGCAACAATTAATTTGTAAACCTGTGTTTTACTAAAGGAAACTGACAAACATGATGTTGTCCAAAGTACAGCACTACCACTGTGGTATGGCTATGATTTGTATATTGCCATATCATGTATGTGCAATAAAAGGATATACATCTCCCATGTGTTTTGGATGACAGTTGTCATGCTGTCCCACTAGCATGATGTGTTGTTCTGTGCCATGGGTTGGCAGTGCTGATGGGATGTGGGGTTATATACAGATATGTCATACTTCTGACCAGTACTCTTTTTCTGACTGCATCACACACCAGTGTAGAATTATTATATAAACTGTGATGTGATAAGGATAATTTATTCTGTAACCTCACATTATGCTGTGTTTGCTGTATGTTGCATTTCCACATCCATTACTTATTAATGCAGGTTCACACCTTATGCCAATAGTTGTGCACAGTAACTGATGATTGTACATATTTGTGCACATAATCTGATCCATACTGACACATTTGTACCTTTTACATATGAGCATTAAATGACTTATAATTTTTTAAGCACCTTTATTGAATTATCTCTTGTGACAAAGGCACATTTACATTTATATAAAAGTAATCAAACTGTTTGAACAAGTTAAAATTAACAAACATTATACTTCACATATAATGCTATATATCATATAACCTAAGCAACATTACATAAATTATTAAATTCCTGCCCATTTTATTTTTAAACACAGAAATATCTTTTTTTTAAACCATCACTTATGACATAAGCAATCATACATGTGCTGTAATGATGCTCATACGAGTGTCCTCTGCTCAGTAATGAGCTGGAAGCATAACATACATTTGTGGTTGTTTATTCCACATTGACATGACAGAATATGTGTATGTGTTTGAACATTGTTAGCTCCATTACCCATGCCTGTTGATGTTACATTACTGTGTATGTGTGATTTATACATGCCCATTTCTGTCAACATCAATCCATCTGCCCATTTTACATACTTTTACCTTTTGCTTGAATGTATTTTGGGGTGGCTTCAGCATCATCCTGTCAGCTGTACAAATGCATTTGCAATGTGTAAACTTACTTTGTTGTCATATTTTTCCCTGATGTGGGCCCAGGTTGTCCAACACATTTCCACTTTCATATTTCCGATTTATAGGTTGCAGACCTTTGCATTTGTTGCAGTTATTGACCATTGTCATGTATTGTATTATTGACATGGTAAACATGTGCCAAATGTATGACCATTTTATGGATGCCGGACATCTTTACAAAAGTTGCTGGGTACTGCTCATAATAATTCCTTGTTCTTATTACACCTGTGTGTTAACTATTGTATATTGTTGAAATCCATGTACACAACCATTTATATTTTTTAAGCTGCAGTGCTAGATTTTTGCAATTATTCTTACATGTCATTGGTGTGTGTGTGTGTGTGTGTGTGTGTGTGTGTGTGTGTGTGTGTGTGTGTGTGTGTGTGTGTGTGTGTATTTACATTGATTTCAAGTACATTCCATTTAGGCCACTAATAGACATACATATACACCTACATCTGTGTATCGCCTTTGACATGGCATGTGTATGACATATATGCATTTCATTGCATGTTTGTTTGGGTTGTATATTATCTGCTTGTGTATTTAGCAGCCATTTTGCTGCTTTGCTGAGTACTGCTATTTGGCACTGTGTTTGGTTGTTTGCCTTTCACATGCATGGTCAGAAGTTTGGTTCTGCTGCCCTCTGCTGGATTTATCTAAAGTTCTTAAACCTACATATGTTAATCTGTGATGTTGCTTGACTTACACTTGCACTATTAATAGACTAGCTGGATATGTGTTTCTTTATCCAATGAGTACTATGATCCTTATTTATTACCCACCAACACAAATCTACCATTGGTCATAGCCATCCAGGTTTGACTGCCACACAGTTTGCAACATGTCATAACTTGCTAGTGCATCAGTAGATACCCATTATTGCATTTAACCATGGCTGGTATGCATCCCCACCCTGTTTGTCAACTTTTCATTGCCTGTGTTGTGCAGTGTGCCATCTGTGTAATTTACCTGTCCTGTTTTTTTTTCCAACCTTTGTCTGTCATGTGTTGTGATAACTGTACCTTTGTCCGTCGTGTGTTGTGATAACTGTTCTCTGGCTATACCTGCTGTGATTGTCTTCCCCTCATCTTTCCCCATATTTACATTTCCTTCTGTTCTTAAAAAAATACAAAAATGGGGCCTTTTCCCATGGAAATAAAAAAATTGCCCATGCCCCTCAGATTTTCCCATCTGATTTTCCTATTCTGTCATTCCTCTTGTGTGTCTCTCTTCTTCATCTACTTTTCTATCTTCCACTTTTCTCGGGTGTGTGCATTATCTGTGTTTCTCACTCTCACTCAGGTCCTGAACCCATTGTTAGCTAAGCTTAGTTGTGGCAATGTGGCCATAATTGCTCTTTGCCTTTATTTTTTTTTTATTAGAAAGTGTACAGATGCCATCGAAATTTGTAAGTGAGAGTTAACACTTTTGTCCTAATGGCATTAAGGTGATATTCCATAGTTGCACTTAAGCTCACTGGAGATATTCTGTTATACACATGTATTTAAGAGTGTCAGGATGCTTGAATTGTGAGATTCTTCCCATAACTTTGTTAATGTACATCACGCTTTGACAGTCATTTTTTCTTTACCTACAGATTATTACTTTTGGGTAATGTTCAGTGCACTATTATTACTGAGATACTCTTTTGTATGCTCAGATATCCTGAGTTCACTTTGACACATTTACATATTACATTGTTATCCACAACCTTAGCTCTGATATTGGTATAATGCACTGGATTCACTGAAATTTACAGAATCCATCCATCCCTATCTGTTTACTGCTATCCTTCAAATAATTAATGCTCAAGCCATTGCTACCACATAAAAATTAACAGTAGTTTTTTCTAAAGATAACTAGCAATTGTGTTTTTGGAATAATAGAATGATCTAGCTAGTGGCAACTTTATCATAAGTACAGAGAAAACATTTTGGTAATAGAACTAAATCATTAATCCCCCATTCCGGAAAATGGACAGAAAGTGTGTGTGTGTGTGTGTGTGTGTGTGTGTGTGTGTGTGTGTGTGTGTGTGTGTGTGTGTGTGTGTGTGTGTGTGTGTGTGTGTGTGCGTGTGTGCGCGTGTGTGCGCGTGTGTGCGTGTGTGTGCGTGTGTGTGTGTGTGTGTGTGTGGACATGTACTTGAGTATAAAATCATCTTTTTCAAGTTTCAGTTACCATTGATAAGATTGTACTGGATTGTCTTGGACTCACTCTGATGTTGGTAAAGAGCAGGTCATTATTTGTTTCATAGTTTCATAGTATAGTACTAGGCTATCTGCCCTGGGGCATTTGTAAGCCTAGCCATAGTGATGTGGCTTTTGCCACCCCATGAAATGGTACAAAAATGTACAGAATAAATCTAGAATACTGTGCCTCTGTCTAGTAGTGACACAATGAAGGTCCCCTTATATAATAGAATTAGTTTACTGTGCCCCTGTCTAGCAGTGACCCAGATGTGACCCCTGGGGTAAATTTTCGATCTCCCATCCACTCATCAAGATTTCTCTTGAAGAGAGTTAGTGAGGGGCTCTGCCTAATACAAACTGGGATCCTGTTCCAAAGCATGGGAAGCCTTTGGGTTATGAATCTATCCCTCCAGCATGTCCTATTCATACTTGTGCCGAGGTTTAAGTCTTTAGCTCTCGTGGTCCTGATGGATTTGGATTTTTGAGGTGGAGCATGTCCATCAAATCCTGATTGGACATGGCCTTGTACGTCAGGCAGAGATCACCCCTGAGCAGGCGGTATGCCACTGAATAGAGCTGAAGTTTCTTTAGTCTGGCGGAATAAGACATATGTTGGAGACCCTTGATCCTTTTGGTGAGGTACTTCTGTGGTCTCTCCAGCTGTTGCAAGTGCCGGGTGAGGTACATACCAAATGGGGCATTGTACTCAATCATGGGTCTGATGAGGGAGGAATATAAGGGTACAATGACATCCTTGGATCTGGATGTGAATCCCTTCATGATGAGGTGTGCAAGGTAGAATTTTTTTTAACCACTTTGGCAACATGGGTGTCAAATGAGAGGTTGCTGCCTACTTGGGTCCCCAGGTCTCTGATTACTTTTTCCGTACTCAGTGGGTTGCTGTCTATGTGATAATTTGTGGGTACTTTGTTTTTTCCAAAAGGGATGACTATACATTTTTTGGCATTTAGTTTAAGGCCGTGACTACGGCACCAGTTGTCCGTTTCAGTGAGGCCTTTTTGTAGGATGTGTGTGTCAGCTGGTGTATCGACTATGGCTCCTAGTTTGCAGTCATCTGCGAACTTTGTCAGCCAAAGCCCTCCCATGTTTGCTTTAACATCTGAGAAATAAATGCCGAACAAGAGGGGTCCCAGGACAGATCCCTGTGGCACACCACTTGTGACTGGCTTTGAGTCTGACATTGCTCCAGCGATTTTAACTTTATGGGTTCTGTCCTTTAGCCAGTTTGCAACCCATCTAGTGACATAGGGGTTTACTTTTAAGCTGTTTAGCTTATCTATGATGCCTGAGTGGGGTATTGTGTCGAAGGCCTTAGCCAAGTCCAAGTATGCTGTATGGACTGCTTTGCCCTCATCAATGGCTCTAGTGACTGTTTTGAAAAAGTCAACCAGGTTTAAAAGGCAGGATCTGCCCTTCACAAAGCCGAACTGGGTGGGGTCAAGTGTCTGTAGGTCCCCTATGTCTCTGTTTATGAGTTCCATAATGATTCTTTCCATAGCTTTGCAGACCAGGCTAGTTAAGCTTATGGGGCGGTAGTTTCCAGGGTCTGTAGAGGCACCCCCCTTGTGGAGTGGGACCACTGTTGCTGTACGCCAGTGTACAGGTACATAACCCAAAGTAAGTCTAAGATTAAATAGCATTTTTATGTGTGGGTTTAGCTCCTCTTGGAGTTCTCGTAACACGCATCCCGGGATACCGTCAGGTCCCATTGATGCTGTGTTTTTTGCTTTGTTTAGGGCGGTTCTCACTTGGACATCTGAGATGACAGGGAGATTACATTCAGCTGGGATAAGTATTTCTTCTTTTGGGGGTGAAGGAGGCGAGAAGTTTGCACTGAACCTGTCAGCCAGAATGTTAGCAATATCTGTGGGTTCAGTGTATTTTTTGTTGTTGTGAACCAACTCAGGGCATATCTGAGGGTTTCCGCACAGGTTTCTAACATAGCTGAAGAAGGCTTTGCGGTTATCTTTAGTGTCCTTAGCTATTTTTCTCTCAAAGTTTGCCTTGGATGTTTTTATGAGAGAATGTAGTTTTCTGCTAATGTTGATCAGAGACGTCTTCCCTTCATGGGATTTCGCTCTGACATGCAGTAGCTTCCTTCTTTTGTTATACAATTTGTTTATGGCTGAGGTCCACCAGACAGGACGCTTACATTTGGTGGAGAGGGACTTGGATTTGTTTGGGACTGCATGATCCATGCATTCCTGGATATGTCCATAGAAAGCATTTGTGAAGGATTCGGCATTGCGGGATGTGGTATCCACTGGCACAGTGGGCTTAAAGGATACCATCTCCTTCTTAAGAAGAGTGAAGACTGCTTTTGAGAAGTTTTTCACTGTGGTCTTTTGTGCTGGGGGTGGAGGTGGGATATGTATATCCAGGGTGATTAGTTTGTGGTCAGATCTCACTAGTGAGGGGTATACTTCCGGTGTGGAGCATTTTGTCCCCATGTTTGTGATGATCAGGTCTAGTATATTTTCTCCCCTAGTTGGAGAGGTGACTAATTGTTCCAGTGCATTTGAATTTATGAATTCCAGGAACCTTTGTGCTAGGGTATTAGGGCTAGAATAATGTACCCAATCTATGTTTGGGTAGTTGAAGTCTCCCAGTATGATGGTATTTTGTGATACATTCATATCTTCCAATGTCTTCAGGAAGGCTGAGTGGGGTTCTTGAGATTGGGAGGGTGGTCTTTAACATGCTACCAGTTGTATAGCAGTTTTGCCTATGGTTAGTTGCACTTGTATGGTCTCTGTTGCTTCATGTGTTGCTACTAACCTGAAGGTGTGGGTGTCCTTTATGAATATGGACACTCCCCCTCCCTTTGTGGTTCGGTCCGGGTTTTGGGGCCGAAAAGCATGATACGAGGTATAGCCTGGTAGCGCTGGGGTGCTCTCAGGAGCCTTGAACCAGGTTTCAGTTACTGCACAGACGTCAATGTTCTCCATGCTGAGGAGTGCATCAAGTGCCTGCATCTTGAGATTTAGACTTCTGGCATTGAGCAGCATTACCCTTAATTTTTTTCCATTTTTGTTTTCTAAGGAGGTGGGTTTGTCTTTTGAGCCTTGCCTAAAAAAGGCATTATGGGGGTGGCAAGAGCCTTAGCCAATATCCGGAAGCCCAGTGGTGACAGGTGTAAGCCATCCCTTGCGAAGCAGCATGGCTTGTCCAACATATCATCCCAGGCAGACAGATATTGGATCCCCTTTGAATGACACCAGTACTCGAGCCAATTGTTAAAGCTGATCATCTTGTCTTTGTATTGTGGTATCATTCTAGTTGTGCAGTTTAAAGCTCTGGGGCAGATGTGGGCTATTACCAGGCTAATCATCTCTTACTTATTATCTGTTGGCCAGAAATGTGGGTTGATAGGTGTAGTTTCTGCCCTGGGCATATAAAGGATGAAGGATATTCTTCGAAATACAAAAATACCAGAACATAGAAAGAAATAGATCCCAACTAAACTGAAAGCCAAAATACTGAAAAAAGCAACTAATTTTTTTTTTTTTTTGCAAAAGGACAAAAGCCCCCCCTGTACCTTTCCACACCCCATTCTATTTATATATACCACCTATGAGATTGCACAGCATCATGAGCTAAGGACAAATCCCTATTTCTCACTGCTCTATTACACCCCCATGAAGTAATACCAGCAGAAGCCATCATATGACTATTTGATCACTTTTATCAGCATTACCAATGTTCGATATCATGAACGCCTGACTATTTGGAGCACTACTTATATAAACCAGTCGCATCAGCTGGAATTTAAAACCTGTACTTCTGCATATGACTTATTATTTGATGGAAACAGTTGTAAATTGTAAACTTATATAATCAGAGAAACATGTTTTTCACCTGAAAGTGTATGTACCCTTACAACCAGAAGGTGTCCGTATAGAACACCTTAGAATTCAGTCATTTTTCTTTTTTCTGTTTCTTTCTTGTACAAAATAGTTAGACAGTAGGTTGAATTGGTAGACTAAATATGTGAGTTTCATAGCTGACTAAAGATTATAAAGCATAGGGAGTTGAGCAAGGATGATATGTTTGGTAGCATGGCTGCAGCTAATGCTCAGTCTGCTGAACCTGGAAAAAAAATACTGGTTTGTACTGGTGTGTCAGTGCATAGAATGAAACAAAGTAACTCCATCTGTCGTTGTAAGATATCTGAATATAGACTGAACTAAACAAACAGGAGATAAAATTCCCTGAAGCACCTGAAAGAACGAAACAGCCTGGGGTGGAAAGAGACCAGGAATAGAGATATAATGTGTAGAAAAAGAGAAAGAACACAGGTAAGTTGTTTCCACAAAAGAGGAAAAATATCAACATGAACTTAAAGAAAGAAATAATCAGCAGCAGCATTAAAAGATATGCTGGCTTTTCGGCAAAGGAGTATGAGGGAAAGGATGGAAACCAAATGATATATTTAAATGAAGCTACTAATTTTTTTCCCTCAGTATAAATGGGTGGATAACTTTGATAAATTTCGTTTATACAATCAGACACATTTCACTACTGGAGACAGCCAGGTTTTTAACTCTCCTGCTCATGAACAAGGCAAAACTTGCCGTGTCTACAATATCTGATATAGTCTGAATTTTTTTGGATGACTGAAAGTTATTCTTTGTTATTATAGAAATACAGATATCAGTATTAGGGATTTAATTGCAGAAACAAGTACGTACTTCACAAATGGATAAGTGAGTGGCATGTTACTAAATTTGAAATGTTCAGATAAGTTAAGATAACAACACTCAGTAATTTGTCTGAGCATATCCAAATATGGATGACAGATCTGGAATATAATTATGCTAAGAATCTGGCAGAGAGAGTGACTTCTATGAATATTTTAGGACACAATTGCACAAGAAGTGGCATCCAGCATTGTACATGGGGTATAATGAAAACCACTGTAGACAATTTAGACCCCCAAAAAAGAATTGACATGAATAGTGGAAAATCCCAGCTCTTCCAGTGTAATTAAATGTGATTGTGCAGTACAAATGTCCATAGCAGAATGTTACTGAAAAGAGGCCTCATGAAGGAGCTAAGAGCATCAGCAGCACGGTATCACTGGAGGGTCATTCTGAAGCAACACCTGTTGCCGGTCATCATGAGGGACTGCACAAATACACCATTACTAGGAAGAGTACCGCATCAGCATAACTACTGCTTAGTCTGCCAGTTCTGGCCAAAGCAAGGACAACATTTTTGGTGCCATTGGTGAAGGTTTATTTGGAATGGGAAGGTGGGATGGAGAGTCAAAAAGTGGCAATGACTGATGATATCCCAGCTGATGAATTTAATGCCACAGAACATTATGTTATGCTCACAGCCAGGTAAGGAGACAATGGCAGAAATAAGGGAGCAGGTGGAAGTCACCACCAATGCCACACACCTCTAGCTGAGGCTGTTAATGTTACTATTTTATTTATGATTATATTTATTATTAGTAGCAGGATGCTTGAACCTGTGCTGCATCTGGCAAAAGGGACCAATATAACTATAATAAATAAAAAAGATGACAGCATTGCTACTACTGCTACTGCTGACAAACCAACTCAAAGGGTAGTTGATGCTTTGACTTCTCACCAAAAGCAAATGAGGTAAGATGAATATTTTGATAGTTGTAAACTATGCTACTTGGTAGCCAAAAAAATGGTTTTGTCTTGCACTGAAGCAAAAATTTAGCAAAATATCTGTAAGAAATGTTTAGCATTTTTTTCTGAAAAACACTGGCAGCCCAAAGGATTGGCTTTACATTAGACCTGCTAACTTGTTTGCAGAAGTATTGGACAGTACAGCATATTTCTAACCATCCTTAAGCAAATTGTTTGGTGGAGAGTATTTAACTGTACTCTAAAGACCATGTTAACAGTATCTGCAGATCAATGTAATTGGGAGTGGGGCGAGTAGTTATTCCTTATTCTGTTTGCATACAGAAAGGTATTTTAGGTATGTATTTGGTTTTCTTCATTTCAGCTACTTTATGATCATAAAATGAGGGCTGTCTAGACTTAATTTACGATGACTGGTAGGGTAAAAGTGATTTCTGCAATAAGTTTCTTGTGGAGGATGTGCTGAATTTCAGGACTAAGATTAAGGATCTCAGTGGGATAGCAGAGGACCATGTTTCACAAGAATGTCATCTAGTGTAAATGGACATTGAAAGCCCAAGAATGCATAGTTTGACAAATGATACTGATGCATATTCCTGTTCTACAGAATACGTTACACACAACATTGAGGGGATCCTTCACACATGTGGGGAAGGTCCGTCACATTAATTATGTGGTAGAGTAGACAGGTAGGATGCAGAGACACAACATCCGCAATGTCACTGTGATAAAGCCATGTCATGATAGAGAATTACTATTGCTTACCATATGCATTGCATTACAAGATGATGTATTATGGGATGTTGTGGTAGAGCACCCCAGTGGAATTCAAACTGATAACAACAGTGGATGAGGTAATACTACTGGAGTATCTATCTCATACACAGTTTTCTAAAATCTGAACATTGCTGCAATAGTCTGAGGACATGTTCACTGATAAGCCATGTACATGTCCAACTAGTAGGACACCACTGTGCACAAAAAAAAACAACAATTAATCAGGGCACCACTGTGCACAAAAAACAAATAACCACTCAACAAGTCTTCTGTCAGGGTGCATGAACAAGTTAAGCAAACCCTATGGAAGTGACGGCAGATGTTGAAACTGATGACAAACCAGGACCCAACAATTTATACAGTCCTTGGGACACAAAAGTTGTGACGGTGCCAAAAAATGCTCTAAGTACCAGGCTTTTATGACAACTATAGAAAATTAAATTCATATTTATGTGTAGGAAAAATGAAGTATTAGAGTACCTGGATATAGTTAAGCACCTGAACACTACTCACCTACGAGATAGTATCAGGTAGTACCATGCATATCTTCAGTGAGTTAGAGGTCAGAATTTGTCACTGGCATTGGGTTGTTTAAATTTACCAAGCTGCCTTTTTTGGAATGAAGGATGCCACAGCAACATCATGGTAGGAGATAACATCATAGCAGGAGCTCAAAACAAGGTGCTTGGTTCCATAGATGATATTTCAATTTATAGTCGATCCTGAGAGAACAAATGCAACATGTCTGGGGGTGATCACAACATTATGAAGGTCCAGGCAGCACATGTCAAGTAGTTGTGGAAAAAACAACTTATATTTCTTATCCAGAGCTTATGTCTTTTAACTGAAACTAGGTAAGACTGTTCTGCTGGACAGCAAGGTACTGGATGCACAGTTACAGTGAGGTAAAGGAGGCAGCCAACTGAGCTGCAAGATGTTGGATGACATTATCAGCTGATTTTTTATTTATTTATTTAGGTAGTTAGTTAATGTTCATTCCTCATATGTCCTCCATGTGACAGCCTAGAATGAGAGCATTAGGACCTGGTGCTTCATCTTAGAGAAGGAGAAGGGAGGACTGCCAGATGAGAGAAGGTGTATTCCATTTCTTTTCTTTTTTTTTTAGTTTGTTTTTTTGCTGTCACATAAGACATGACGGATACAGGGCATAGGGCTTTAGGGCCTGGTGCTCTTCCTTAGAGAAAGGAGAAATGGTAGCTTGGAAAAGGAATGTTTGTTTTGACAGGGTGCCAGATTGCAGAGTGGCAGTGAATGCCAAATGAATCAGCTATGCCACTGTGAGGTAATAAATAAACATTTGCCCCTATTTTGAATATAATAGACACTGATCTCTTCAATGTTAATCAAAAAAACAGGCCATTTAAAATTATCTTGACACTGGTTTGTGAGCATTTTTTTTCCCTAAAACTCAAGGACATGTTAACTGGACACCTGCACTAACTAGTCTTCCTCAATTTCTTTTTTTATTTTTCAAATACATTTGAATGAATTCCATAGTATTTATACATAACATCTTAACTATGTACACTATTTACATTAGCCTGACACTATAACAGATCTTAATGTACACAATTGCTTTATAAGTATGTCCAATCCATTATCAGAGTGTCTGATCAATTATTGTACAGTGTCAATCAACAATAAGACTTTCCCCCAAGGGTTGTTGATAAATGCCTTTGGATAAATTCTTAGTGATTTAATTTGAATTTCCAATAATTATGTGTCTTCAGTAGGCTGTAGAATTCTTCCAAAGTTGGTATTGTGTTTGTATTCCATCTTCTTGTTATACACTTTTCTTTAAAAATTGCAAGTATAGTCCATACTAGATGCATGTTTGACCCATTCAAATGGTGACTTTCGTCCACATTTAATAATACAAGAGCTTTAGTTAAATAAATTGATTCAGTAAATAAAGCTTGTAGAAGTTATTAATAACATTCCAAAATAGCTTAATTTTAACACGACCAAAGAAAATGTGGTTCCAATCTGCACTGTGTACTTGCTCACATCTCCAACATATTCCTTTTATGGAAGAGCTAATTTTACTGATTCTACCGGGGGTTAAAAATGCTCTGTTCAAGCATTTCCAATAAAAACTTTCCAGTATTGTGTAAATGATGTATATTTTATCGATAATAAGATATTTGTTTTAATATCTTCAGTTAACTGTATTGAGTCTTTTTGTTATATATTTCCAATATGAGGTTTTGGTTGTTGTTTTATAGTTTATCAATATTTTGTAAAATTTTGAAATACTGTTCCCATTTCAAAGTCATTATATATGATTTCATATATGCATTTTGCAAATTTGGGTATTTCTTTAAATGAAAAATTGTTAACAATTCTACTTAAATCTTGCAAATATGATATAATATTCTGTAAAGTTAGCCAGTCCTGTTGTGGAATTTTGTATGTTGTTTTTATTACTTGCATATCTAAAATTTTTAGTTCTTTGATACATTTGAATCCTTTCTGTTCCCAGGAATTAATAATTTCTCTATATATTTTATGTGGAAAGTTCTTTGTGACTATAAATTGTGTTAAAAGATCAAACCTGATTTTTAAATCTATATTTGCATTAATAATTTTCCTAAATGAGTCAATGTAATAATTAATCATATGAGTTTTAGTGGCTTTGGTTATGTTATATTGCAAACTAATATATAATATGTGCCATGGCAAATTGTTTTTATCTGTTATTTGAAATTTCTTAGGCAAATCAAATTCATTTATTGATATTACAGTTAGTAATTCTTTTCAATTTGCAGAATAATTTGGACTTATCCATTCTGAGATTGTTTGATACTGATGTTTTTATATTTGTTTCTATATCAGAAAAGTTTAATCCTACCTCATTCCATGGTCTGATACAATGTATTAAAACTATTCTGTTTCTTTGGGAAACCACAAAAATTGTATTACGCATGAATTTATTTCTTTAAGCATATTCCTTTCTGGCAACAGTTGTATTGCCAAGGCTATATATAAGATCTTGGGCAGTAAAACCATCTTTATTAACTGTAGTCTATCTTCAAAAGTTAATATTATTTTGTTCCATTTTCCCACATAAATTTTAATTGTATTGAAAATATTATTGTAGTTTTTTTAGATTAATTCATTATTATCCTTGCATAACTCAATTCCTTGATATTTTTAAGGTCAATTCTTGTGTCCTTATGATATGATCCCCCTTAGTCTGCAGTTATTTTTTTTTATTTAAAAATAAAATTTTTGATTTTGATTTATTGAAATTAAGTCCTGAAGTCATGTGAAGTTTGTCAATTAATATGTCTCATTCTTCTAATGTCTCTGTGATGCCTGTGCCCTGGCCCTACAATCAAGGAGTCCCAATCCTAACCACTAACACCAGAGAGGGTATCTCATATATGAGGAAAGGATAACAAATACACACAGTAAAGTGCAATTTCCCTTAAGAGCACACAGAGATCACAGTCAGTCTGGGGTTGGTCACTCCCTTGCTCCCTAGGACCCCAATGGACTCCCCACTGACACAGCTATAAGGTCCAGATCTCAGCCTAGCTGGGCAAGCTAAAATCTCCAGCACCCTCTCTGTCCAACCAGTGTCCCTGCCTAAGTAGCTGATACACACATACTTTGAGATGTGTTTACACAACCACACAGACACTTCTGGGGAAGGCTGGCACAGGTTCTCCAGTGGTGCCCCTTTAACCCGGATTATACAGTAGTAATTACTGCCACCACCCAGCTAACATTTATCAGCTATTCAAAAGCCCTTAAAAGGGTGTCTAATTATTACTGTGCAATATTATTATCCAATTGGTAGATGTGACTAAACAGTCAAGGCTTATTAGAGTGACTTGGTAAAGTAATCACTATAAATATGCAATGTTCTCTAGTGCTTAAATTATCTCTACACAAACCAGCCATGGTTAAAAGGTTTTAAAATATTTAATAATAAATAATTAAAACCACAAGGCAATACTTTCTACTGCACAGTCAGTGCTAGTCAAGAGTTCAGAGATCACACATAAATACTTACAATAATTCAGTAGTACAGTTCTGACATCACAGAAAAACACTTAGTCTAATCCTTCTAGCTTCTAGCTATCTGTAAAAGAAAATATAAGTCTAAGATAACTTACATGTGAGCAACAGGCAGTGCTATGAGTTGGATGATCAAGACAAAAATGCTTAATGCCTTCTGATTCTCTCTTTTTAAATTGCTATTGTCGTTTTGATAAACATTACATCATTCTTCACCCTTCCTGGAGTTCTCAGGCTGCACATTAACTACATTTACATTTTTAACATCTCCCTTTTGTTATCTTGCAGCTGGTCAGGGGCAGAGCAATAAAACTACATTTTCATGTTTAAATCCAGCAATTTAACTCTTGGTTAAAACAGTAGAAAAAAATTATTCATCTAGACCCCTCAGCACTACTGTTTACATTAAAGGGTCACCACATGCTTTACTTTGGTAGTAGAGTGCACTGGTGTCACATTTATTTCCAGTTCCACATGTAACAGTATTTCTTTACATTTAAGACAATGAGCCTGTAGTTCACATTCATATTTACAAATGACAGAATTATCTGCAAAATTCTATGTGGCTAGGCTGGCAGCCTTCACCGTTCTCTACCAGTCTTCACATTTCTCCCCCCATGGAGAACTCAAGCTAGTTTTTCAAGTTACCCTTGAGAAATGCCACTTGAGAGGGTTAGGTCTACCTGAGTGTACCTCAACCCGTTCCCTGTCTTGAGAGCCCATCTGCATTGGCATTGCTAACCCCACTGCAGTGCTGCACTGATATATCATATGCTTGCAACCCTAGTCTCCATCTTAGCAACTTGGCATTTTGCTGTTTGGCTCTGTTTAACCATTTTATGGGGGTTGTGATCTGTCATAACAGTGAATTTCCTTCCATACAGATAAAGCTGAAGTTTCTGCAGTGCCCACACTATGGCTAGACATTCATTTTCTACAGCTGCATAGCATTCCTCCCTGGGTTGGAGCCTATGACTGAGATAAACCACTGAGTGATCTTCCCCTTCTGAAGAAATCTGGCTAAGTACAGCCCCCACCGCATGGTTTGAAGCATCCACCTGCACAACAAATTATTTGCTGTAATCTGGACTGGCTAATGAAGGGGGCAATCCCAAAGCTTCTTTATGTTTCTGGAATGCCTGCTCACATGCTGGGGTTCACTGTACTTTATTTGGCCTGTTCGTCTTTGTTAGGTCTGTGAGAGGAGCAGCTATGGTACTATAACTGGGGACAAACTTTCTGTAGTACCCTGCTATCCCTAAAAATGTCCTCACCTGATTTTTAGTAACAGGTGCAGGCCATGCCTGAATGGCTTCAACTTTGGCAGGTTCTGGCCTTATCTTACCACTCCCCACTCTATGTCCTAGACAGGAGACCTCCGCCATACCCACCTGACATTTGCTCTGCTTAATGGTCAACCCTGTCCTCTGTAGTCTGCCCAGCACCTCCCTGACATGGTAAGCACTAGGTAACCTGTCTACCACATAAGGAGTGGTTCTGGCCCAGAATTTGTAGTTATTGGCCGTTTGGGTGGTCTTCCATCTCTCTCAACTTTCTGATTTGAAGGCCTGCATTTGCACTTGTTTCTGTCCTGTAACTCCTGGGCCCATCTGATTTTCTCACTAAAAAAAATAAATAAATAAAAAAAATAAATAAAAATTATCTGCTTTTACTGTATTTGTGTTTCTTCCTACTTTATTTTGCTTTTGCGTCATCTTAAAAGTACTCAATTGTATTTATTACTGCTTGGTGTAACTCATTCTAAGCCTTTTAGTTTAAGCACTTGGGCATCAGACCAGTTGTTTTACATTAGGAAGGTTTGTGGTCTGCACTGTGGTGGCAGGACAGGTAGTTTACATCCTTCTAAGTTGGGAACTGCTGATTGAGGGCTCAGTGTCTGTTATTCTAAAAGTGTATTAATTCTGTTTGAAGCACTTGGGCTTCAGGCCAGTTATTTTACATTAAAAGGGTTAGTGGTCTGCAATCTTGTGGGAGGAGAGGCTGGACTCTGCCCTTCTGGCTGGGAATTTCTGGTTAAAGGCTTATAGTGCCTGCATATCTAAACTGCTTCTTACTGAAATTGGTACACCTTGTTGGTTGTAGCATAGACTAGATCCAGGCCTGCTGAATCTAGCTTTGTTTGTATAACTTGAGCACTAATCCAGGCATTCTTTAAAGTATTCAGTTGTATTTATTACTGCTTGGTAGTAACTTGATTAAAGTGTAGCTATCATTCTAAGTCTTTTGGATTAAGCACTTGGGCACTTTATATTAAGAAGGTTTGTGGCCTGCACTGTGGTGGCAGGACAGGTAGCTTACATCCTTCTAAGTTGGAACTGCTGATTAAGGGCTCAGTGTCTGTTATTCTAAAAGTGTATTAATTCTGGTTTAAGCACTTGGGCTTCAGGGCAGTTGTTTTACATTAAGAAGGTTTGTGGTCTGCACTGTAGTGGCAAAACAGGTAGCTTACATCCTTCTAAGTTGGTAACTGCTGATTGAGGGCTCAGTGTCTGTTATTCTAAAAGTGTATTAGTTCTGGTTTAAGCACTTGGGCTTCAGGCCAGTTATTTTACATCAAGAAGGTTCATGGTCTGCACTCTTGTGGGAGGGGAGGCTGGACTCTGCCCTTCTGAGCTGGGAATTTTTGGTTAAAGGCTTATAGTACCTGCATATTTGAACTGTTTATTACTGAAATTGGTACACCTTGTTTGCTGTAGCATAGACTAGATCCAGGCCTGCTGAATCCAGCTTTATTTGTATGCTTGTTGTTTGTTTGCTTGTTATTTCCCTGAAATGCTAATTCCACCTAAAACGCGGCTTTTCAGTGCTTCTGTGGATCCCTAGTGATATATGCATTGCTTACTGTACTTATTTCCTTGTTTCACTTGAAAGAAAGTTACTGTTTGTCATTTTTGCATTTAAGTTACCTGTAAAACATTGCATTTAAGTTACCTGGCACTTGCTCACTAAAGCAATTATGTAAGTCAGCGCTAAAATATTAAAAGCACTACACTCACAAACTCCCCTTGTGTACCGCATTGGCCATTGGCCCTTTTTTTTCAATTATAAAGGAATTCCCAATACTATTCTAGCATGTCCAGAGGTCAGTTGTCAATCTCCTCTCAGGTCCAGCTGGTGAATCTGGGAATCTTGAGGCAATGTTACAACTGCCTCATGTACACAGACAACCCTCTCCTCCTCCCAACAAATTCCAACACATGTGAGAGATGCAACAATATAGCCATACTGGAGGCTAAGCTCTCTCAACTCAGTACTGACGAAACCAGTCAGGAGGAGAAGGAAACCACACTCACTACAATTCCAGTCTCACATAGACCTACCACAACAGCAAACCAAACACATAAACACACAAAAACATACTCGGAGGCTCTAAATAAAAATCTGCCTAAGCAGCAGAGACCTCCAAAACAGACACCCAAGCAACCGCTACCCCAAAACAAAACACATGCAAAACATAGCACACAAAGCCAGTGTGCCAAACAGTCACAGCCCTTAAGGCTAAATAACACACCTGATACACTTGTAATAGGTGACTCTATCGTCAGGCACACTGACGTCCCGCTCACCAGGCTGAACAAGGAGAAGGTCACGGTGAGCTGCCTGTCGGGCACTAGGATCCGTCACATAACACAAGCACTCAGGTCACTCCAAGGCAAGTACAAATATGACTCAGTCATTGTCCATGCTAGTGTGAATGACCTGAGACGTACCTCCCTGGACTACATGAAAAGAGACATAGAGGAGCTCTCTGAGCATGTAGCCCAGGCAGGTATGTCCCTGACCTTGAGTAGCATCTTACCCTCACCAAGAATGATGCAACAATATGAAGACAAGATGATCAATTTCAACAACTGGCTTAAGTATTGGTGTCATTCAAGGGGGATCCAATGCCTGTCAGCCTGGGATGACATGCTCGACAAGCCATGACGTTTCGCTACGGACGGCTTGCACCTGTCACCCCTGGGCTTTCAGATATTGGCAAAGGCTCTTGCTACACCCATAGTGCCTTTTTTAGGCAAGGCTCAAAAGACAAACCCACCTCCATAGGTATCACAAGGGATAAGAAACTAAGAGTAATGCTACTCAGTACCAGAAGTCTAAACCTCAAGATGCACGCACTCAAAACTCTCCTTAGCATGGAGAACATCAATATCTGTGCAGTAACAGAAACCTGGTTCAAGGCTCCCGAGAGCATCCCAGCACTACCAGGTTATACGTCATACCATGCTTTTTGGTCCCAAAACTTGGTCCGAACCAAAAGGAGGGGGAGTATCAATATTCGTCAAAGATACCCACACCTCCAGGTTGGTGGCACAGCACGAAGCATCAGAGATTATCCATGTGCAACAAACTGAGTAAAACTGCCTTCCAGTTTATAGCCTGCTACAGACCACCCTCCCAAACCCAGGAACCCCACTCGGCCTTCCTGAGAACACTGGAAAATATGAAGGTCTCTCCAAACACCATTATATTGGGCGACTTCAACTACCCAAACATAGACTGGGAGCATTACTCTAGCTCCAACACCCTAGCCCAAAGGTTCCTAGAATTTATAAACTCAAATGCTATGGAACAACTTGTTACCACTCCCACAAGAGGGGAAAACATACTGGACCTGGTCATCACCAACATGGGGACTCTATGCTCCAGAACAGAAGTGTATGCCTCACTGGTAAGATCAGACCATAAACTAATCTCACTGGATATTCACATCCCGACTCCACTCCCTGCCCTCAAAACCACAGTGAAAAACTTCTCTAAAGCAAATTTCACACTCCTCAAAACCGAGGTGGAATCCTTCAAAGCACCCGGGCCTGTGGAGAATACGGCCCAGACCGCAGAATCCTTTATAAATGCATTCTATGAACACCTTCAGGAATGCATGGATCATGCAATCCCAAATAAAACCAAGACCCAATCCCCCAAAGACAGACGTCCTGTCTGGTGGACCCCAGCTATAAACAAACTATGCAATAGAAGGAGGAAGCTACTACATGATAGAGCAAAATCCCAAAAAGGGAAGGCATCTCTGATCAGTATTAGCAAAAAACTACGGGCACTCATAAAATCATCTAAGGCCAGCTTCGAGAGAAAAATTGCACAGGACACTAAGGATAAACACAAGGCTTTCTTTAGTTATGTTAGGAACCTGGGTGGAAATTCCCAGATATGCTCAGAATTAGTCCAAAATGACAAAAAATACACCAAACCCACAGACATTGCCAACATCCTAGCTGACAGGTTCAGCGCAAACTTCTCCCCCCATTCCCTCCAAAAGGGCAAATATCTATCCCAGCAGAGTGCTGCCCCACTGACATCTCAGATGCTCAGGTAAGAGCTCCCCTCTCCAAAGCAAAAAACACAGCATCAATGGGACCAGACAGTGTCCCGGGCTGCATCATACATGAACTCCAAGAAGAGCTAAACCCAAACATAAAACTACTGTTCAATCTCAGCCTTACTACAGGATATGTATCCAAAGAGTGGTGTACAGCAACAGTGGTCCCTATCCACAAAGGTGGTGCCTCAACGGATCCTGGAAACTATCACCCCATAAGCCTGACTATCTTGGTCTGCAAAGCTATGGAAAGGATCATCATGGACCTCATAAATAAAGATATTGTGGACCTACAGACACTGGATCCTACCCAGTTTGGCTTTGCTAATGGCAGATCCAGCCTCTTAAACCTGGTTGATTTCTTTATAGGTTCATAGGTTCATACTAGGCTATCTGCCCTAGGGCATTTATAAGCCTAGCCAGAATGTGTTTGGCTTTCGCCACCCATTTTAAATTTATTTTGCTATGCCCTTTTTCGAGGTTAGTATACTGTGCCTCTGTCTAACAGTGACACAGAAGTGATACCCGGGGTAAACCTACGATCGCCCATCCACTCATCAAGATTCCTCTTGAAGAGAGTCAATGAGGGACTCTGCCTAACCTGGACTGGGATTTTATTCCAGAGTGAAGGGAGCCTCTGGGTTATGAATCTGTCCCTCCAGCATGTCCTATTTATTTCAGTGCTGAGGTTCAAGTCTCTCGAGCGCATAGCTCGATGGGATTTGGATTTTCTAAGGTGCAGCATGTGCATTAATTCCGGGTTGGACATGGCTTTATACGTCAGGCACAGATCGCCTCTGAACAGGCGGTATGCCACTGAGTAGAGCTGGAGTTTCTTTAACCGGGCAGCAAATGGCATCTGTTTGGGCCCTTTGATCCTCTTGGTGAGGTATTTTTGGGGTCTTTCCAGTTGCTGCAGGTGTCTGGTAAGGTACATCCCAAAAGGGGCATTGTACTCAATTATGGGCCTGATGAGGGATGAGTAAAGAGGCACGATGACCTCCCCTGATCTAGATGTGAATCCCTTCATGATTAGGTGGGCTATATAAAATGTTTTTCTAACCACTTTGGCCACGTGGCTGTCAAATGAGAGATTGCTATCAACTTGGGTACCCAGGTCCCTAATTACTTCTTCTGTACTTAATGGATTACCACCTATGTGGTAATTTGTGGGCACTTTGTTTTTGCCAAAGGGGATGTCTATACACTTTTTGGCATTTAGCTTGAGGCCATGGCTCTGGCACCAGTTGTCTGTTTCTATGAGGCCCTTTTGGAGGATGCTTGTGTCGGCTGGAGAGTTGATTATGGCGCCCAGTTTGCAGTCATCTGCGAACATGGTCAGCCACAGTCCTTCCGTGTTGGCCTGTACCTCCGAGAAATATATACCGAACAAGAGAGGTCCCAGGACTGAGCCTTGTGGGACACCACTTGTAACTGGCTTGGAGTCTGACATGGCTCCAGCAATTCTAACCTTGTGGGTTCTGTCCTTGAGCCAGTTTGCAATCCATCTAGTGACATAGGGGTTTATATTTATACTGGTGAGCTTATCTATAATGCCCGAGTGGGGTATTGTATCGAAGGATTTTGCGAGGTCCAGGTAGGCTGTGTGGACCACCTTCCCCTCGTCAATGGCCTTGGTGACTGTTTCAAAGAAATCAACCAGGTTTAAGAGGCAGAATCTGCCCTTAATGAAGCCAAACTGGGTAGGATCCAGTGTTTGTAAGTCCCCACTATCTTTATTTATGAGGTCCATGATGATCCTTTCCATAGCTTTGCAGACCAAGCTAGTCAGGCTTATGGGGCGATAGTTTCCAGGATCTGTTGAGGCACCACCTTTATGGAGAGGGACCACTGTTGCTGTACGCCACTCTTTGGGCACATATCCTGTAGTAAGGCTGAGATTGAACAGTAGTTTTATGTTTGGGTTTAGCTCTTCTTGGAGTTCATGTAGGACGCAGCCCGGGACACCATCTGGTCCCATTGATGCTGTGTTTTTTGCTTTGGAGAGGACGGCTCTTACCTGAGCATCTGAGATGTCAGGGGGACAGCACTCTGCTGGGATAGATATTTGCCCTTTTGGTGGGGAGGGGGGGAGAAGTTTGCGCTGAACCTGTCAGCTAGGATGTTGGCAATGTCTGTGGGTTCGGTGTATTTTTTGTCATTTTGGACTAATTCTGAGCATATCTGGGAATTACCACCCAAGTTCCTAACATAACTAAAGAAAGCCTTGTGATTATCCTTAGTGTCCTGTGCAATTTTTCTCTCGAAGCTGGCCTTGGACAATTTTATGTGTGCCCATAGTTTTTTGCTAATACTGATAAGTGATGCCTTCCCTTTTTGTAATTTTGCTCTATCATTTAGTAGCTTCCTCCTTCTATTGTATAGTTTGTTTATGGCTGGGGTCCACCAGACAGGTCGTCTGCCTTTGGAGGATTGGGTCTTGGTTTTATTTGCGATCGCATGATCCATGCATTCCTGAAGGTGTTCATAGAATGCGTTTATAAAGAATTCTGCGGTCTGGGCCATATTTTCCACAGGCCCGGGGGCTTTGAAGGATTCCACCTCAGTTTTGAGGAGTGTGAAATTTGCTTTAGAGAAGTTTTTCACTGTGGTTTTCTGGGCAGGGGATGGGGTCGGGATGTGAATATCCAGTGAGATTAGTTTATGGTCTGATCTTACCAGTGAGGGATACACTTCTGGTCTGGAGCATAGAGTCCACATGTTGGTGATGATCAGGTCCAGTATGTTTTCCCCTCTTGTGGGAGTGGTAACAAGTTGTTCCATAGCATTTGAGTTTATAAATTCTAGGAACCTTTGGGCTAGGGTGTTGGAGCTAGAGTAATGCTCCCAGTCTATGTTTGGGTAGTTGAAGTCGCCCAATATAATGGTGTTTGGAGAGACCTTCATATTTTCCAGTGTTCTCAGGAAGGCCGAGTGGGGTTCCTGGGTTTGGGAGGGTGGTCTGTAGCAGGCTATAAACTGGAAGGCAGTTTTACCCACTGTTAGTTGCACATGTATAGTCTCTGATGCTTCGTGCTTTGCCACCAACCTGGAGGTGTGGGTATCTTTGATGAATATCGATACTCCCCCTCCTTTTGTGGTTCGGTCCAAGTTTTGGGACCGAAAAGCATGGTATGAGGTATAACCTGGTAGTGCTGGGGTGCTCTCAGGAGCCCTGAACCAGGTTTCTGTTACTGCACAGATATCGATGTTCTCCATGCTAAGGAGAGTTTCGAGTGCGTGCATCTTGAGGTTTAGACTTCTGGCGTTGAGTAGCATTACTCTTAGTTTCTTATCCTTTGTGATACCTCTGGAGGTGGGTTTGTCTTTTGAGCCTTGCCTAAAAAAGGCACTATGGGGGTAGCAAGAGCCTTTGCAAATATCTGAAAGCCCAGGGGTGACAGGTGCATCCCTAGCGAAGCATCGTGGCTTGTCGAGCATATCATCCCAAGCTGACAAGCATTGGATCCCCTTTGAATGACACCAGTACTTAAGCCAATTGTTGAAATTGATCATCTTGTCTTCATATTGTGGCATCATTCTTGGTGAGGGTAAGATGCTAGTCAAGGTCAGGGTCATACCGGCCTGGGCTACATGCTCAGAGAGCTCCTTTATGTCTCTTTTCATGTAGTCCAGGGAGGTACGTCTCAGGTCATTCACACCAGCATGGACAATGACTGAGTCATATTTGTACTTGCCTTGGAGTGACCTGAGTGCTTGTGTTATGTGGCGGATCCTAGCGCCCGACAGGCTGCTCACCGTGACCCTCGACCTAAAATGGGTGGCGAAAGCCAAACACATTCTGGCTAGGCTTATAAATGCCCTAGGGCAGATAGCCTAGTATGAACCTATGAACCTATAAAGAAATCAACCAGGTTTAAGAGGCAGAATCTGCCCTTAACAAAGCCGAACTGGGTAGGATCCAGAGTTTGTAGGTCCCCACTATCTTTATTTATGAGGTCCATGATGATCCTTTCCATAGCTTTGCAGACCAAGCTAGTCAGCCTTATGGGGTGATAGTTTCCAGGATCTGTTGAGGCACCACCTTTATGGAGAGGGACCACTGTTGCTCTACGCCACTCTTTGGGCACATATCCTGCAGTAAGGCGGAGATTGAACAGTAGTTTTATGTTTGGGTTTAGCTCTTCTTGGAGTTCATGTAGGACGCAGCCCGGGACACCATCTGGTCCCATTGATGCTGTGTTTTTTGCTTTGGAGAGGGCGGCTCTTACCTGAGCATCTGAGATGTCAGGGGGACAGCACTCTGCTGGGATAGATATTTGCCCTTTTGGTGGGGAGGGGGGGGAAGTTTGCACTGAACCTGTCAGCTAGGATGTTGGCAATGTCTGTGGGTTCGGTGTATTTTTTGTCATTTTGGACTAATTCTGAGCATATCTGGGAATTACCACCCAAGTTCCTAACATAACTAAAGAAAGCCTTGTGATTATCCTTAGTGTCCTGTGCAATTTTTCTCTCGAAGCTGGCCTTAGATGATTTTATGAGTGCCCGTAGTTTTTTGCTAATACTGATCAGAGATGCCTTCCCTTTTTGGGATTTTACTCTATCATGTAGTAGCTTCCTCCTTCTATTGCATAGCTTGTTTATGGCTGGGGTCCACCAGACAGGACGTCTGTGTTTGGGGGATTGGGTCTTGGTTTTATTTGGGATTGCATGATCCATGCATTCCTGAAGGTGTTCATAGAATGCATTTATAAAGGATTCTGCGGTCTGGGCCGTATTCTCCACAGGCCCGGGTGCTTTGAAGGATTCCACCTCGGTTTTGAGGAGTGTGAAATTTGCTTTAGAGAAGTCTTTCACTGTGGTTTTTAGGACAGGGAGTGGAGTCGGGATGTGAATATCCAGTGAGATTAGTTTATGGTCTGATCTTACCAGTGAGGCATACACTTCTGGTCTGGAGCATAGAGTCCCCATGTTGGTGATGACCAGGTCCAGTATGTTTTCCCCTCTTGTGGGAGTGGTAACAAGTTAAGACTATACAAACAAGCATTTGAGTTTATAAATTCTAGGAACCTTTGGGCTAGGGTGTTGGAGCTAGAGTAATGCTCCCAGTCTATGTTTGGGTAGTTGAAGTCGCCCAATATAATGGTGTTTGGAGAGACCTTCATATTTTCCAGTGTTCTCAGGAAGGCCGAGTGGGGTTCCTGGGTTTGGGAGGGTGGTCTGTAGCAGGCTATAAACTGGAAGGCAGTTTTACCCACTGTTAGTTGCACATGGATAGTCTCTGATGCTTCGTGCTTTGCCACCAACCTGGAGGTGTGGGTATCTTTGATGAATATCGATACTCCCCCTCCTTTTGTGGTTCGGTCCAAGTTTTGGGGCCGAAAAGCATGGTATGAGGTATAACCTGGTAGTGCTGGGGTGCTCTCGGGAGCCCTGACCAGGTTTCTGTTACTGCACAGATATCGATGTATTCCATGCTAAGGAGAGTTTCGAGTGCATGCATCTTGAGGTTTAGACTTCTGGCGTTGAGTAGCATTACTCTTAGTTTCTTATCCTTTGTGATACCTATGGAGGTGGGTTTGTCTTTTGAGCCTTGCTTAAAAAAGGCACTATGGGGGTAGCAAGAGCCTTTGCCAATATCTGAAAGCCCAGGGGTGACAGGTGCAAGCCTTCCCTAGCGAAGCATCGTGGCTTGTCGAGCATATCATCCCAAGCTGACAAGCATTGGATCCCCTTTGAATGACACCAGTACTTAAGCCAATTGTTGAAATTGATCATCTTGTCTTCATATTGTGGCATCATTCTTGGTGAGGGTAAGATGCTAGTCAAGGTCAGGGTCATACCGGCCTGGGCTACATGCTCAGAGAGCTCCTTTATGTCTCTTTTCATGTAGTCCAGGGAGGTACGTCTCAGGTCATTCACACCAGCATGGACAATGACTGAGTCATATTTGTACTTGCCTTGGAGTGACCTGAGTGCTTGTGTTATGTGGCGGATCCTAGCGCCCGACAGGCTGCTCACCGTGACCCTCTCCTTGTTCAGCCTGGTGAGCGGGACGTCAGTGTGCCTGACGATAGAGTCACCTATTACAAGTGTATCAGGTGTTTTGTATAGTCTTAAGGGCTGTGACTGTTTGGCACACTGGCTATGTGAGATATGTGTTGCACGTGTTTTGTTTTGGGGTAGCGGCTGCTTGGGTGTCTGCTTTGGAGGTCTCTGCTGCTTCAGCAGATCTTTATTTAGAGCCTCCGAGTATGTTTTTGTGTGATTATGTGTTTGGTTTGCTGTCGTGGTAGGTCTATGTGAGACTGGAATTGTAGTGAGTGTGGTTTCCTTCTCCTCCTGACTGGTTATGCCAGTACTGAGTTGAGAGAGTTTAGCCTCCAGTTTGGCTATCTGGTTGCATCTCTCACATGTGTTGGAATTTGTTGGGAGGAGGAGAGGGTTGTCTGTGTATATGAGGCAGTTGTAACATTGCCTCAAGATTCCCAGATTCACCAGCTGGACCGGAGAGGAGATTGACAACTGACCTTTGGACATGCTAGAATAATATTGGGAATTCCTTAATAATTGAAAACCAGGGCCAGTGGGGAGTGAGGGTGTAGTGCTTTTAATTTTTAGTGCTGACTTATATAATTGCTTTAGTGAGCAAGTGCCAGGTAACTTAAGTGCAATGTGTTACAGGTAACTTAAATGCAAAAACGACAAACAGTAACTTTCTTTCAAGTGAAACAAGGAAATAAGTACAGTAAGCAATGCAGATATCACTAGTGATCCACAGAAGCGCTGAGAAGCTGCGTATTAGGTGGAATTAGCGTACCAGGGAAATAACAAGCAAACAAACAACAAGCATATAAACAAAGCTAGATTCAGCAGGCCTGGATCTAGTCTTTGCTACAGCAAACAAGGTGTACCAATTTCAGTAAGATACAGTTCAAATATTCAGGCACTATAAACCTTTAACCAGAAATTCTCAGCTCAGAAGGGCAGAGTCCAGCCTCTTCTCCCACAAGAGTGCAGACCACAAACCTTCTTAATGTAAAATAACTGGCCTGAAGCCCAAGTGCTTAAACCAGAACTAATACACTTTAAGAATAACAGACACTGGGCTCTCAATCAGCAGTTCCCAACTTAGAAGGATGAAAGCTACCTGTCCTGCCACCACAGTGCATGCCACAATCCTTCCTAATGTAAAACAACTGGTCTGAAGCCCAAGTGCTTAATCCAAAAGACTTAGAATGATAGCTACACTTTAATCAAGTTACTACCAAGCAGTAATAGATACAATTGAATACTTTAGAGAATGCCTGGATTAGTGCTCAAGTTACACAAGCAAGACTAGATCCAGCAGTCCCAAATCCAGTCTATGCCACAGCAAACAAGGCGCACCAACTTCAGTAAGAAGTAGTTCAGATATGCATGCACTATAAGCCTTTAACCAGAAATTCCCAGCTCAGAAGGGCAGGTCCAGCCTCTCCTCCCACAAGAGTGCAGACCACGAACCCTCTTAATGTAAAATAACTGGCCTGAAAGCCCAAGTGCTTAAACCAGAATTAATACACTTTTAGAATAACAGACATGCAGTTCCCAACCTAGAAGGATGTAAGCTACCTGTTCTGCCACTATAGTGCAGACTTTGAAACAGTCACCAAGGCCATGGCCTCAAGTTAAACACCAAAAAGTGTATAGTCATCCCCTTTGGCAAAAACAAAGTGTCCACAAATTACCATATAGGTGGTAATCCATTAAGTGCAGAAGAAGTAATTAGGGACCTGGGGACCCAAGTTGATAGCAATCTCTCATTTGACAACCACGTGGCCAAAGTGGTTAGAAAAACATTTTATATAAACTTAAAAACGCTTAAAAACCTCAGCTTTGGCCTGCTAAGAACTCGCTGTATTCAACTGGACATATAAGAGAATTTAAGTACCTTTATCTGCCCTTTTTTTTAAAAAAAAATACAGTATTTAAATTGATTTTAACTGTGTTGCAGGAATATTAACTGAACTGGAAGTTAGTCAGTGTTTGCTGAATTTTATTATTTGCT
This sequence comes from Protopterus annectens, assembly GCF_019279795.1. Lineage (NCBI taxonomy): Eukaryota > Metazoa > Chordata > Ceratodontiformes > Protopteridae > Protopterus > Protopterus annectens. The sequence goes on from NC_056744.1 coordinate 493,084,690, forward strand.
AGTAATTACAGGTGTGGGGGTAGCCACATTCTTTGATTTCCTGTCCTTGCCTATTTAAGTGGTACAGTGTGAAATATTTTCTGCTTAAAAACCTCAGCTTTGGCTGGCTAATAACTAGCTGTATTCAACTGGACGTATAAGAGATTTTAAGTACCTTTATCTGCACTTTTTTTCAAAATATACAGTATTTAAATTGATTTTAACTGTGTTTCAGGAATATTAACTGAACTGGAAGTTAGTCAGTGTTTGCTGAATTTTATTATTTGCTAGTAATTACAGGTGTGGGGGTAGCCACATTCTTTGATTTCCTGTCCTTGCCTATTTAAGTGGTACAGTGTGAAATATTTTCTGCTTATAAACCTCAGCTTTGGCCGGCTAAGAACTAGCTGTATTCAACTGGACGTATAAGAGATTTTAATTACCTTTATCTGCACTTTTTTTTCAAAATATACAGTATTTGAATTGATTTTAACTGTGTTGCAGGAATATTAACTGAACTGGAAGTTAGTCAGTGTTTGCTGAATTTTATTATTTGCTAGTAATTACAGGTGTGGGGGTAGCCACATTCTTTGATTTCCTGTCCTTGCCTATTTAAGTGGTACAGTGTGAAATATTTTCTGCTTAAAAACCTCAGCTTTGTCCGGCTAAGAACTAGCTGTATTCAACTGGACGTATAAGAGAATTTAAGTACCTTTCTTTGCACTTTTTTTTCAAAAAATACAGTATTTACATTGATTTTAACTGTGTTGCAGGAATATTAACTGAACTGGAAGTTAGTCAGTGTTTGCTGAATTTTATTATTTGCTAGTAATTACAGGTGTGGGGTTGGCACATTCTTTGATTTCCTGTCCTTGCCTATTTAAGTGGTACAGTGTGAAATAATTTCTGCTTAAAAACCTCAGCTTTGGCCGGCTAAGAAGTAGCTGTATTCAACTGGACATATAAGAGAATTTAAGTACCTTTATCTGCACTTTTTCAAAAAATACAGAATTTAAATTGATTTTAACTGTGTTGCAGGAATATTAACTGAACTGGAAGTTAGTCAGTGTTTGCTGAATTTTATTATTTGCTAGTAATTACAGGTGTGGGGGTAGCCACATTCTTTGATTTCCTGTCCTTGCCTATTTAAGTGGTACAGTGTGAAATAATTTCTGCTTAAAACCTCAGCTTTGGCCGGCTAAGAACTAGCTGTATTCAACTGGACATATAAGAGAATTTAAGTACCTTTATCTGCACTTTTTTTCCCAAAAATACAGAATTTAAATTGATTTTAACTGTGTTGCAGGAATATTAACTGAACTGGAAGTTAGTCAGTGTTTGCTGAATTTTATTATTTGCTAGTAATTACAGGTGTGGGGGTAGCCACATTCTTTGATTTCCTGTCCTTGCCTATTTAAGTGGTACAGTGTGAAATATTTTCTGCTTAAAAACCTCAGCTTTGGCCGGCTAAGAACTAGTTGTATTCAACTGGACGTATAAGAGAATTTAAGTACCTTTATCTGCACTTTTTTTTCAAAAAATACAGTATTTAAATTGATTTTAACTGTGTTGTAGGAATATTAACTGAACTGGAAGTTAGTCAGTGTTTGCTGAATTTTATTATTTGCTAGTAATTACAGGTGTGGGGATAGCCACATTCTTTGATTTCCTGTCCTTGCCTATTTAAGTGGTACAGTGTGAAATATTTACTGCTTAAAATCCTCAGCTTTGGCTGGCTAAGAACTAGCTGTATTCAACTGGACGTATAAGAGAATTTAAGTACCTTTATCTGCACTTTTTTTTCAAATAATACAGTATTTAAATTGATTTTAACTGTGTTGCAGGAATATTAACTGAACTGGAAGTTAGTCAGTGTTTGCTGAAAATTATTATTTGCTAATAATTACAGGTGTAGGGGTAGCCACATTCTTTAATTTCCTGTCCTTGCTTATTTAAGTGGTACAGTGTGAAATATTTTCTGCTTAAAAACCTCAGCTTTGGCCGGCTAAGAACTAGCTGTATTCAACTGGACGTATAAGAGAATTTAAGTACCTTTATCTGCACTTTTTTCAAAAAATACAGTATTTAAATTGATTTTAACTGTGTTGCAGGAATATTAACTGAACTGGAAGTTTGTCAGTGTTTGCTGAATTTTATTATTTGCTAGTAATTACAGGTGTGGGGGTAGCCACATTCTTTGATTTCCTGTCCTTGCCTATTTAAGTGGTACAGTGTGAAATATTTTCTGCTTAAAAACCTCAGCTTTGGCCGGCTAAGAACTAGCTGTATTCAACTGGACATATAAGAGAATTTAAGTACCTTTATCTGCACTTTATTTTCCAAAAAATACAGTATTTATATTGATTTTAACTATGTTGCAGGAATATTAACTGAACTGGAAGTTTTGACTCTGCTCTTCAGTTAGTCCCACCCACCCTCCCTGTTTTTGTTTTGGTGTTAATCTTAGTGGCCTTGAAACTGTCCTCCCCTCTTGTAAATTTGTGTTTGGATACTCCTTCTGGGCCCATCTCATTTGCTCACTCAATTGAGTGCAGTGAGATCATATTCTGATTTCAGTCACTCCTACTGTGTACAAAGAGAGCATCTGGGAAACAGAAAAAAAATTAAGCTTGTTTCCTGCCTTTCCTGTTAAGTGGTATAGACTATTTGTAGGCTTCTGAGCCCCCAAGCCCTTCTGTGTTGGAGGGAAGCCTTCTTGCTTAGTTTTTTTTATATAACTAGCCAGTTTTCTAGTTTCAGCACTCAAATCTGTTTCTTTGATCTCAGCACTTGTTCAGAAAAAAAAAATAAAAAATTTCATCTGCTTTTACTGTACTTGTGTTTCTACCTACTTTATTTTACTTTTGCATCATCTTAAAAGTACTCAATTGTATTTAATACTGCTTGGTGTAACTCATTCTAAGCCTTTTGGTTTAAACACTTGGGCTTCAGACAGTTGTTTTGCACTGAGAGAGTTTGTGGTCTGCACTGTAGTGGCATAACAGGTAGCTTACATCCTTCTAAGTTGGGAACTGCTGATTGAGGGCTCAGTGTCTGTTATTCTAAAAGTGTATTAATTCTGGTTTAAGCACTTGGGCTTTCAGGCCAGTTATTTTACATTAAGAGGGTTTGTGGTCTGCACTCTTGTGGGAGGAGAGGCTAGACTCTGCCCTTCTGAGCTGGGAATTTCTGGTTAAAGGCTTATAGTGCATGCATATCTGAACTGCTTCTTACTGAAGTTGGTGCACCTTGTTTGCTGTGGCATAGACTGGGTTCGGGCCTGCTGGATCTAGCTTTGTTTGTGTAACTTGAGCACTAATCCAGGCATTCTCTAAAATATTCACTTGTATTTATTACTGCTTGGTAGTAACTTGATTAAAGTGTAGCTATCATTCTAAGTCTTTTGGATTAAGCACTTGGGCTTCAGACCAGTTGTTTTAAATTAGGAAGGTTTGTGGCATGCACTGTGGTGGCAGGACAGGTAGCTTTCATCCTTCTAAGTTGGGAACTGCTGATTGAGAGCCCAGTGTCTGTTATTCTTAAAGTGTATTAGTTCTGGTTTAAGCACTTGGGCTTCAGGCCAGTTATTTTACATTAAGAAGGTTCGTGGTCTGCACTCTTGTGGGGGAAGAGGCTGGACTCTGCCCTTCTGAGCTGAGAATTTCTGGTTAAAGGTTTACAGTGCCTGAATATTTGAAATGTATCTTACTGAAATTGGTACACCTTGTTTGCTGTAGCATAGACTAGATCCAGGCCTGCTGAATCTAGCTTTGTTTATATGCTTGTTGTTTGTTTGCTTGTTATTTCCCTGGTACGCTAATTCCACCTAATACGCAGCTTCTCAGCGCTTCTGTGGATCACTAGTGATATCTGCATTGCTTACTGTACTTATTTCCTTGTTTCACTTGAAAGAAAGTTACTGTTTGTCATTTTTGCATTTAAGTTACCTGTAACACATTGCACTTAAGTTACCTGGCACTTGCTCACTAAAGCAATTATATAAGTCAGCACTAAAAATTAAAAGCACTACACCCTCACTCCCCACTGGCACTTGTTGTCAATTATAAAGGAATTCCCAATATTATTCTAGCATGTCCAAAGGTCAGTTGTCAATCTCCTCTCCGGTCCAGCTGGTGAATCTGTGAATCTTGACGCAATGTTAAAACTGCCTCATGTACACAGACAACCCTCTCCTCCTCCCAACAAATTCCAACACATGTGAGAGATGCAACCATATAGCCAAACTGGAGGCTAAGCTCTCTCAACTTAGTACTGGCATAACCAGTCAGGAGGAGAAGGAAACCACACTCACTACAATTCCAGTCTTACATAGACCTACCACAACAGCAAACCAAACACATAATCACACAAAAACATACTCGGAGGCTCTAAATAAAGATCTGCCTAAGCAGCAGAGACCTCCAAAGCAGACACCCAAGCAACCGCTACCCCAAAACAAAACACGTGCAACACATATCTCACAAAGCCAGTGTGCCGAACAGTCACAGCCCTTAAGACTAAACAACACACCTGATACACTTGTAATAAGTGACTCTATCGTCAGGCACACTGACGTCCCGCTCACCAGGCTGAACAAGGAGAGGGTCACGGTGAGCAGCCTGTCAGACGCTAGGATCCGCCACATAACACAAGCACTCAGGTCACTCTAAGGCAAGTACAAATATGACTCAGTCATTGTCCATGCTGGTGTGAATGACCTGAGACGTACCTCCCTGGACTACATGAAAAGAGGCATAGAGGAGTTCTCTGTGCATGTAGCCCAGGCCGGTATGACCCTGACCTTGACTAGCATCTTACCCTCACCAAGAATGATGCCACAATATGAAGACAAGATGATCAATTTCAACAATTTTCTTAAGTACTGGTGTCATTCAAAGGGGATCCAATGCCTGTCAACTTGGGATGATATGCTCGACAAGCCACGATGCTTTGCTAGGGACAGCTTGCACCTGTCACCCCTGGGCTTTCTGATATTGGCAAAGGCTCTTGCTACCCCCATAGTGCCTTTTTTAGGCAAGGCTCAAAAGACAAACCCACCTCCATAGGTATCACAAGGGATAAGAAACTAAGAGTAATGCTACTCAATGCCAGAAGTCTAAACCTCAAGATGCACGCACTCGAAACTCTCCTTAGCATGGAGAACATCGATATCTGTGCAGTAACAGAAACTTGGTTCAGGGCTTCTGAGAGCACTTCAGCACTACCAGGTTATACCTCATACCATGCTTTTCGGCCCCATAACTTGGACCGAACCACAAAAGGAGGGGGAGTATCAATATTCATCAAAGATACCCACACCTCCAGGTTGGTGGCAAAGCACGAAGCATCAGAGACTATCCATGTGCAACTAACAGTGGGTAAAACTGCCTTCCAGTTTATAGCCTGCTACAGACCACCCTCCCAAACTCAGGAACCCCACTCGGCCTTCCTGAGAACACTGAAAAATATGAAGGTCTCTCCAAACACCATTATATTGGGCAACTTCAACTACCCAAACATAGACTGGGAGCATTACTCTAGCTCCAACACCCTAGCCCAAAGGTTCCTAGAATTTATAAACTCAAATGCTATGGAACAACTTGTTACCACTCCCACAAGAGGGGAAAACATACTGGACCTGATTACCACCAACATGGGGACTGTATGCTCCAGACCAGAAGTGTATCCCTCACTGGTAAGATCAGACCATAAACTAATCTCACTGGATATTCACATCCCGACCCCACCCCCTGCCCAGAAAACCACAGTGAAAAACTTCTCCAAAGCAAATTTCACACTCTTCAAAACCGAGGTGGAATCCTTCAAAGCCCCTGGGCCTGTGGAAAATACGGCCCAGACCGCAGAATCCTTTATAAACGCATTCTATGAACACCTTCATGAATGCATGGATCATGCAATCCCAAATAAAACCAAGACCCAATCCTCCAAAGGCAGACGTCTTGTCTGGTGGACCCCAGCCATAAACAAACTATACAATAGAAGGAGGAAGCTACTAAATGATAGAGCAAAATCCCAAAAAGGGAAGGCATCACTGATCAGTATTAGCAAAAAACTACGGGCACTCATAAAACTGTCTAAGGCCAGCTTCGAGAGAAGAATTGCACAGGACACTAAGGATAATCACAAGGCTTTCTTTAGTTATGTTAGGAACCTGGGTGGTAATTCCCAGATATGCTCAGAATTAGTCTAAAATGACAAAAAATACACCGAACCCACAGACATTGCCAACATCCTAGCTGACAGGTTCAGCGCAAACTTCTCCTCCCCCACCAAAAGGGCAAATATCTATCCCAGCAGAGTGCTGCCCCCCTGACATCTCAGATGCTCAGGTAAGAGCCGCCCTCTCCAAAGCAATAAACACAGCATCAATGGGACCAGACGGTGTCCCGGGCTGCGTCCTACATGAACTCCAAGAAGAGCTAAACCCAAACATAAAACTACTGTTCAATCTCAGCCTTACTACAGGATATGTGCCCAAAGAGTGGCGTACAGCAACAGTGGTCCCTCTCCATAAAGGTGGTGCCTCAACGGATCCTGGAAACTATCGCCCCATAAGCCTGACTAGCTTGGTCTGCAAAGCTATGGAAAGTATCATCATGGAACTCATAAATAAAGATATTAGGGACCTACAGACACTGGATCCTACCCAGTTCGGCTTTGTTAAGGGCAGATCCTGCCTCTTAAACCTGGTTGATTTTTTTGAAACAGTCACCAAGGCCATTGACGAGGGGAAGGTGGTCCACACAGTCTACCTGGACCTCGCAAAAGCCTTCGATACAATACCCCACTCGGGCATTATAGATAAGCTCACCAGCTTAAATATAAACCCCTATGTCACTAGGTGGATTGCAAACTGGCTCAAGGACAGAACCCACATGGTTAGAATTGCTGGAGCCATGTCAGACTCCAAACCAGTTACAAGTGGTGTCCCACAAGGCTCAGTCCTGGGACCTCTCTTGTTCGGTATATATTTCTCGGAGGTACAGGCCAACAAGGAAGGACTGTGGCTGACCAAGTTCGCAGATGACTGCAAACTGGGTGCCATAGTCGACTCTCCAGCTGACACAAGCATCCTCCAAAAGGGCCTCATAGAAACAGACAACTGGTGCCAGAGCCATGGCCTCAAGCTAAATGCCAAAAAGTGTATAGTCATCCCCTTTGGCAAACACAAAGTGCCCACAAATTACCACATAGGTGGTAATCCATTAAGTACAGAAGAAGTAATTAGGGACCTGGGGACCCAAGTTGATAGCAATCTCTCATTTGACAACCACGTGGCCAAAGTGGTTAGAAAAACATTTTATATAGCCCACCCAATCATGAAGGGATTCACATCTAGATCAGGGGAGGTCATCGTGCCTCTTTACTCATCCCTCATCAGGCCCATAATTGAATACAATGCCCCTTTTGGGATGTACCTTACCAGACACCTGCAACAACTGGAAAGACCCCAAAGGTACCTCACCAAGAGGATCAAAGGGCTCAAACAGATGCCATATGCTGCCCGGTTAAAGAAACTCCAGCTCTACGCAGTGGCATACCTCCTGCTCAGAGGTGATCTGTGCCTGATGTATAAAGCCATGTCCAACCCGGAATTAATGGACATGCTACACCTCAGAAAATCCAAATCCCATAGAGCTACACGCTCAAGAGACTTGAACCTCAGCACTGAAATAAATAGGACATGCTGGAGGGACAGATTCATAACCCAGAGGCTCCCTTCACTCTGGAATAAAATCCCAGGCCAGGTTAGGCAGAGTCCCTCATTTACTCTCTTCAAGAGGAATCTTGATGAGTGGATGGGCGATCGTAGGTTTACCCCGGGTATCACTTCTGTGTCACTGTTAGACAGAGGCACAGTATACTAACCTCGAAAAAGGGCATAGCAAAATTAATTTAAAATGGGTGGCGAAAGCCAAACACACTCTGGCTAGGCTTATAAATGCCCTAGGACAGATAGCCTTGTATGAACCTATGAACCTATGAACCTATGAAGGTGCTCTGGCCAAGAATGGGTGTAGATAGCAATATCATCTAGGTAAACAAGGGCAAACCCTCCTGCTCCTGCTAGGATATTATCTACCAGCCTCTGGAAAGTCACTGTGGCATTCTTCATCCCAAAGGCTATCTTTGTGAACTCATGCAAACCAAAAGGAGTCACAAAGGCTGACTTCTCTCTAACAATGGCAGTCAAGGGCACCTGCCAGTAACCCTTGGTAAGATCAATGGTTGTAAGATACTTAGCCCCACGCAGCTGCTCTAGGGCCTCATCTGTCCTAGGCATAGGGTAAGCATCCAACTCTGTTTGACTATTTAATTTCCTGTAGTCCACACAGAACCTGGTGCTGCCATCCTTCTTTGGCACCAGCACCACTGGGTAGGCCCAGGGACTGTTGGACTCTTGAATCACCCCTAGTTCCAACATCACCTGTACCTTCTCCCTCAGAGTCTGTTTGACTCTCTCAGGCACTCTATAAGGGGCCTGCCTAATAGGCCTTTGGGGTCCTTTATCCACCTGGTGCTGCCCCAGGTGAGTGCACCCTGATTTCCAGTGAATATGTCCACAAATTCCTGCAACACTGCTTGGATTTCTCAAACCTGGGTAGGATATAGCTGCTGGGACATTGTTACTCCTTCCACTGAGGTGTCAGCCCAAGCCTCACTGAAGAGATCAGTCCCCTGATCTCTCTCAGACTCCTCCTGCAATCCACTGCAAATGTTCAGTGCAAGAGCCTCCCTATCATGGTAAGGTTTCGTCATGTTAACATGGTATAATTTGTGCCCCTGCCTACTGCCTAGCAGTTCCACCATGCAGTTAACATCACTTACCTTTCTTACCACCTTGTAGGGTCCCTCCCAAGCTGCTTGCAGTTTTTTGTGTCTGACAGGAATGAGAACCATTACCTGCTGCCCCACAGCATACTCTCTAGCTTGAACATTCTTGTAATACCACACCTTTTTCTGTTGTTGGGCTTCTGCCAGGTTCTCCTGGGCCAAGCCCATGAGTTCCCTAAGCCATGTCCTGAGGTTTAGGGTGTATGCCACAACAGACTCCTTGTGAGACTTGCACTCACCTTCCCACTCATCTCGAATTAAACCTAGAGGTCCCCTCACCCTGTGCCCATACAGCAACTCAAAGGGTGAAAAAACTGTGGATTCTTGGTGAATACCTCTTTAAGCAAACAACAGATGGGACAAATATTTGTTCCACTCCCTCTTAAACTGATCTGCAAATGCCCATAGCATGGACTTGATTGTAGAGTTTAAACTCTCAACAAGACCATTAGTCTGGGGATGGTAGGGGTGGTCTTCATGTGCTTCACCCCACAGGAGTTCCACAGACAAGCAAGCAGGTCTGACATGAAATTGGTACCTCTGTCAGTCAGTATTTCTTTTAGGAAACCTACCATACTGAAAATCTCTAACAAAGAATTTCCCACCTTCTCTGCCTCAATGGAGGACAAAGCCACTGCCTCAGGGTATCATGTAGCATAATCCACTACCACTAGGATATTCTTTTTCCCTGTGGAACTTGGGGTACTCAGATGACCCGCAATATCCATAGCTACCCTCTGAAATGGCTCCTCAGTCACAGGTAAAGGCGTCAAAGGAGCTCTCACCTTGTCTCATGCCTTGTCTATCTTTTGGCACTGCTCACAGGTCCTGCAGTACCCTGTTACATCTTTGGAAATTCCATGCTAATAGAAGTTCTGCATAACATGCCTCTTTGTACATTTTATACCCATATGACCTGCAAAGGGAATATCATGGACTATGGCTAGAAGCGCCAGATGGTAGGCTCTAGGCACTACCAACTTCTATACTCTCTCACCTTCTAGCCATCCCTCAGGGGTCCACTCTCTGTATAGTAATCCTTTGTCCCAGTATACAGATTCCCCCTTTCCATGAGAATCAGGAACCTCCCTAGCTACCTGCCTCAGGACTTGAAATGTAGGGTCTGAGAGCTGAGACTGTCTCAACTCTCTCCTTGTAACCCTTCCCAGCTCTCCTTCCACAGGAAGTCTGGCATCATCTGACAGTGGTGCCTCACTGTCAGCCTGGGTACTACTAATCACCTCTACCTTTGTAGTCCCTCTGTCCAAAGGAACATCAGTACCCACAAGCAGCTGTTGCTCACTTTCAGTCTCACTGCTACTGAGTAGCGCCCTCCCTGAAGTAACCACCTCAGCATCCTGGCTGCAAGTATGCAGTCTGTCTTGGTCTCCCCCAGGCTACCAGACCCACATCCTTGTCTCCTAGCCTCACTGAGTGTAACTGAATAAGCACATGGTACTGCCTCGTCCAAATCATTCCTTCTCACAACATCTGCAGGATGGTAGTTCAGTACCCCTGTTATCTCAAGACAACCTACTATTGGCATTTTGTCTTTCCCACTTACTGGCTCCCTCACCTTTTGTTTCCCACCTTTCCTCTGTGGGCATCTGTATGCCACATGGCCCCACTGGTTGCATTCAAAACATTTAACTCTAGCTCCTGGACATGTACCTGGACTAGTGGCTTCTCCTGCTACTGGCTGATTCTGCTGGGGCAGTCTGTGCTGCCCACCATTGGTTCCTTTAGACCCATGAGCAGTACTGGGGGTACCTTTCCTGTGCAGGGCTGCTCTACTTGCCAAGTATAGATCTCCCCTCTTCCCCAACTCATCTGAAGTAGCACATTGTCTATCAGCTAACCAGATCATCATGTCCTCAAGCAATGTGCTAAGGGCTTGTTCCCTCACCAAAAGGTCTGCCAGCTCTTCAGAAGTGGTGACCTGACATCCACTCACCCACCTATGGAAATAAGTGCTCAGTTCAGCAATATATTCACACACACTTTCATCTGCCTTGCGTCTATATTCATGAAACTTTTTCCTATACATTTCAGGTGTTAGCTCAAACAATTCTAACAGACAATTTTTTACAGCAGTATAATCAAAACATGGAACATCAGGCATTTTAGGTAAAACAGTTACAGCTTTAAAATGGAGTAAGTGGGTCAGGAACTGTACCCAGAGCCCTTGGTCAACTTCATACTGTTGACATACCCTCTCAAACATATGACTGAAACTATCAAAATTACCCCCCTTTAAACTGAGGAAGAAATTTGCTGACATTTTGTGCTTCAGGGGTCCAATTACTCCCTTCCCCATTAGCTCCATGACTCTGGCAAGAGTCAGCATCTCCTTCTCATGCTGCCTCTGCCTCTCTTTTTCCTCAGCTTCTAGGCATAACAGTTTCTCATTCTCCTCACTCTCTAAACACCTCAGTCTCTCATTTGCTTCTAATTCCACATGCCTGGGCTCCAACTCATGTCTCTTTATCTCCAGCTGGATTTTTAAGTCCACTGCAGAAAGGTTGAGCTGTCCATTCTCTGAGGGTATTACATCTCCACTGCTAGTCTGATCGTCCCCCTGGTTGCTGTTTTCTGATCCAGCTGTAAACAAGACTGCAATCAGGTCTGCCTTAGTCAGGTTTCCATGCAGCAGCCCCCTAGCCTGGCACATCTCTGCCAGATGGCTCCTTGTCAGCTTTCCATACTCCTCTGCTGACATGCTGCCTGCTCACCCTGACTATCTAAGCTAACAAAAGAAATAAAACAATTGTGATCTGACATCTGAGTATTCACTGCATGGCTGTTTTAGAGTACAAAACACCTTCAAAGCTCACTGTACACAAGCTACAGGATTCACGCTACCAACAGCACTACAAGCCAAGTAGTATTTGCCAACTAATTAATATGTGGTGTGGATATCTCACCACTGCCACACAATTAATATGTGAGGATATCCCAACCACTTCCACCAATTAATATGTGATGCCCGTACCCTAGCCCAGCAATCAAGGAGCCTCAATCCTCACCACTAACACCAAAGAGGGTATCTCATATATGAGGAAAGGATAACAAATACACACAGTAAAGTGCAATTTCCCTTAAGAGCACACAGAGATCACAGTCAGTCTGGGGCTGGTCGCTCCCTTGCTACCCAGGTCCCCAATAAGACTCCCCACTGGCACAGCTATAAGGTCCAGCTCTCAGCCTAGCTGTGCAAGCTAAAATCTCCAGCACCCTCTCTGTCCAACCAGTGCTTTGTGTCTCTGCCCAAGTAGCTGACACACACACACACTCATACACACACACACACACACACACACACACACACACACACACACACACACACACACACACACACACTTTGAGATAAGAGTTTACACAACCACACAGACACTTCTGGGGAAGGCTGGCACAGGTTCTCCAGCAATGCCCCTTTTACCCAGACTATACGGTAGTAATTACTGCCACCACCCAGCTATTTATCAGCTACTCAAAGGCCCTTAAAAGGGTGTCCAATTATTACTGTGCAATATTATTATCCAATTGGTAGATGTGACTAAACAGTCAAGGCTTATTAGAGTGACTTGGTACAGTAATCATTATAAATATGCAATGTACTCTAGAATTTAAATTATCTCTACACAAACCAGCCACAGTTAAAATGTTTTAAAATATTTAATAATAATTAATTACAACCGCAAGGCAATATTTTCTACTACACTGTCAGTGCTAGTCAAGAGTTCAGAGATCATACAGAAATACTTAAAATAATTCAGTAGTACAGTCCTGACATCACAGAAAAACACTTAGTCTAATCTTTCTAGCTTTTAGCTATCTCTAAAAAAAACACAAGTCTAAGATAACTTACATGTGAGCAAGAGGCAGTGCTGTAAGTTGGATGATCAAGACAAAAATGCTTAATGCTTTCTGATTCTCTGTTTAAATTGCTATTGCAATTCTGATAAACATTACATCATTATTCAGCCTTCCTGGAGTTCCCAGGCTACACATTAACTACATTTACATTTTTTAAATCTGCCTTTTGTTATCTTGCAGCTTGTCAAGAGCAGAACAATAAAAGTACATTTGCATGTTTAAATCTAGCAATTTAACTCTTGGTTAAAACAATAGAAATAATTTCTTCATTTAGACCCCTTGGCACCACTGTCTGCATCAAAGGGTCACCACATGCTTTACTTTGGTCAGTAGAGTGCACTGTTGTCACATTTATTTCCAGTTCCATATGTAACAATATTTCTTTACATTTAAGACAACAAGCCTGTAGTTTACATTCATATTTACAAATGACAGAATTATCTGCAAAATTCTATCTGGCTAGGCTGACAGCCTTCACCCTTCTCTACCAGTCTTCACAGTCTCTTTTGTATTAGATAATGTTAGTAATATGTCATTAGCAAATAGCATTACTTTAGAATTGTATTGTTCATAAACATCTATCCCTTTCATTTTTATATTGTTATGATTGAATCTGCCAATATTTCAATAGCCAGAACAAATAGAATCAGTGACATGGGACATCCTTGTTTAGTGCCTTTTGTTATATGTACAGATTCACAGGTAAAAGGACCTAAAATGACATACGCTAAATTATTTGTGTGTATATATATATATCTCTTCTTTAGGAGATGATAAAAGATACAAGAAATTCAAATAGCATTAGGATTTTGAATAAATAGTCCCAATTTAGGGAAGCAAAGGCTTTCTCTATATCTAAACCAATTATTAGTGTTTATTTTCTTTATTAACATAATCTATAAGAGAAATTATCATTTTAATATTGTCATGTGTGTGTCTATGATATATAAATCCAGTTAGATCATTATTTATTATTTTGGATAGTGATATTTTCATTCTGCTAATTAATATTGTCATAAATATCTTATAGTCATTATTTAATAATGATATAGGTCTATATGAGGTACAGAGGTTTGGGGATTTTTTTCCTTTAGGATTGGTGTGATTAAGGAATATCTCCAAGAGGGTGGTATTAAAGGTTGTGACTGAATTTCTAATAGAGTTTTATGGAAGAGGGATAGTATCTTTGAAGGCAAAAGTTTACATATTTCCATAATTATGCCATCTATACCTAGAGTTTTATTGTTATACACTCTTTTATTGTATCTGTAATTTCTTTGTAGAATATCGGTGCATGCAGATCTAGTTTTAATTTTTCTGATTTTTTTTGTATTAGAACATTTTTCATCTAGATTAAATTGATCGATATGTATATTTTCTTTTTGGAAATGTTTCATATAGTGATTTCTATAGGCATCAATAATGTCACCTATATCTGAGACATTTTTCCCTTTCTTTTCATGAAAGATATTTTTAATGTTATTAGGTTTTGACTGTATTTTGATTCATGTGGACAAATTATGTAGATATTTGGGAGAAGTGGCCAAGGTATTAATTTTTAGTTTCTCTAAAGCTAAACTAGTTTTATGTGTTAGAATTTCATTGTATTTATTGTTTAATACTTCTACTTTCTTTTTCATCTCCAAATGATTTTGATTTTTTTTTGCTTTTACCAACAAAAGTTTGGATTGTAGCTTTAATAATTCAGAATCACATTCTCTTATTTTTTTATACCAAGTTAGGGTTTTACCATATATGTAAGCTTTTAATGAGCCCTATATCATTATTGTATTTATCTCTGTGGTGTAATTAATATCTAAGAATAATTGTAATTCAGATAATAACCAGGGTTTGAACTCTTTAATTTTAGTGATATATGCTGAAATTCTGGTGTTAAAGATTAATGATTTGTACCAATTTTGAAGTTTTAGTATCAATGAATTGTGGTCTGAATGGGGGCAGGGAGGGATTGAGAAAATAATGATTTTTAGAGTGCAAGTCTTGGGCAGCAAATATTTTATCTATTCTAGTTTGGGTACAAAATCTGTGATCTTGATAGGAAAATAATAATAATAATAATAATAATAATAATATTTATCTTCTTTAAATTTGAAAGTATCTACAAGATGAAATGATTCTACCGACTTGTTTAAAGCTTTTGATACAGCAGATGTACGCAGCGGTATTTTATTTGTAATTTCAGAAATATCAAATATACAGTTAAAATCTCCTCCTAATATTAAGTTGCCTTTATAATTATTGGAAATAAAATCCAAGTGTTTTTTAACAGTTCCTGTTGCAATGCTTGGGAACCAATATAGATTGGCTAGGGTCCATATTCTGTTTTTATATTTAACTATTACTAATGCCATAAGGCCTTCTTTATTTTCATACTTACAAATGATTTCTGGGTTAATCACATTTGTTTTCCATAAAATGGTTACCCCTTTTGTCTTTGTCTTATAAGTGGATTGCGCCAATAGCATATATTCCTTAGGATTCCATTTGTAATTGTCATTTGTTTTGAAATGAGTTTCTTGAATGAAGACAATTTGTGCTTTGTTCATTTTTAAATATTTCAGTAGATTTGATCTCTTGCTAGGATTGTTTAAGCTATTGGTATTTAAAGATAATAAAGTTAAATCCATCTTAGGTTATTTAGACTATGTGTTTTTTGTTTTATTGTGACTATTAAAATTTCCTCTGATAACTATGAAGTATATGTTTGAGCTTTTAAAGAAAATTATCAGTTTTGTAATTTGAGTGTTTACCAATAAGGTAATATTTTGGTCAGGCATACCAAAAATGTTTTTGTGAAATAAATTTAAATTAATAAATGTTAACAAAACTAAGTTCCACATTAGCCATGGAATGAAAATCATTCCTAATCTGATGGATAAACCTAAATCTATCAAATTATCACTCATACCTTGACAATCCACAACATCTGAGCTCCATAAATTGAATTATCATATGGAGAATATTTATATTAGGAATAAGCAATATTTATATTATTTTTAACAGATATAGTACTATTGTAGATTAGACAGAATTCTAATATGATATAAATGTCTACTTATTGTATAAACAATTAATATTTACATGAAAGATAGATGACAAGCAATTCAATCATCATAAAGTGGGATGTATCATATATAAAACCTCAGTAAAAGATTATAGCAGACAATTTAACACATTCACCATTATTGATGAAGTCTTTCAAAATGTGTTACTTAATATAAATAGATGGTAATAATATTTATAGCTAATGTTTATAATACAATGTATTTTACTGGGTATATCATAAGTTATATTTCATTGTTTGCCAGCATTTAAGTAATCACTTTGTTGCTAACTTGCTTAAAGCATCAAGTTTGTTTTATGTGAACATTGCTGAAAGTTAGTGCATTTTAATTATCAGTGCATTCCTCTTCCCCCCATTTCCTGCATATATGGATTTTCATATCTGTCATTTCTTATTATAAAATGAGTGAAATTATAGGTTAAGAACAACAAATTCACTTATTGCGATTAATGATTGCAAGTTCCCTTTCTGTATTCATAAGTTGCCATTTTATGGCATATACTAAAAGTTTCTAGATTTAAATGGCAGCATTCTATTTTGTATAAGTAGCAAAGCTTAAACTGAGTGATTATTATCAATTTAATACTATTTGTTCAGAATGTGATTGCTACATTCTGTGACATTACTAGTTCAGGCTTCTATTGTTCCCCTTGAACAACTTTGTCAGTTTAATGTCATGTATAAAACATTAGTTACCTTGGTAACAGCTTAAGTATTATGTATGGTCAAGATGGGTTACAAAACCACAATTCAAGTTAAAGAAATTATGTGACTTGTTTTATACATTTATTTATATGAGAAAATCATCATGCTTCCCCTTGATGTTCAATATAGTGTATGTCATTTATGGCAAGTTAAGACAGTAGTGTTATTATACACAAGCCCAAGTTATTAAACTGTCTATTGTCAGTTTAATACTATTTGTTCAGAAAGCGATTGTTACATTCTGTGACATCCCTAGTTCAGGCTTCTGTTGTTTCCCTTGAACAAGTTTGTCACTTTGATGTCATGTATTAAACATTAGTTACCTTGGTAAGTGCTTAAGTATTATATATGGTCAATATGGGTTACAAAAACTACAATTCAAGTTAAAGAAATTACATGACTTGTTATGCGTATTTACTTATATAAGAAAATCATCATGCTTCCCCTTGATGTTCAATATAGTGTATGTCATTTATGACAAGTTAAAACAGTAGTGTTATTATACACAAGCCTAATTTATTAAACTGAGTGTTTATTGTCAGTTTAATACTAATTGTTCAGAATATGATTGTTACATTCGGTGACATTTCAAGTTCAGGCTTCTGTTGTTTCTCTTGAACAACTTTGACAGTTTGATGTCATGTATAAAACATTAGTTACCTTGGCAACTGCTTAAGTATTATATATGGTCAATATGGGTTACAAAAACTACAATTCAAGTTAAAGCAATTATATGACTTGTTATGCACATTTAGTTATATAAGAAAATCATCATGCTTCCCCTTGATGTTCAATATAGTGTATGTCATTTATGACAAGTTAAGACAGTAGTGTTATTATACACAAGCCCATGTTATTAAATCCTGTCTTTAATATTTAAAGTCAGCAGACTGCTTCATCTCATATGATAATTATATATTTTATGTCTAGGTTTACTCAAATCATACATTACATAACTATTGTGTGTGTTTTTTGTCTGTAGCTTAGTTAATTGAGAGACCACAAGTTGTAATGATTATTCTTATTATTAGCTCCTTCCAAGCATGTTTACACAATCCATAGACTTTAAATTATGAGACCCTTCTAGTTTCATATTTGTTATAAGTATATTTCCATCCTTACATACACGCATATCAGTACTTCAAGCACAGGCAACAATGCCCATGCAGTTTTGCCACAATACCATTCACTAGTTCATGTGGTGTGTTTCCAGGATGTTCTTAAAATATCCAAACCAATATTCGTCCTGTTTCATTTTATCAGCCTGTTCCATGCAGTGGCCACTCTGCCAGTGAACCACTCAACACACCTTCCATTCCTGCAGATATTTCCATGAAGGAAATCTGATGACCCTCTAGCACTTCCTGGCAACTGCAAACACCCCTAGAATCAGCTATCCCCATATTCCCAGCACATCTGAGCAAGCTCACCTCCCAGACCACTACAAAGGGTACTGCACATGATCAAGCGCTCTTAGTATTTCACAATAAATCAGACTTCCACTCTTATATAAGTCCTTAATGTGTTTGGACCAACATACATTTTAAATAAAAAACTGTGCTTATTATTATTTTTTTTTTATCAAGAATCAACTTAGTGAGCTAAATAAAGTGTTAGGAGAACATCAATATGTGTGCATGTGGTTTACAACAGCCTATATATATATATATATATATATATATATATATATATATATTTTTTTTTTTTTTTTAAACCAAAAACTTAATTGTTGAGAATCTTCTCAGAGGCTTCTCAGAGCCATTAAACATTATTGTCACTCTGTCTCTATTACCATAGCACCTGGAAGTGTCTGTTTCTGTTAGTGTGTCTGTGTACTGCATACCAGAGGCTTGAGATGCACCTGAAGCAAAGCTTCACTTCACTGCAACTTCATGCCTAAATTCCCTCCCTTTCAGTGAGGCAGCAGCTAGGAAAAGAACAGAGAGCAACAAGATAAAAAAAAAAAGCCACCACAACGAGAGTTAACACATTCTTCCAGCCTTTCCACGTCTCACTCAGCAGATGTATAAACAAACTATTCTCTGCCAAAATAGCCCAGATCACAGTATTATCAACCCCCTTCCCCTGGATCCAGGCTAAAAGACCCAATGTCTCTTCCTAAAACACAAACATCAGTAAATCTCGATCACAAGCCACAACCCACAACTTCCCAGACACAAAAATGGCAACATACAACAGATGCCAGACACAGCTGCATCCACATACACCATGTCAGACTTAATCAAACAGCACTTGAAGCTATGATACCTGCCATAATTGAAATTAACTATGTTTAGACAGAATAATAATGACATTTGTACTAAGAGGTTGCTACTATTATTTAACCAGGATATACATGACATTTCTAAATCATATTTTGAAGAAGGCATTAGTCTCCATGACAGCATTTTTTTTCAAAACAATCTATTTTTACTGCTATTATATATGATGTTAATGTGTTACATTTGAGTCTGAACTCTGATGATGATACCTTGTTGAATTAGTTAATTAATTATTTAAATTATTATAAGTAAAAACAATGAAAATGAACAAGATAAGTATTCATTGAGTTCAAGTAGGGAAAGAAACTTTTATGTTTGTATTATATGTTGCTTTGTTTGGCTTATATATAATGTAAATAGTAACCCATCTTGACCTACCTTTGTTTGTGAAGAATTATTCAACTCTTTGAACATTCTGAATAAATCATTATGATTTCTCAGTTGTTTAAGAAACCCTCCTTTTTTTAAATAAAAACAGATGACAAGTGATGTACCATATCAGTTGATACTTTGAGAGATGTAGCTGTAAGAGTTACTTTTCTGGGACAGCTATCTTGGAATAAGTTTTCTGTTTCTTCTTTCTAGTATCAGTCCAAGGATTTGTTTCTTTTATTCTTTTAAGAGTAGGGGGCATTCATTCCATTTCTTCTGGGATAGACACTATGTTGTTGTTTTTGATGAATATAGTAGCTTCTTCTAAGTCATTAAAGGTTCTCATCACATTGGCAAAAAGTATTTTTATCTTGGCTGGAAAGGCCAGCTGTGCTTTAATGTTGTTTTGTTTCAACAGTTTTATTATTGGACAGAATTTTTTCCTTTGTTCTAGTATTCTGGAAGAATAATCATTGTCAACCCTTACCAGGTTTTGATTGTATTTTAAGGATAATTTTCTCCAAGCAGATTTTAATATTAGTTCCTTGTCTGAAAATGAAAGAAATTTTATAATTATGGATCTAGGTGAAATATTTGTTGAGATAAAAGCAGGTTTCCTCAGATCTCTATGCACCCTTTCAATTCCAAATGAAAGTTCCTCTTTCAAGTCTAAAAATTCAGGAATCCAGGTTGTTAAGAATGAAATCATGTCTTCTCCTTCAGTGTTTTCAGGCAGACAAAAGATCTTTACAAACAAATACAAATTAAATGTATTTTAACTAACAAATGTCAGAAAATGGGTTCTAGCTTTTTATTTGAATCTATCATTGCCAGCGGTAAAAGAGATACCCCGTATTTCTTGGTACCTTTCAAATGTTATTCAAAACAGCAGTGCTCAATTTCATAGGCAATATGATTCAGGTTAAGCTCTTTTTCAGGAATGTAGTCCATTCTGTGCAGTCTAAAACTAAAGTAACCACTGAATAAAAAGTTGTTTTCTAACTACATAATAATTTTATTTTTCAGAAATGTTATGTTTTGGGGAGGCCAAATAAGGTAACATCTTTGCCCTGAAGCAGTACTTCAGAAGCACTGCACATGCGTGTTCATTTGAGCAGCAGATTTAGTCTTACTTCCTGGCAGGCTTAATACCTTTAGAGAGGGAGCAATTAAACATTTAGTAAAGAGGCACTTTTTGCATTTTGTATACTTTATATAGTGTACAAGTTTACAGCTACATTCTTTGAAGAGAAAAGAAATAAACACATATTTAAACTCATCTTGATACAACTTCCTACATGCAGAGTGTAAAGCAACTGCATGGCTTCCTCAGCCTATCACATATGTTCTCTGAAAGCAATTACACTTGCTTTGACATAGCACTACTTTCCTAAATTGTCTTCATTTGTAGAACTCGGTTGAGCTTTGCTCTGACACTAGCAAAAAAAGATGCTTGTGGGAGAAATACATTTTAATCTAAACTATACTATCCCATCTGCATTTTTATACACTATTCCAGGGGTGGATAGTAATATTATATGACTGTACTTCAAAACTCCATTTCAGAAGCTTGCTGTTTTGCACTCTGACTGTATATAACCACTTGAAGGACTATAATCTGCCTGATATCTATAACTGAGCTATAATACTGAATGTTCTTCTAAATTTGAAGGCATGTGGACAAGCCCAACCCACTCTTCCTGGTTTTAAACATCTGACTGCACAATAATATCTGGCTATAATCAAGACCAGTTATTACAGGAGGGCAGAGCCTAGATGGCCAACTGAGAGCAGTGGATTTTGAGAGCTCCATAAACTATTATAATAATATAGGAAACATTTATTATGTTCAAGTTTAAAACATCAGAAATCTATAGATAAACACAAATATAAATTTTGGTGGAGATATACAAACATTTTCCTGCCAAGTAACTTGGAGATATATTTAGTAAATGAACAACTCAAGGAATCCTCATCCAGGTGCTGCTTTGAAAAAAAACTGCAATTGATGATATCTATCTTACAGGAACTATCTTTGAAGATGGATGGCTTTAAAAATTAAATTCTCAGAAACAGACTGATACTCTTAAGGAACTATTACAGCAACACCATACAACAATAACAAATATAGAGACATCTCTAAATAACATTGAAGGGAGACTCAAAGAGAAATAATTCCAAAAGAATTTCTGCTTAAACAGAATACATGGCTGCTATGTTATATTGTTTCTCCTTTCCCAGTTTTCTAAGTCATCTTTGTGAAAATTTATAGCGACATCAATATTTGATTTTACCAAATGCAAAGCTTAATTCTTATTATTTTCATGTAATGGATTTTATTATTTATTTTAAATGTTTGTGGCTGACGAGCTGTTTATTAACTTAAAGGTGCATTCATTTACTTGGTATCATTAGAAAACCAAATAAATTACTGTTCAGGCTATTGCTATTTTATAAAAATATTTAATGTCAATCTTATTTTTAAGGGCCCACAACAATTTTATTTTTGGTATGTAGTCTAGCTGTAAAGATAAGGAAGAGGGCATTGGTACTGGAGCAAATATCATTATCCCCATCATGAAAAATACTGTGTTTATTTCTGTCCAAGATAAGCACAGGCAGTTTTTCAAATACTGAAACAATGAACAAATCCACTTATTTTATTCACACTCTAGCGCCTCGGTGTTTCCACCTTCAAGGAATAGGTTATTCCTTGAAGGTGGAAACACCGAGGCACTAGAGTGTGAATAAAATAAGTGGATTTGTTCATTGCTTCACTTTATTTCTTTGGAGTTTGTCAGCGGCATCCAGTTGTTGGGTCGGAGTTGTTTCATTTTGGGAAGAAGAGGAGTGTTTGTCTAGTTTTTCAAATACTGTTGGTAGGATAGTGTTGGAACTCACTGGGTTCATTCTTAAATGAGTAAATTATTTGGGATGTAGTGAGTACAACTCTGATCTGAAGCTGTAGAGTATAAATCTTACTTGCATGTAGCAGGTGTTTTCTATTACCCAAGACAGTAGTGTGCATATACCATACTCTCTAAAGTTCAACTACCCATTGTATATTATCCAGTTGCCAGAGCTGTGGATCATGATGTAATAGTGTCTCATATATTAAGATGTTGCAGAAGATAGGATTTACAACCAATTCCCTTGCAGTAGATACTAGCTGCTGTTGTTTTTCTATACAAAAGATTGCACTTTACTAGGACACCAATAGGGTCGCATCCATATATTCTACATTAGTCCCATGAACAGTACAGCTCCAGCATTTGTATTTAGGGTATCAAATGAGTAAAAAAATGTTCTGTCCAATTTATTCAAGAGAAGCCAAACATCAAACTCCAGTATAACATTTTTGGCTAGATTTTCCAGAAACTAGACCACAAGAGGATCATCCTAATTCAATGAATTGGTATCAGACAGGCAGATGCTGTAAAAAATGATGCCATGCTGAAAACAGAGCTCTAAATGTTTTATGTGACATGTATAACAAACTAACACCAATCAGCTAGAGCTTGTGTTACAGATAGTGCTGTTTTTTTTCTGACTAGCCTGTAGGATACATTTAACAGCTATAATTATACCACATCTAGTCTCTTCTTCTTGTTTTGGCTTTTCCCAGTTAGGGGTCACCACAGTGGATCACCTGTCCGCTCATGATTGGCAGTGGAGTTTTACAGTGTCGAGTTTCCAGATCAGTGCCCAACCTTCCACGGAAGGCACATACACACACACACACACACACACACACACACACACACACACACACACACACACACACACACACATACACACACACACACATACCTAGGGCCAATTTAGAGTGTCCAATCCACCTACAGCATGTCTCTGGGGTATAGGAGGAAACCGGAGGACCCGGAGGAAACCCGCACGACCACAGGGAGGACATGCAGACTCCACACAGAAGGCACCCCAGCTGAAGATCGAACCAGAGAACCTCTTGCTGTGAGGTGACAACACTAACCACTGCACCACTGTGGCCGCCCACCACATCTAGCTGACAATAAAGCTAAATAAGTTATTGGTGTATCAATGAGTGCATTGATGTAATGAAAACAGCTTTTGAAAATAAATAAAGCACTATACAAAAGTGTTTACTTTCACTGACAGTTCACCCAACCTGGATTTTTATTTTTAGTTGTCCAGTAATATAGCCACCTGAGTTTTACTGCATAGGGTTAGGAACTATAACTTTTTTACATTGTTGATTTTAAGGTAGACAAGTTTAATTTAGTTAAAAACTGTGTATTAAGAAGATAACAAGTAGCTAAAGAAGCACGACTCTAAAAATGTTAAGTCTTATGACATTTGTTCTTAATATTTATAAATAATGAATCCTAAAGGTTGTTGTAACATACTTCATTAAACCTTAAGGATTTGTTTTACTGATAGCTGAAGCATTGATACCATTTAGTAAAATTCACAGACTCCATCATTCCTATTGTGCTGCTTTACTAACATTAGACCCAGATTTAATAGTATTTATACTTCAAAGATAAAGTTTTCTTTCTATACAAAATAGGCATACAGTTATGCAACAGAGCAATCTTATGCTAGGAGGTATGGGGTCTATATTACAATGTCGAATGTCATAATATCGAACACCTAAACATCGACCCGTATTCATCGAAACGCAGTTATGCGAATTGTTGAATACTTCCAGGGCAAAGATGTAGTTAGCCAACTACACGGTGTTGTCCTTTTCTCCACTATAGTGTGATCTCAGAGTTGGTATATTTAGTTCATAGGTTCATAGGTTCATACTAGGCTATCTGCCCTAGAGCATTTATAAGCCTAGCCAGAGTGTGTTTGGCTTTCGCCACCCATTTTAAATTAATTTTGCTATGCCCTTTTTCGAGGTTAGTATACTGTGCCTCTGTCTAACAGTGACACAGAAGTGATACCCGGGGTAAACCTACGATCCCCCATCCACTCATCAAGATTCCTCTTGAAGAAAGTCAATGAGGGACTCTGCCTAACCTGGACTGGGATTTTATTCCAGAGTGAAGGGAGCCTCTGGGTTATGAATCTGTCCCTCCAGCATGTCCTATTTATTTCAGTGCTGAGGTTCAAGTCTCGAGCGCATAGCTCGATGGGATTTGGATTTTCTGAGGTGCAGCATGTCCATTAATTCCGGGTTGGACATGGCTTTATATGTCAGGCACAGATCGCCTCTGAGCAGGCGGTATGCCACTGAGTAGAGCTGGAGTTTCTTTAACCGGGCAGCATATGGCATCTGTTTGAGCCCTTTGATCCTCTTGGTGAGGTACTTTTGGGGTCTTTCCAGTTGCTGCAGGTGTCTGGTAAGGTACATCCCAAAAGGGGCATTGTACTCAATTATGGGCCTGATGAGGGATGAGTAAAGAGGCACGATGACCTCCCCTGATCTAGATGTGAATCCCTTCATGATTAGGTGGGCTATATAAAATGTTTTTCTAACCACTTTGGCCACGTGGTTGTCAAATGAGAGATTGCTGTCAGCTTGGGTCCCCAGGTCCCTAATT
This sequence comes from Protopterus annectens, assembly GCF_019279795.1. Taxonomy (NCBI): domain Eukaryota; kingdom Metazoa; phylum Chordata; order Ceratodontiformes; family Protopteridae; genus Protopterus; species Protopterus annectens. The sequence goes on from NC_056744.1 coordinate 493,109,373, forward strand.
ACTTCTTCTGTACTTAATGGATGACCACCTATGTGGTAATTTGTGGGAACTTTGTTTTTGCCAAAGAGGATGACTATACACTTTTTGGCGTTTAGCTTGAGGCCATGGCTCTGGCACCAGTTGTCTGTTTCTATGAGGCCCTTTTGGAAGATGCTTGTGTCAGCTGGAGAGTTGATTATGGTGCCCAGTTTGCAGTCATCTGCGAACTTGGTCAGCCACAGTCCTTCCGTGTTGGCCTGTACCTCAGAAAAAATATATACCGAACAAGAGAGGTCCCAGGACTGAGCCTTGTGGGACACCACTTGTAACTGGTTTGGAGTCTGACATGGCTCCAGCAATTCTAACCATGTGGATTCTGTCCTGGAGCCAGTTTGCAACCCATCTAGTGACATAGGGGTTTATATTTAAGCTGGTGAGCTTATCCATAATGCCCAAGTGGGGTATTGTATCAAAGGCTTTTGCGAGGTTCAGGTAGGCTGTGTGGACCACCTTCCCCTCGTCAATGGCCTTGGTGACTGTTTCAAAGAAATCGATCAGGTTTAAGAGGCAGGATCTGCCCTTAACAAAGCCAAACTGGGTAGGATCCAGTGTCTGTAGGTCCCCAATATCTTTATTTATGAGGTCCATGATGATCCTTTCCATAGCTTTGCAGACCAAGCTAGTCAGGCTTATGGGGCGATAGTTTCCAGGATCTGTTGAGGCACCACCTTTGTGAAGAGGAACCACTGTTGCTGTACGCCACTCTTTGGGTACATATCCTGTAGTAAGGCTGAGATTGAACAGTAGTTTTATGTTTGTGTTTAGCTCTTCTTGGAGTTCATGTAGGATGCAGCCCGGGTCACCGTCTGGTCCCATTGATGCTGTGTTTTTTGCTTTGGCGAGGGCGGCTCTTACCTGAGCATCTGAGATGTCAGGGGGGCAGCACTCTGCTGGGATAGATATTTGCCATTTTGGTAGGGGGGGGAGTTTGCACTGAACCTGTCAGCTAGGAAGTTGGCAATGTCTGTGGGGGGGGGTGTGAGGGGCTAAGCCCCTCACATGGGTGGGTTTGTTTTAAGTTAGGTTAGTTACGTGGGATTTTGGGGCAAGTGTTTTTTTGCACTGTAAGTATTCATCGATTCAAGTAAACGTGTTTCGATGAATACAGGTCAATGTTTAGGTGTTCGATATTATGTCATTTTGATGTTGTAATATAGACCCAAGGTATGTAAGTGGTGCTTTTTTCAAAGCTTTATTGGAATGAAATAGTACTGTGCCATTGTTTCAGTGGCAGGAGTACATAAACAAAATTAAGAAATCTTTATTTTTGTGTTTACTTACTCATTCTTCTGTTATTCACATGAGACCCATCTGTTTTGCAGGAATATGCATTCATGAATTATGACTTTGTATACTTTTTAAGAAAGTGTTTCCATCTCTTTTATTTACTTATTTAAATTCATCAAGTTCGTTAAATCCATTTGCTTTGACTATAGCAAATAAAAGTACAATAAAGAAAATAAGGGGTCATTATATAGCCTGTTAAAGTGGTGTATCATTGTACAAAGGTAATAAAAAACTAATGTAATAACTGCAGTCATGTAACATTGAGACTTAGAACATTAGCTGTAAAAGTCAAACATTTTTCACTTAAATAATTCATTGAATTCATTAGCAAACTGAAAATAAATTTAACCTGTCAACTATTTTGGGTAGGTAGCAAAAATGAAACAGTTTTAACACGGTTATGCTTTAAGTCCCATCATTTCTTTTTGAATGCTACAGATCTTCTTCAGGCACATGACTCACCCTGAATCAGGAAAATATCAGCACTGAAGGCATAGCAATGATGTTTAATTCAGCTAAAGTAGAATTTTTTTGAGAAAAATACGGCAGTGTCTCATGTAAGCCAGTAAAATAAACATGGTCAAATGTGTGATCTCTGACTCAGTATAGAATTATGATACCTGCAGGTAATGTTCCTTGCAAAACATGTAATAAACCATGGCAAAAGAAGATTACCTTAGCTAGCCAGAACAAAATTATGGCACTGAATGAGATGCAAGATGTTAGAACTGATCACAGTTCATTCATCCATCCATCCATTCATTTTCTGATTTTCTGACATCTGGTTTATCCTATTCTATGTTGTAGGGAACCAGATTCTGTCTTGGAACTCACTGGGAATAATGCACAGAGCTTATTCTGGACAAGATGCCAGTCCATAACATGACACCCAGAACCACACTGTATACATAGCTACAGGAACTTTAAAGTCAATTTAAAATATGTCCGACTTTCCCGTGAGCATGTATTTTGAATTTCAGAGGAAAATGAACCACAAAGCAAAAATTTCACACAGCTATAGGGAGGACATGCAGACATTACCCAGATGATATACCAGGCAGAAATGTAAGCTGATGACCAAGTGCAGCAAGATGGTGACTCTAAATGCTGTGCTGCACCACTGTGCTGTCCTTGGCATTGCTATTTCTTTGTTTGTTTATTATCTGGAGTAGAGACCTGATCAACAAATTGAACAACATGCATTTCCTTCAGATTCAGCCTAGGATCTCTTCACATGTTGGGCTACTGATGGCTCAGTGGTGCAGTAGTTACGTTGTTGCCTCACAGCAAGAGTTTATCCAATTCATTTCTTGGCTGGAGTGCCTTCTGTGCAGAGTCTACATGTCCTCCCTGAGTTTGTGTGGGTTTCCACTGGGTGCTCTAGTTTCTTCCCATGTTAGAAAGATATGTATCTGGAGTGTTTCTCCCCGGGCCTCCACCGAAAATTGGCTTTGTTCCAAGTCGGACTTTCCCAATAAAACAAATGTTAAATAAATACATAAAATAAAAATAAGGCTGAGGGGATCAAGCCATGGACCACATGAAGCTGTTTGTTGGCATTTTATCATCTGCAGTAACTGCTAGACTGCTAACCTGGTATATGTCATACAACCAATTTAAATGCTAAAGGTGTGCCTCAGAAAACACAGGTTTGTACCATTTCAACATGTATAGTCCGATTTATTTTTTTTCATAGTTTCTGAGACTGGATGCAGGTTATTCATCTGTATCTAATGAACACTTTACAGCAGTTAAAAACTAGACTATCTGCTCCTGTGCTGAAACGTAAAAAAGCTAGACTATAGCACTCAGTAGATTTTGAAAGCATAGCTGAACAACATGTAACAATCCACAGATTTTCTTGATGGCAAATCACATTTAATGTTTAACTTACAAGAACATCAAACTATGATCACAGTAATTAAAGATAAAGGTACGCTTATCAAGACTGCAAATGAAATTCAGGAAACAAGCTCACATGGGTAAAATGTGTTTAATGTGTTATTGCATGATTGATCATTTGTACCTGTTGGCTTAATTGTCTTCTGTATTTTATAATGTTATCTGGATTATAAAATGCTTAAAAAAGTACAAAATGCTATTCCAAAACAACTGATTCTTTTGGCTTCATGCTGAGCCAGAGTTATGTGCCTAGTTAATTCACAGTTGTTTGGACTATAAAAGGCTTAGACATACCCAACAATATCAACTACCCCACTAACATGGAACAACCAAGGTGTGAGGTAAGCACCCCCTCCTTACTAACTCAACATTTGCAGTTGAAAACAAGTAGTACAGTGCCAACCAGTAATGCCATTACTTTTTTTGGAGGGCCAATGCAAACCACCATCAATCTAACAACTCGTACTGAAAATTGTTTACCTTAAAAAAGTGGATAAGTTATCTCTTATTTCTGATTTGAGTAGGAGTAGCAATGCCTTCAAATCCATTTCTAGGGGTGGCAGACATCAGGGAGTGAGAGCAAATAAACAATAAACCAGTTTACAAGTTGCTTTGACATTAGTCATGGTTTCTGTTGGGTGAGTCTATTCACCTTCTTGTTTAGGATGGCTGCTTATAAGGACAAATGGGTTAGATTACTCATGAACTATAACTATCATGTTTTCTATTATTTATTTTGTTTTTGTGCAAGCATACTGTCAACGTTTTCTACCATGAGATAAAAGAGACAAGGCATTGTCATGTCTATGCATAGGTATATCACTAAATGTCTCTTTAAGTCTTACAACAGAGGAGCAGCTATCCTAATTCATCCATGCTTTGGAATGTCTCTGGTACAGCAGATGTATGATGCAGAGGGCAGGTCGATTTTAGTCCAGGGAGACATGCCGCAGAGCAGAAAAGCTTAATTTGCAGCATATAGCTCAACTATATATAATATACATAACACTACATGTTTTAATGTTGATTGCCAAGTATTTAATAGGAAGGACCTGATAGATTTGTTGTTGGGGCAGAGAGAGAAGTACTGTTGTGGTAGTTCCACCTCAGTCTCTGACAGGCATTGAAAAACTACAGAATGGATGGGAATTACTGGTTTAGTAGGTGCATGGAGGGTTATATATCAATAGAAATGCGATTTCTTTTTCTACTTCTGCAGGCACATCTCACAGTGGAACTGAGGTTTGTTTGATTTTTCCCCAATAATTTAATGAAACATGTCTCCCATGTTCTCTAAAGGCATGATCTTTGCCTGATTACAAGTCTGTCACTTTTTCTGCAGATACTAAAGGATTGTCCTACTTCAGCAATATGTGTAAGTACACTGTTCTATAAATCTAATTGTCCCCACTGTTTTGTATGTTTAATCCCATTACTATCATCATAAAAGTTAAACATAGCTAACAGACATCTCCATCTTCATTTATTTAATTTTATACTAGAAGAGCTTGTCGATAATGAATTTTGTTATTCACTGGTTTTGTTTATTCAGCAACACTGCTATAGTCATTGCATAGTTCTGTGATGTTTCTGTTTAACTGCTAGCAAAATGAGATACAGACTCCAACTTCTTTTAGACACACTTTGTTCCACAACTTCACGGAAGTGAACCTGAAATTTTATTTATGTATGTATGTATGCATGTATGTATTTATTTATTTGTTTGTTTATTTATTTATTAATTTATCATTCTTAATCAAAGAATTGAGTGTGTGTCTGCAATATAGAAATGCGAGTTTATGCTGAGATAGAGGATAATGACTCTGAATTATTTTATACCTGATTACACTCCATGATAGGTTTTATGTTTTAATGCATGCTGCTGTACATCTCTTAAAAAATGCAAATTCAATAATAAATGGTAAAAAGTACAAAACGTAAGAAAAAATAACTATTTGCAAAAGATGTTTCCTTATTTCTCTGCACATATTTTTAAAAGGCAAGACATTCATTTTAGAAATAAGATGGCATTATTTCATCATGATGACTCTTTTTTTTTTTTTTTTTAGACACAATGGTTCTTGAATCAGAAGCAAGTTCACTAGAGGATTTCACTATTTCACAAGAGGACTTCTGGTATTTTACAAATTCTTTGTGCTCCTCTGGTAATGTCAAATGTCTGCATAATTTAATACTGGAAATCTTGCAGGCTGCTGATCTTATATGACTAGCAATGGTTGCACACAGGTTACACTATATTATCTTGCACACTGCAGGATCTAAAAACATTCACAGGTGTTGGCATGTCCCTTTGACACATCTGCCTTAAATGGTTGTTATGTGACAAATCCTGTGGAACACATTGAACACTATGTATTAAACGGCTTTTGCTTATGTAACACATCCTGTAGAACATACTGAATACTGTATATTAAACGGCTGTTGTTTATGTGACACGTCCTGTAGAACAAACTGAATACTGTATATTAAATGGCTGTTGTTTATGAGACACATCCTATAGAACAAACTGAATGCTGTTTATTAATTGGCTGTTGTTTGTGTGATACAGCCTGTAGAACACTCTGAATGCTGTATATTAAATGGGGTCTACTTTATTCTCACGACAACTAAAACTCTCGAATAGAAATAGCCCGACACATAAAGCCCGAATGCTGACTCACGCGAAACGTGAATATCCCGAAACTTGAAAGAGCGAATCATCTACTTTATCCACGATCCCTAACACCACTGTACTGAATCAAGCAGAGGACTGTTTCCCTTCACTGAAAAAACGTAAGCGTACTTCAGTTTTCTCACTATACAAACATTTTTGTAAGGTTGGACAAAGTTTCTATAAATACAAACTTTACCTAACCTTATAAAAATTTTCATACTTTGAGAAATTAGAAGTACGTTTACATTTTCCAGTGAAGGGAAAGGGCACCGGAAAACGTAAATGTGCTTCTAATTTTTCACAGTGTGAACATTTTTGTAAGGTTAGGTAAAGTTTGTATATAATATACAAACTTTACCTAACCTTACAAAAATGTTCATACTGAGAAATTAGAACAGTGGTTTTAGGGATCATAGACAACTTACCTGCAACGATATTTCAGGTTTCGGGACATACGCATTTCGGGTGACTCAGCTTTCTTGATTTATGTGTCGGGCTATTTATATTCGAGCGTTTTAGTTGTCGAGGGAATAAAGTAGACCCATTAAAGGGCTGTTGTTTATGTGACAAATCCTATAGAACACACTGAATACTGAGTATTAAACAGCTGTTGTTTATGTGACACATCCTTTAGAACACACTTAATGCTGTATATTAAACGGCTGTTATTTATGTGACACATCCTGTAGAACAAACTGAATACTGTATATTAAATGGCTGTTGTTTATGCAACACACCCTGTAGAACAAACTGGATGATATATATTAAATGGCTGTTGTTTATGTGACAAATCATGTAGAACACACTGCATACTATGTTTTAAATGGCTGCTGTATATGTGACACATCCTGTAGAACAAACTGAATGCTATGTATTAAATGGCTGTTATGTGACAAACCCTGTAGAACAAACTGAATGCTGTATATTAAATGGCTGTTGTTTATGTGACAAATCCTGTAGAACACACTATATATTGTATATTAAATGGCTGTTGTTTATGTGACACATCCTGTAGAACAAACTGAATACTGTATATTAAATGGCTGTTGTTTATGTGACACACCCTGTAGAACAAACTGAATCATCATTTTCTTTTGGCTGTTCCCGTTAGGGGTCACCACAGTGGATCACCTGTTTCCATTTCTTCCTGTCCCCTGCATCTTGCTCTGTCACACCAACCACCTGCATGTCCTCTCTCACCACATCCATAAACCTTATCTTAGACCTTCCTCTTTTCCTGTTACCTGGTGGCTTCATCCTTAGCATCTTTTTCCCAATATACTCAGCATACCTCTTCAGCACATGTCCAAACCAACGTAATCTTGCCTCTCTGGCTTTGTCTCCAAACCTTCCAACCTGGGCTGACCCTCTAATATACTTATTCCTAATCCTGTCCACCCTCATCACACCCAGTGCAAATCTTAACATATTTAACTCTGCCACATCCAACTCAAACACCTGCCTTTTTCTCAATGCCACTGTCTCCAACCCATATAACATAGATGGTCTCACTACCCTCTTGTAGACCTTCGCTTTCACTCTTACAGGTACTCGTCTGTCACAAATCACTGCTGACACTCTTCTCCACCCACTCCATCCTGCCTCTACTCTCTTCTTCCCCCTCTCTTCCACACTCACCGTTACTCTGAACTATTGACTTCAAGTATTTAAACTCATCCACCTTCCCCACCTCTACTCCTTGCATTCTCACCATTCCTCTATCCTCCCTCTCATTCACACACATATATTCTGTCTTAGTCCTGCTGAGCTTCATTCCTCTTATCTCTAGAGCATATCTCCACCTCTCCAGGGTCTCCTCCACCTGTTCCCTACTCTCACTACAGATCACAATGTCATCTGCAAACATCATAGTCCATGGGGACTCCTGTCTGATCTCGTCTGTCAACCTGTCCATCACCATTGCAAATAAGAAAGGGCTCAGAGCTGATCTTTGATGTAACCCCACCTCCACCTTAAATGCATCCGTCACTCCCACCGCAGACCTCACCGCTGTCACACTACCCTCGTACAAATCCTGTACCACTCTTACATATTTCTCTGACACTCCTGACTTCCTCATGTAATACCACAACTCCTCTCTAGGCACCCTGTCATATGCATTCTCTAAGTCTACAAAAACACAATGCAACTCCTTCTGACATTCTCTGTACTTCTCCATCAACACTCTCAGAGTAAACATCGCATCTGTAGTGCTCTTTCCCAGCATGAAACCATACTGCTGTTCACTAATCATCACATCCCTTCTTAACCTAGCTTCCACTACTCTTTCCCATAACTTCATGCTGTGACTGATCAATTTAATCCCTCTGTAGTTACTACAGCTCTTCACATCACCCTTATTCTTAAAAATCAGTACCAAAACACTTTTTCTCCATTCCTCAGGCATCCTCTCACTTTCCAAGATTTCATTAAACAATCTGGTTAAAAACTCCACTGCCATTTCACCTAAACACCTCCATGCTTCCACAGGTATGTCATCTGGGTCAAAAGCCTTTCCATTCTTCATTCTCTTCATAGCTATCCTTACTTCCTCCTTGCAAATCCATTGTACTTCATGATTTACTATCCCTACATCATCCAACCTTCTCTCCCTCTCATTCTCTTCATTCATCAACCCCTCAAAGTACTCTTTCCATCTCCTCAACACACTCTCCTCACTTATGAGTATGTTTCCCTCATTATCCTTTATCACCTTTACCTGCTGCACATCTTTCTGAATGCTGTATATTAAATGGCTGTTGTTTATGTGACAAATCCAGTAGAACACACTGAATATTGTATATTAAATGACTGTTGTTTATGTGACACATTCTGTAGAACACACTGAATACTGTGTATTAAACGGCTGATGTTTATGTGACACATTCTGTAGAACACACTGAATACTTTTTATTAAATGGTTGTTGTTTATGTGACATATCCTGTAGAACACACTGAATACTGTATATCTAATGACTGTTATTTATGTGACACATCCTGTGGAACAAACTAAATACTGTATATTAAATGTCTCTTGTTTGTGTGACATATCCTGTAGAACAAACTGAATGCTGTATATGAAATGGCTGTTGTTTATGTGACACATCCTGTAGAACAAACTGAATGCTGTGTATTAAATGGCTTTTGCTTATGTGACACATCCTGTAGAACAAACTGAATACTGGATATTTTGATAATTGAACAGCACTGTGTGTTATCTGCAGCTTTGACTTATATAAAGCTGTTTTGTCCAACCTGTAGAAAATATTTATCACAGGACTAGCCTCCCGCTGGTGTGAACCTCAGCTCTATATGATTGTCACTGTTGAAGTGACACCCTGACCCCGTGTGAAAACATGGAAAAGGGGGTTTGGATGGATGGATTGATACATGGATACATCAGTGGGCATTGTTATTATAGGTGAATGAAGAAAATTGCCACATTTCTTAACTGGTATAGGAAATACAAAATGCAGAATGTCTCATTTCATTGTTTTCAGTAAGGAGTCAAAATGATTTCATCGATCTGAATCTTCTTTATACAACTCTAAACATTTGACTGAGAACCATTTTACATTGTTGAAGTGCTGTTCACAATAGCACAGTGTTCTGCTTTGGTTTAGCAGTTAGTTCAGATGACTAGAGCTTGGAGCTGACAGTGAACTGGTTCCTGAGTTTAGGTAACAGTGTTTAATTTCTTCAGTCTGCATTTTCCTACTGCATGATCCTCTAACAAGTCACTTAACTACACTGTGCTACTGTGTTGCCTCTGAAAGGTGACGTGTCCAGTGGGCTTCACTTGTCAATATCTGTGAGTGTGTGGGTGTGTGTGTGTGTGTGTATGTGTGTGCGCACGCACATGTGTGCCTGCATAATTTTAACTTTATATGTTTTCTACATTACAGGATCTGAAACAGCAATCAAAATAACTGACTTTGTGTCAAATTCTTATCATCTGTGAGCCCCTGTTGTTTTTTTTTTTTTTTTTTTTTTTTTGAAAAGGAAGCTCAGTTTGTCTTACACAAATAATACTTACTAATATTAAAAAATTATCACAAACATTCCAATATCAGCATTCTAATCACAAAAATAACATGCAAATAACAAAGTATAATAATATATATGGACAAAATAGTACACCAAGCAGTCATGGACATTTTTGTCTATCACTGCACAAACAATATTTGGCAATACCTTTTGTGGAATTATATACTTGCTGTTATAATGAATATACATTGACCTGCTCAAATTTGAAAAGTTATTATGCACTTTCAAGTATATTTATTATATTTATGAACCTTGTTACTTTGCTTCATTGCTAAAAATATGCAAAGGGCAATAGTGTATCTATCTCTAAAGACTAATTACTGTTATTGTAATATAGAATTCATGAATCAGACCATATGCTTTTGAAATTTCTCAGTGAGGAAATCATGCCTGAAGAACTAATTCATTTGAATAACTTTTAATGAACGTTGCTTATTTGACAATTATTTGGCCATTCGTGCGGCTCTTCCTTTGAAGACCATTCAGTTCATTTATTTATGTAAAGGGCACTAATGAGGTAAGATGAACTGAATGCCATATTACTCAGCCTTTGATTTATCAGGCATACCTGAAATGTTGACTTGTATCTTTTTAAATATATTTTGGTGACAACATTCAAATAATGGTAGAAGAAAAACAAAAATTTCAAAAGAAATCTTTATTGTCAGTCATGCATAAATGGGGCTAATAAAGGTCTGACATTATCACTTCTAACAGATAGCAAAACGTAATATGAAATAAAAAGTCTAATAACTGTTGTCAGCCAAAGAAAGGAAAAGAGATGCAAAACCTGTCTAAAAAAAATGATTAACACTTCTAATTTCTCTCTCCCTCTATCTCTGTTGCTCTCTTTTCATTTCTGCTTCACTGGTTGACATCTCCATGCTTTACTAATGTAAACATGATAGAAAAAATAAGAATGATTGTTATGTTAACACTCTATACTGGTACTACAGTATATCCAGTACAATATTTTATATCCTGATTATCAAAGAAGTACTAAACAGTAATGCCATAACAAAATTAAAATAACATTTTTATATTCATAAAACTCAACACTGATTTGCTGGAAGATAATGGCCAGTTAATCTACATATAGTACAAATATCTTTTCATATAAGAAACTGCAATTTACTATTAGCCATCAAATCAATAAAAGTATTACTTCTATACACTGTAAGACTTTGTTTATAGTTTCCCTCTTCATTCTTCTTGTTCAATATTTTTAATAGGAAAGGGTACCCATAGTCATTCCGCATGAAAAAATCACTTCTTTCCTCAGTTTTGAAAAATTTCTAACCATTTTATTTCATTTTATTTTATTTGTGTTTTTTAACTGGGTGGATGGTTACTGAGATTTTCTCTAACCAGCTTTTATTTTATCTCATGTTATTTGTGTTTGTTAACTAGATGAATAAGCTGGTCTAAGGACCTTTTTCAGTCATGAGCTGGATCCTAATCTAAACAATCTTTAGAGTGTTTTTTTGCTCTTATATAGTTCTTCCTTAGATAGATACTACACTGCTGGACTGATAATTTAATTATTAATTCAGTTTATGCACAATCATATTGGTCTATACTACGTTATAGAATCCCGGTATCATCGAACACCAGAAGATCAACACGTAAAGTGCGAACTACGGTAACGGTGAATGTACAAAACCATGAAACACAAAATGTTGAAGTGTGATGTTTGGCCTGTCTGCGGTATAACTCCGTAAGGTAAGTGTGCGATAGTTACGGACCTTAGGGTTAGGGTGTGGGTTAAGGTAAGTGCATAGATAGGTAATGTATGTAAGGTTTAGCGTAGGGTTAGAAGTAGGGTTTTGTTAACTGTATGTGTGTGGATTATTTGTTTTGTTTGGGTATGTGTCTGTAGGGTAAGTGTGTGATAGTTACGGACCTTAGGTTTAGGATGCGGGTTAAGGTAAGTGCATAGATAGTAATGTATGTAAGGTTTAGTGTAGTATTAGAAGTAGGGTTTGGTTTGTGTATGTATATGTTTTATTTATTATGTTTGGGCATGTAGTATGTAGCACGGGGTGGTGTTGGCCGACTATGACGGTTCAAGATTTCAAAATTCGTGGTTAGGGGGTTTGACATATTTGCGGTTTGGGGTTTGTGTGTCAGTGTTGTGGTGTTCGATGTTACCGGAATTCGGTAATGTAATATAAACCCCAATCATATCCATGATATTCCTCGGTTACATAATGTTACATTCCTTGCATCTCTCCATGCATTCTGCAGAAAATACTGGCCTGTCTCACTGCCCTTATTTGGTCAGCCTCCATTTTCTTTTTAGTTTCACATAGTGCTGCTCCTCTGAATGACACAAAGTACACCATATATTGTCTTAGCAATTTTGCATAGATGAATGTTATTTTTCAGTTGTCTAATGGACATAACATTATCTATGGATCAAAGAATTCTCCTAATTTCCAAGTATTTCTGATACAGATTACCTATTATTTTGAGTTTTGATATCATAAAATTATATCATATTCCCTGTGATTGTTTTGCCATTGATGTAATCTCATTGACTTTTGGACTTTTGATGTCTTCTCTTGGGTTTCTTTTATCTAGCTATGTTATCCTAGCTCCCTTTTAGAAAAACAACAGCTGCAATTGTGAGTCCTGCATATCCTTATGTCTACACACACATACACACACACACACACACACACACACACACACACACACACACACACACACACACACACACACACACACACACACGCACACGCACACACACGCACACGCACACACGCACACACACACACACACACGCACACACACACACACACACACACACACACACACACACACACACACACACACACACACTCACTCACTCACTCACACACAGATGACAAGAACATTTTAAACTCACTGCATGTATCTCCCAGAGTGGGGGCTGTACTTCTGTCCAACTATGAAACGCCAAATTCCTAGAAGCCGATGAGACAAAAAGGAGGAAGAAAAATATACCCAAAACTCAAAAAGGTAACTATATACCAACCCCATGGTAATGCCAACACAAAGAAGTGAGGAATCCTCCTAACCAAGTGGATCATTGCTGGCACATACTTAGAAACTGCACCAGCAATGATGTATTATGGGAAACAACATTCTGCATTCTGCTGTTTAACTGCTCATGCTGCATAAACATTTTCACCTGGAGGCCTGGACTTCACACACCTCTGTTTCTTAATTATACTAAAATATTTTCCATAATCACACTTCCAGGTTAGCTGCTCCAAGAACTGCAATTGTGGTCATTTAAAGTTCAACAAGAGTCATATTATCTTGTCCTTCTTTGCACCAAAACGAAACTACGCACATATGACAATTCCTATAAGGTTGATAAAATACTTTTTAAACTAATCTTGTACATCTACTGCCTAAAAACTGGTACATTTCTTTACGGGGGTCTGCTAAAATGCAACAATGTCCTTCTGCTGCAGCTACAAAGTAACTTTTACAGACTTTTAAAAACACTTTCCCACATTCCTAGATGTTATTTTTACACTAGCTCTGCATGAGTTTTCTTAAAGAATACAAATCTGAAAAGAAACAGAAAATTCTTCTTCAGAACCACAACACATTCTATAGCTATGTCAAGAATCTCAATGGCAACACCCAGATCTGCTCTGAGTTACAGCACAACAGCATGAAAGTTACAGAACCAACTGATATTGCCAACGTCCTGGTAGATAGGTTCAGTGCTAAATTTACCCTCCCTCTCACCCCCTAAAGGGCCCATATCTATACAGGAAAAATGCAGAGTCCCTGTAATTACAAATACGCAGGTAAAAGCTGCACTCTCTAAAGCCAAAAGCAAAGCATCCATGGGACCGAACAACATCCCAGGCTGCATTTTACACGAATTTCTATGCACCATGTTCAATCATAGTCTCACATCAGGCTTTGTGCCCACTGAATAGTGCACAGCAACAGTTATCCCACTCCACAAAGGGGGAGCCACCACTGATCCTGGGCACTATCTGAGTCTGTAAGGCCATGGAACGTATCATCATGGAACTCATAAACAAAGTCATTGGTAACCTCCAGACTCTGGACCCCACCCAGTTTGGGTTTGTGAAAGGTAGATCATGCCTCCTGAACCTGATCAACTTCTCTGAGGCAGTCACCAAAGCTGTAGATGAGGGTAAGGTGGTTCACACAGCCTATCTTGACCTCGCCAAGGCTTTCAACACCATCCCCCATTCTGGAATTATAGCTAAACTTACTAAACTAGATATAAATCCCTATGTCACAAGATGGGTTGCCAACTGGCTCACTGACAGAACCCACACTGTAAAAGTTGCAGACTCCAAATCTGACTTCAAACCATTGACAAATGGAGTACCACAGGGTTCAGTCCTGGGACCTTTCCTGTTTAGTATCTACTTCTCTGAAGTACAGGCTAACACAGAAGGACTTTGGCTAAGAAAGTTTGCAGATGACTGCAAACTAGGAGCCATAGCTGAGTCTCCAAATAATGGGGACATCCTACAGAAGGGCCTCACTGAGACAGATGTCTGGTGTCACAGCCATGGCTTCAAGCTCAATGCCAAAAACTGCATTGTCATCCCCTTTGATAAAAACTCTGTACCCATGAACTACCACATAGACGGCAGTCTACATAATGCCGAATGTGTGATAAAAGACCTGGGGACCCAGGTGGACAGAAGTCTCTCCTTTGATAATCACATCACCAAAGTAGTCAGGAAATCCTTCTACGTGGCACACCTCATCACAAAAGGGTTCTCATCTAGGAAAAAAGAGGTCATTGCTCCCCTCTACTCGACACTCATTAGACCCATTAGAGAGTACAATGCCCCTTTTAGAATGTACCTCACAAGACATCTGCAGCAGCTGGAAAGGCCACAGAAGTACCTCACAAAGAGGATTAATGGCCTCAAACAGATGCCCTACACTGACCGTCTCAAGAAACTTCTGCTTTACTCTGTAGCATATTGCCTACTCTGAGGAGATCTCTGCCTAACATATAAAGCTATGTCAAACCCAGAGCTGTTGGACATGCTACACCTAAAGAAATCCCAATCCCTCTGAGCTACATGGTCTAGGGACCTAAACCTTGTCACCACAATAAACAGGACATGCTGTAGGGATAGATTCCTGTCCCAGAGACTTCCCATACTCTGGAACAAGCTACCCATCTACGTCAAGCAAAGTTCCTCATTAGCACTCTTCAAGAAAAATCTTCATAAGTGGATGGGAAATAGGAAATACACCCCGGGGATCACTACATTGGATCTGCTCAACAGGGGCACTGGAAAATAACTTTCTTGGGTGGTGTAAGCCAGGGAACATTGTTGGCTAGGCTTACTTAGGCCCTTGGGCAAATAGCCTAGTACCCACCTATGAACCTATGAAGAAAAAAGTATATATTTAAGGACATCTTGATGTAATAACATTTTAAGAAAACTGCTGTATATTATATATATATATATATATATATATATATATTGTTTTTTTTTACCTTTCTCAAAAATCTGGGAAAAATGATTGGAATAACAAATCTCTCCATGAAGTTTATTAAAGGGTCTAGTGCAAGGTATAAAATGGCCATGCTCTCACAGTGATGTAATTTGCAATTCAGAGGCTTGTAAGCCAGTATGGGATAAGACAACATTATTAGCTAACTTGCATGTTTCTGAATTATAGTTAATAATACAATGTTCAGATAGCTGAGGCATTGGTATTCCATCCCACACTCACTGTGTCACACACTCAATTTCACATTCAAACACACACACACACACACACACACACACACACACACGCACACACGCACGCACGCACGCACGCACACACACACACACACACACACACACACACACACAGACACATGCACCAGTCTCTGTGCCCATCTCCTACATTTATCTTCCTCCCACTAGTTTCCCCAACCCTGAAAACTAATAGTTTTGTTTCCATTATGGTACATTTGTAGAATCTCCAAGATCTAGTGTTTCATCCCAGCCTTGATCCTCATAGTGATAACTGTGCTGTTACGGCACTTAATGGCAGAGCAGTATCTGGTATCTGGTGATTCCCCCAGTCCCTGATCTCTGTGGTGATGTCCATGCTGGAATGGCACTTAACGGTAGAGCAGTATCTGGTATCTGGTGATTCCCCCAGCGCCTGATCTCTGTAGTGATGTCCATGCTGTTATAGCACTTAATGACAGAACAGTATCTGGTATCTGGTGATTCCTCCAGCCCCTGATCTCTGTAGTGCTCTCAATGCTGTTATGGCACTTAATGGCAGAGCAGTATCTGGTGATTTCCCCAGCCCCTGATCTCTGTGGTGATGTCCATGCTATTATGGCACTTAATGGTAGAGCAGAATCTGGTATCTGGTGATTCCCCCAGCCCCTGATCTCTGTGGTGAAGTCCATGCTGTTTTGGAATAATGGTTGAGCAGTATCTGGTGATTCCACCAGCCCCTGATCTCTGTGGTGATGTACATGTTGTTATGGCACTTAATGGTAGAGCAACATCTGATGATTTCCCTGAGCCCCTGATCTCTGTAGTGATGTCCATGCTGTTATGGCACTTAATGGCAGAGCACTGCCTGGTATCTGGTGATTCCCCCAGCCCCTGATCTCTGTAGTGGTCTCCATGCTTTTATGGCACTTAATGGCAGAGCAGTATCTGGTATCTGGTGATTCCCCCAGCTCCTGATCTCTGTGGTTATGTCCATGCTGTTATGGCACTTAATGGTAGAGCAGTATCTGGTGATTCCCCCAGCCCCTGATCTCTGTAGTGATGTCCATGCTTTTATGGCACTTATTGGTATAGCAGCCCATAGTGTCTAGTGATTCTACCTACCCCTCAATCCCTGTAGTGATGTCCATACCATTAGGATGCTTAACTTTTGTATTATCCCTGGTCATGCCTCTCAACTATTTAGAGCAAGAAATCTGGACAAAGCCATCAATAAAATTGTGACAAAGGCCCAAAAATAGGGCCAATTTTTAAATATTGCTCTTACAAACTTAGAAAGTTGATATAATAATAGGTTTTGCATTAGCATGAATTTACTGACGAGTATTGAGGTCTGAAACTCAAATGTTTGTCATTATTTTCTAACTTCAGTTCTTAATGATTCACCACTAATTTGCCAGAAAACCACAATTTTATGAAAAATGAACCAAAAAATATGAGGCAAAAATCTGGGCATTCTGCAGAAATTTGTACAGTTGAGAGGTATGCCCCTGGTGTCTAGTTATTCCCTCCCACCTCACTCTGCATACTGATATCCATGCTGTCACAGCACATAATGGTAGAGTATTACCAGTGTCTAATTATTACTCCTCACCCCCCCCCCCCAGTCTCTGTAGTGATGCCCATACCATTTTGGCACTTTAATCTTGTGTTATCCCTGGTGTGCAGTGATCCCCTGTATTGATACCTATACTGATGCCGGTGCTTTAAAAGCATTTATGCAAAATGTATCCCTCGTGGCTAGTTCCCTCTACCCCCCCTAATCACCATAGTGATGCAGGTACATGAAGGCACTTAAGTGAAATGTATCCCTGGTGGTTAGTGTTTCCTTGCACACCCCCAATCACCAAACTGATGGTAGCATCATTAAGGATGAGTTATCCATGGTGTCTAGAGGCTCCTGCATTACCCAATCTCCATACCACAGTCATGGTATTTAGTCAAACATGGTCTTTTGGCCATGTACAATACTGTACCTTGGTGAAGCTGGCCATAGCTGAGTGATTTCTTTAATCACTCAGCATATTGATGCCTTCCTTGAGGTGGTTCTAGGTTGAGAACACATAGTTAATTAGCATATGCCCCTCCCCTGGACTACCTCATTAGCATTCAGCATGGCTATGGGCCCTGCCCTACTTGATATTCTATTTTTTCATGCTAGTACGCCATGCAAAACCATATTAAGGTGGTGACTTGAATGCCAAAAGGGTACTGAGACATGTACACGGAGATGGACACATTGCTGCACTTTCATAAATTCCCTCTTTATTCATTTAGGAAATAAGAAATGGACTTTCTAGTTATTAAAGCAATTACCTTGAAAATATCAAGGGGTATAAATAGGCAGATCTCTTACAAGCAATCTCTGTTGAATTTTCACCCACTTATGGAATTATCTCCCAAGCACCCTTAAGTTGATAGAAAACCATCAAAGATTTGAAAAGGACCGCCAGAAATACATTAGAAGCAAACAGATCTGTAACTGTGTATCCCGCTGTTATCATCAAGATGTACATAAAGTAATGGGACAGACAACAGCAGATTATGCATGGGAGCATGCATGCATGCAAGTGTATACATTTTAGGGCATGTGATCCAAAATTCCTGTGGTTAGGGATGATGATGACAGTGTGCTGAGCTGTCTTGATCTCCACTCCAACTCCAACTTGTCAGCCTGATGACACAGTGTGAGAGTGTAATCCAATCAGTCTGATGGGAAAAAAGGAAAAGGAGTGGCGCCGATGGCAGCTGAAAGTCTCACAGCAGGGAATAACAAAGACGATGATGTCATAACTCATATATGGTGTTAGCTTTGGACACAGCTTGGGGAAATTCTCCTATTATGTTTAACGTTTGTGAAATGAGACAGGCAATGTTTTTTAGGTTCATAGGTAGGTACTAGGCGATCGGCCCCGGGACCTATATAAGCCTAGCCAAAAAAGTTCCCTGGCTTTCGCCACCCAAGAAAGTTATTTTCCTGTATGTTATCCTATCATAGAAAAGAATGCTGCCTTTTAATAAAGACTCTAAATACAAAAGACATAACAGCTACTTTGCTATATACAACAAAGTTAAATGTCTGTTCAGTCAGCTCAGATTCAGGTTATAATAATACTGTCATTGAAAGTCAAGGAAAGAATTTTGTCACCGTCTGAATAAACAAGGTATTATGAGAGCTGTGAAAAAGTATACCATGGGAAAAAGGAAAGAAAATACTCAAATTGTATCCCTACTTTCTCTGATTATAAAGCAACCGTCAGTCATAAGTTAACATTACCAGTATTGCTGTACTAATCCTGACACACACATATAGTTCATGTTTACATTGCATTTACCTTTTGGCAAGATCTTTTTTTTTTATATATTATTAGGCCAGAGACCAAAAGTTAGGCCTCTATAAGTCCCCAATAAGACTGGTGCCTCTGGGATTCCTATGCCTAGTCCTAAAAGCATAATTATATTTATTATACTAGAATATTTCAACATTAAAAATGCTATTGTACTGAGCTTACTGTACTCAATGGGCTGTTTTGATGAAGTAGAAGGTGAAGTTCTTGTACTAGATAGCCTCATGACTGTACAGGACCACTTTCATGGCAGACATCAGCTCTTTTCTTGGAATACCAGGTTTACACACAGGTAAAGCTGAAACAGAACAACATTTGCCTTGACTTAGCAAGCCCTCCAAGTGCTCAGGTAGGCTGAAGCTGAACAAATCATAGGTAATGAAATTCATTAACATAGCCTGTTGCAGAATTTCTGTATCTGCTCCCAGCATAGCAAGACTGCTAACTATTGAGTTTCTTGATGTAATCAAGTAATGAATTATAAGAGCCATGGCCCCAGGAATACACCATGTGGGTGACCCACCGGGAAAGTCACTTAAGAGTAGTGAGACCATGATGGCAGATGCCTGCTGCATCACTACTCAGAAGCTTTTAGAACCTGGACCATTGTAACTGACCAAAGTATAGTTAGAAAGAGACCCTCAACAGTTCAGCTTTCTCAAAAGGGATATCTTATTTATTTAATTAGGTAACTTCTTTGAGTAGTTAAGTGAGGCAAAGGACAGTGGTCACTCAATCCAGATAACTTGTCTGGACTTGGCCAAGTGTTTTGACATCATCTTACATTATGTCACTTTATGTGAGGTAAGACACCTAAACCTGTAGTCATATGTGGTTACTTGGGTAGTAAACAGGCTAAAAAATAGATCTCACATAATTAAAGTATCAGATGAAACATCAGAAAGAAAGTATCTAGCAGTTTACCTCAGGACTTGGTGCTGGAATACCTCCTACTTTTTCAGCTTCCATATTGCAAATTCAGAGCTGTAGCTAACAAAGTTTGCTGATGATTGCGAGTTAGGTGTTATTGTCTGGCCACCCTTTGATTCATTGTCACAGCAGCAAGAAAGAAAACTCTGCAGCCAGTGGTGTACCAATAAAAGGGCTAAAGGTAACGCTCACCATGGTCACATTTGGCAAACAGCTTTCATCAACAGCTTACAACATAGTCAATATCCTTCTCAACTCATAGTGAAATCAAAGATCTTGGCATATGGCTGGAAAGCTCTTTTTTTGACTCCCATATAGCATTAGTAGTTAGCAAATCCTTTTTATTACAACTGATATCTAAACATAGCTTAGCCAGATGAAAAGAAGTTAGCATTCCATTGTGATCTACTCTAATTAGATCAGTTACAGAGTACAATACCCCACTTGCTATGCACCTCTTCAGACACGTTACAAAACTAGAGTTGCTTAACAAAAAATATCACTATATTATAAACTCCTAGGTACCAGAATAAATGTGAAAGCCTCTTCCTGTACTCAGTTTCATAAACTCACATGTCTTGCCTTCTCTGTCATAAAGGACCTTACCCCCCAAGTCTTGTATCTCCTGAAGGCAGACAGGCAGACATGTTCACTAATGTTACAGACAAGTATTTAAATTGGTTCCGTATTATATCTTCGAAGACACAAAGTTTTGAATGAGTCTTTATCAAACTTTAAAGAACAAAAATTTAAAACAGCAAAAGGGTATATAAATGATTTCTTTCCCTGGGAAAGAAATTGCTTGGCCACCGCTGTTACTTTGCCATTTTCCCCACTATAGTGCGATCTCGGAGTTGGTATATTTAGTTAGGGGGGGGTGGGGGGCAAAACTCCCCACTTTGTTTGTTTGTAGTGATCTTTTTTTTTATTGGGCCAAGTGATTTCTTTCCCAGGGAAAGAAATCACTAATATGCTGCTTCCAATTTTTGTTCTTTTAAGTTTGATAAAGACACATTTGAAGGTTTGTATCTTCGAAGATGTAATAGGGACCCTTTAAATCTACATTAACCAACAGATAAAACATGATGGAAGGACAGATTTATTACTCAGTGTTTACCCCATCTCTGAAATAACCTGCCTGTGTGTGTTTTTAAAACTTGCATCTTTCAAAAGCAATCTGGATGAGTAGATGGCATCTGTAAATGTATGCCTGGTCAGACCAACTTCACCTCATGCAACTGGGAAAAACCAGAAGCATGGCTGTGTGTGTGTGTGTGTGGGGGGGGGGGGGGGGCAACTGCTCCAGGTGAAAGTGTTATGGGGACATGATCAACAGATCCTGATCGTTCTTGAGTGCATTTGCAGTCAGAACTAAAGTATTGTAGTGCTCCATGTGGGTAATAAACTGTAACTGCTGTTTGTTTTGAATATAGCAAGCAGTTTGCTACAGTTTAAAAGGAGAGAAGAGTAATTGGGAAATGGCACCTCACCTAAAAATAGCTAGCTACAACTCTAGAAGAAACACCATGAATATGGGTATTTACTTCATTGGCTTGTAATTCCTATGTTCTTATGAAAGAATGAAAACAATAAACCCAAATGAAGTGGAATTAAATTCACAATGTTCTATCTTCTCATTTTCAGAAAGAGGAGTTGCTATCCTATTTAATTCACATTGTCAAATGAAACATGTAATACAGGTGTGAATGTATGCTTCGTGAGTTTACAGATTATCTGACTCAAACATATGCTTAGGTAGCAACATCTCCAGCCTGGGATGCATCTAAAAATAGCTCAGTTTTGGGCATGATCTCGACTGATACAGGGATAAAGTAATCAATGATAGTGAATAAGTGCTTTTAAGAATTGTACAAGTCTAGAGAGCTTGCCCCAGTATCCCCACACCCCATTGTCTGGAGACTGCTGTAGTCATCATTCGATGGGCAAAAAAAAATCTCTTGCTACCAGTTATGGAGAATTAACTCAAAAGATAATTTCTTCTAAACTTATTGGATTAATACTATGCTAACTGCCCTTGCAAGCCATTTTAAGCCTAGCCAATTATCTTGCTAGATTCAAACACTGTACCTTAGGTTTATAAGGCAAACACCTTAACCATTAGGCCACAATCCCAAACCTACTCAGTAGCGAGTTAGTCAGAAAGTAAAATATATGCAACAATTCAATGATTCTGCAAAAAAGACAACGATATTATACAAAAAAAGATCTCAGATTATCATAAACTCAAATTACCTGTATACTGGTTAAATAAACACCCAAATCAGAAAGACTGACCATTTATTTTACTAAATTCGAGACATTTAGTACGTCTTAATAAAGTTGGTAAAGAAATGTGATGTTAAACACAATGAATGGCAGTTGGAGCAAAGGTTAAAGTTGCAGACTTGCAACCTATAGGTCCTGCCATACACAGTTTGAATTTTCACTCCTTCTTCCTGGACTGCCCTTGAAAAGGGACTGCTGGTCCATTGAACCCATCTGGTTAACAAAGAGGTTTATTATAGTTATTAACGCACAGGGTCTAAAATATTTTGGAGTCCTTTAAATATATGTTTGTAGTCAAGATTCAAGTTATAAACTTTGGATGATTTCACAAACACAAATGCACATGAACACACACAGAGACACACACACACATAGTTATATATGTGTGAGCGCACATAAAAATTAAATTGCATATGTGTGCGTGTGTTTATTTATATGTGTGTATATATATATATATATATATATATATATATATATATATATATATATACACATTATATTTATATATATATATATATATATATATATATATATATATATTATATATAGATATATATATATATCTATATATATACACATATAGATATATATATATATATATATATATATATATATATATATATATATACACACACACACACACACACACACACACACACACACACACACACACACACACACACACACACACACACACACACACACACACACACACACACACACACACACACACACACAGAAAAGAAAAAGAAGGTGCATGGTATTAGCAGAAATACTTAGTCACATAAATATAACACAAATGCAAAGATGTGAAAAAATCTTCACTGATTTTATAATGACATTATACTGCATAATTCAGATATTAAGAAACCCTTAACCTGCAGCTACTCACAATAAACTACATCTAGCTTTTTATATTTCATGTCCCAGTAAGCAATCAACAATTTAGTCAAAAGTTGAAAATATGAAGACTTGAGCTTTAACAATTCTATTATATGAAATCCAAAACAAGCACATAATATGGACATGAGCCATTTGAAAATATTTAGTCACCTTTAAACATTTCACTAAATGTGTGCTATACCTCAACCTGATATAGTTTTTTAGAAAGTGTTTATATTTCTAAACAATTAAACTCTCTGCTAAACTTGACTACATGTATAAACATTTTAAAACATCAAGATAGGACTACAGTTTTTAAACCAAAACAAAGTAGAATGTTCATACAACTTCCCATATAAATGATCTAAACTGCACCCATACCATATTATGAAACTATGAAGTCATTTTTCAGAGATATGATTGAAATGAAATAAGTCTGCACTTGTGGGGGAACACTCCAAAACTATTATCTTAATAAAACAACATTTTGAGCTAAAACATTAGTCTTCATACAGATCAATAGCATCTCCTAGCATAGATTATAAAAAGTTTCGGTGTGTCCTTCTAAACAGGCATAAACAAATTCTTGAAGGCATGACAAATGCAGGGAAATATGGATTTCTTCAAGACAGTCAGACACATGCTAATATTACAAAAAAGTTTACTTATACACCCAGCATTAAAAGAAATGAGCTATTTGCTGTTTTTTTTCAGTTCATATAGAGGATGCATTTAATTTGAGACTTGTAAAGGAAATATCCCATTATCTTTGCCTTTGTCAAAGTATTTATAACTAATTGTTTTGTTATAAACAATTCTAATATCATTGGTATAAATTTATATTCAAATCATTAATGATGCATTATGGCACCATGCAAGGATGCCCCATATCTATGCTCTTATTGGATTTTATGATTAGGCCCTATCCTTCAATATAAGGCATATTTGTTATCATTATATATCACAAGAGGCATGTATTTCATGCAGTTGACGGTATTTGATTTTCTTCCAAATAACAGGGCAATTTTACATTAGCTTTATGACTCAGAACCAAGATTAAGTTTGCTAAAAATCAATTGTGTATGTGTGTATGTATATATATATATATATATATATATATATATATATATATATATATATATATATATATATATATATATATATATATATATATATATATCTATATATAGAGATATATATCTATATATATCTATATATCTATATATCTATCTATATATATATATATATATATATATATATATATATATATATATATATATATATATTCATATATGGGTCTACTGTATAAGTTCGAAAAGACACTTCTTCGAACTCACACAGTAGACCCTGGGTTATGAAAAAGTGCACTTAATCGAAAGTGCACTTTTGCAAAACCCGCTTAAGCGAACGGGCTATGTACTGCCATTTAGTGCAGTAGTCACGGACCTTAGGGTTAGGGCGTGGATCATGGTAAGGGGACAGCTAGTAGGGCTATCCCCTTACCATGATCTGTGCCCTAAACCTAAGGACCATGGCTACCGCACCACAGTGGAGGACATAGCACATTTTCCTGCTGTCCTCCACTGTGGTGCGATCCATTCATAGAAGCTGAGGTCGCAAAAGTGCACTTTCGAATAAGTGCACTTTTGTGTAACTGAGTGGTCTACTGCTCTTTTTTGAATATGTGGTATTCGATGAAAAGCAGTAGGCCCTATATATATATATATATATATATATATATATATATATATATATATATATATGGTCTACTTTTAAAGTTCAAAGTTTCAAAACTTTGAAAGACCATAAGATCAAAGTTTTGAAATTTCGAAACTTTGAAAAAAAACATAAAAACAAATTGTTTTACTTTACTGAAAGGTAAAGGCCCCCTGCACCCCCCACATCCCCTACTAATTAAATATTCCAACTCCGAGATCGCACTACATCAAGAAAAACAAAAATAATTCCCATTGCACGCTGTATGACAATCTCCATTTAAACAGTTTAAAGTTTCAAAACTTCGATTTTATGGTTTCAACCATAAGAAATTTGAATTTTTTGAAACTTTGAGGTTTAAAAGTATATATATATATATATATATATATATATATATATACATGCATATTATACCTTATAATTTCTCAGCAATAATTCTACAAAATACAAAGCCAAGCCATCCATTTCTGTGTTGCAGATACGCATTTTGGTCTCAAAATAGTTAGAGATTTCTGTTTTATGTTATTATTTCCCTAAAATCTCACATTGTGATCCTTGCCTTTGAATTATGATTGAGCATATTAAAGATTATATTTCCAAAATTGTATTATATTAGTCATAATAAATTAGTTGAACTACCTTCTAATACCTCACATGACTATTTTTATTGTTGTACCTCAAGTCAAAAATCCCACATTTTTAAAAGTCACACAAGACACGCTTTGAGTATAAGGCTAGTTTTCCAAGATAATCGGTTACTCCAAAAGGCTATGATATTACTAGCATGGCTTAATTTATTTCCAGGCTCTTGTTATTTAGCCATATAGAAAGTATTCAATGAATTAATGCAAATGCAGAATTATTTTCATGCAGGTACAAATAAACCCCGGGATTCATGAAGCTCTGCGCAAGGCCGGTGTAAGGCTTGCGCCGGCCGTGCAGCGTATATATGGAGTAGTCGCCATATGCATATTAATGAAGGCGGGCAGCCGCCACAGCCACATGCATAGGAAATGTGCGCGAGTGCATGGGGCGTATCGAAGTTGCGCATGGAGGCATGTCAATGTCGGCTGTCGATGAGCAACCTAAACTGCTGAATATTATATTCCGCCTGCAATAGTAATTGCACCTATCAGTGTCCGTGGATACTGAAACGTATGCAAAGCATGCAAGATAGTCCCTGCGAACAGAAAATGAAGAAACAAACACAAATGCATGGTAGGGAATAACGGGTCCCTACCCTTGAACAAATGACATGAAAACCGTGTGCCCGTAGTCCAATGTAGTGTTGATAGCTATACCATGTGGAAGTGAAATGTATCATATGTTAGCGCGCCGCCAGTAGGTATGTCCAGCCCAATGGAGAGGGTCACCAGCTGACCTATAATGTGAGGGAGGGTAAATAGCTGTGCAGATGTGTCCATAACAAAATACACAAGGAGCAATGTAGATATATGTAGTGACCTTATGTCCGAATCATATCCCACAAGGCATGTAATAGTCACATACAAAGGGTATGTCCGTATTTCACATACCAAATGTGATAGAAAATAGAATACGCATGTAAACGAAACAGAAGGAGCATATAAACAGCTACAACAATAAGGACACATGTAGGCCGAAAGGAACGGTATGATCCATACCGTCGACTAAGATTACCACCTGTCCCACTTTGCAAGTGACAGTCCCTCTGTGGACAGATGTGTCCTGACACAAACTTGTAAAAATGGCAAATGTCCAGAGATTATAGGACATAATTATTCCGTAGACGTCATGTAGTAGTTGCATTAAACAGTTTTTCTCTGTACGTATATTACATAAATGTCATAAGAAACAGAATAAGACACCGAAATGCTACAAGAATAAGCTTAGATATAGGCAAGAATTGTAAGTTCTATCTGCCGAACTGACCGTGGGTATGTGTCGGCCTGTAAAATGTGTTGTGTTCACCGCAAATGTCACACTGTGGCCAGTTGAAAAGGTGGAAACACAACCGTCGACTGTGGGGAGGCATTGTCCACAACAGTAGGATATGTGTAAGGAATAGCTTGGACATAGGAAAAGGTGCCATCCTACCAATGAGTACAACAGGCTGGCAAAATCCGGTAGTCAGTGGTATAATCCGAACTTGTATGTGACACAGTCGAATGGGTAGTACCCGGGTATACCAACCAAGTAATGAAAGTGAAGTATGGGCGTGTACCTATGTGCATGAGGTATAGCATGTGGAAAGCAAACATGGCAGGGTAGTCCACACAACCATAAAGGTACCTGACACATGTAGGGTAGTCAATGTGTTACTCTGGCCGTGTCATGGGCCAACAACCAAAGTAGTGATCGATGGGGTGTGATGAATTTGCGTGTGAGGGGTGGGTGGGTAATGGCAAAATCCTCAAAGGCGATACTGTGTCATATGCAGAAAAGGTGAACCGGAGGTGTACGAGGGGGCAGCGGGTGAAGTGGAAAGAAACACAAACACATGTAGAAACAGCTGCAAGACAAGCAGAGAGGCCATAGTGTAGAACACAATCCCACAAACATATGAATATGGAAATGTGCGATACAAATGTATAGATATGTCACCGTCACATACCCACAGATGGGTCCTGATGGAACTGGCCATAACAAATGCAACACACCTGGATGCATAATGGCCTACCCAGCATACCCTCCACATCACACAACCCGCCTCCATACCAGAACATCCACCAAATCCAGCCGTACTTGGCCTACTGGTTCGTTGCAGACACAGCTACACACAGTGACCCCTACGCATATGTAGTAGGTATTGTCACCATAGGCAGTGTCAGGATTGCAAACCATGTATCCTCTGCATGTAAAACCCCCCTGCACATTTTTGTAAAGCCACACAAATCTTCAGTATTTGACTTGTTTTGGTCTTGTCCAATTTTTGGGATATCCCTCATGGGATAACCAACCTGTGTAAATAGTAGAATGGGTATGACGGCATGATATCCAATCCTGTAGATATCTGGACACAAGTCAGAACATGCAGTAGAGGTCCATGACACTGTCCAGCCCTAAGTGGTCATGCATAACCTACTACCCAGGATAAAACACCTTCCCGTGACGCACTTGTCCCGACACGAATAGGAGGGAGAATATAATGCACACATTTGCATAGTGGCAAACAGCATGAGGGTGAGGAAGACACTGACGTAAACAGGATAACCCTGATCAAGTGTGAGGGACACTGACTGTGTGCAGGCGTGACCGACCATACCTGTCAACCTGTGTGAGCAAGATATCTGGAAAGAGCCGTGCATACAAGTGAGACAAAGGTCCAAAAGCAGGGACAATTTGTAAAGATAGCTCTTAGAAACACAGAAATATGATAGAATAACAGTTTGCACATTGGCAATAATGTCCGGAGTATGAAGTCTGAAACCCAACTGTCTGTCAGCACATTCCGACTTCAGTCTTTAATGATGAGCTACTGCTGTGCCAGAACACAACAGTGTATTACAGAGGTCCGTACCATACCACTCAACTGTCCAGATATTCGCAGAATGACCAGAGTTCATAGGTTCATAGGTTCGTACTAGGCTATCTGCCCTAAGGCATTTATAAGCCTAGCCAGAGTGTATGTGGCTTACACCACCCCTTAGGATGAGAATACTACGCCCTTCTAGGGTTTAGTTTACTATGCCTCTGTCTAGTAGTGACACAGAGATGACCCCCGGGGTAAACCTACGATCTCCCATCCATTCGTCGAGATTTCTCTTGAATAGAGTCAGTGAGGGGCTCTGCCTAACATGGATTGGGATTCTGTTCCAGAGTGTAGGGAGCCTCTGGGTTATGAATCTGTCCCTCCAGCACGTCCTATTTATTTCTGTGTTGAGGTTTAAGTCACTTGTTCTCGTGGCTCTGATGGATTTGGATTTTCTGAGGTGGAGCATGTCCATTAATTCAGGATTGGACATGGCCTTGTACGTCAGGCACAGATCACCTCTGAGTAGGCGGTATGCGACTGAATAGAGCTGGAGTTTTTCAGTCGGGCGGCATATGACATATGTTTAAGACCCTTTATCCTCTTGGTGAGGAACTTTTGGGGTCTTTCCAACTGCTGCAGGTGTCGGGTGAGATACATCCCAAATGGGGCATTGTACTCAATCATTGGCCTGATAAGAGAAGAGTACAGGGGCACAATGACCTCTCTTGATCTAGATGTGAAACCCTTCATGATAAGGTGGGCAATATAGAAGGTCTTCCTAACCACTTTGGCAATGTGAGTGTCAAATGAGAGGTTACTGTCAACCTGGGTCCCTAGGTCCCTGATTACCTCTTCCGACTTAATGGATTACCGCCTATGTGGTAATTTGTCGGTACCTTGTTTTTCCCAAAGGGTATGACTATACATTTTTGGCGCTCAGCTTAAGGCCATGGCTCTGGCACCAATTATCCATTTCTATGAGGCCTCTCTGAAGGATGTTTGTGTCCGCTGGAGTATCAATTATGGCACCCAGTTTGCAGTCATCTGCGAACTTTGTCAGCCACAATCCTCCTATGTTTGCCTGTACCTCGGAAAAATAAATGCCGAACAAGAGGGGTCCCAGGACTGAGCCCTGTGGGACACCGCTTGTGACTGGCTTAGAGTCTGACATAGCTCCAGCAACTCTGACCCTGTGGGTTCTGTCCTTGAGCCAGTTTGCAACCCATCTTGTGACATATGGGTTTACATTTAAGCTGGTGAGTTTGTCTATGATGCCCGAGTGGGGTATTTTGTCAAAGGCTTTTGCAAGGTCAAGGTAGGCTGTGTGAACTGCCTTACCCTCATCAATGGCCTTAGTGACTGTTTCAAAAAGTCGACCAAGTTCAAAAGGCAGGATCTGCCCTTGACAAAGCCAAATTGGGTAGGATCCAATGTCTGTAGGTCCCCAATGTCTTTGTTTATGAGTTCCATAATGATCCTCTCCATAGCTTTGCAGACCAGGCTCGTCAAGCTTATGGGGCGGTAATTTCCAGGGTCCGTAGAAGCACCGCCTTTGTGAAGTGGGACCACTGTTGCCGTCGCCACTCTTTGGGTAATGATCCTGTAGTAAGGCTAAGATTAAACAGCAGCCTTATGTGTGGGTTTAGTTCCTCTTGGAGTTCATGTAGCACACAGCCCGGGACACCATCCGTCCCATTGATGCTGTGTTTTTAGCTTTAGAGAGGGCAGCTCTCACCTGGGCATCTGAGATGTTAGGGAGGCTACACTCTGCTGGGATAGTTATTTCTCCTTTGGGGGAGGGGAGGAGAAATTTGCACTGAACCTGTCTGCCAGAATGTTGGCAATGTCAGTGGGTTCGGTGTATTTTGTGTCATTTTGGACTAACTCTGAGCATATCTGGGAGTTTCCACCCAGGTTTCTAACATAGCTAAAGAAGGCCTTGTGATTGTCTTTTGTGTCTTTTGCGATTTTTCTCTCAAAGTTGGCCTTGGATGATTTTATGAGTGATCGTAGTTTTTTGCTAGTACTGATCAGAGACGCCTTCCCTTTTAGGGATTTTGCTCTGTTATGTAGTAGCTTCCTCCTCCTGTTGTAAAGTTTGTTTATGGCTGGGGTACACCAGACGGGCGCCTGCCTTTGGGGGAATGGGTCTTGGTTTTATTTGGGATTGCATGATCCATGCATTCTTGAAGGTGCCGATAGAAGGCATTTGCAAAGGATTCAGCAGTGTGGGTTGTGGTTTCCACTGGCCCAGGGGCCTTGAAGGATACCACTTCAGTCTTAAGAAGTGTGAAGTTTGCTTTTGAGAAGTTCTTCACTGTGGTCTTTTGTGCAGGGGGTGGGGGCGGGATGTGGATTTGCAGTGAGATTAATTTATGGTCTGATCTTACCAAAGAGGGATATACTTCGGTGTGGAGCATTTTGTCCCCATGTTTGTGATGATCAGGTCTAGTATATTGTCTCCTCTTGTGGGAATGGTGACTAGTTGTTCCATTGCATTTGAGTTTATGAATTCTAGGAACCTTTGGGCTAGGGTGTTGGGGCTTGAGTAATGTTCCCAGTCTATGTTTGGGTAGTTGAAGTCTCCCAAAATGATGGTATTTGGAGAGACATTCATACTCTCCAGTGTCTTCAGGAAGGCTGTGTGGGGTTCCTGAGTTTGAGAGGGTGGTCTGTAGCATGCTACAAACTGTAAGGCAGTTTTGCCTATGGTTAGTTGCACCTGGATAGTCTCCGATGCTTCGTGCGTTGCCACTAACCTGGAGGTGTGGGTATCTTTGATGAAAATGGATACTCCCCTCCTTTTGTGGTTCGGTCCAAGTTTTGGGGCCGGAAAGCATGATATGAGGTAAAACCTGATAGTGCTGGGGTGCTCTCAGGAGCCTTGAACCAGGTTTCAGTCACCGCACAGACATCAATGTTCTCCATACTGAGGAGGGCTTCGAGGGCTGCATCTTGAGGTTTAGACTTCTGGCATTGAGCAGCATTACCCTTAGTTTTTTCCACTTGTGTTTTCTAGGGAGGTAGGTTTGTCATTTGAGCCTTGCCTAAAAAGGCACTATGGGGTGGCAAGAGCCTTGGCCAATATCCGGAAGCCCAGGGTGACAGGTGCAAGCCATCCCTTGTGAAGCAGCGTGGCTTGTCAAGCATGTCATCCCAAGCAGACAGACATTGATCCCCTTAGAATGACACCAGTAATTAAGCCAATTGTTAAAACTGATCATTTTGTCTTTGTACTGTGGCATCATTCTTGGTGAGGGTAAGATGCTGCTCAGGGTCAGGGTCATACCGGCCTGGGCTACATAATCAGAGAGCTCCTCTATGTCTCTTTTCATGTAGTCCAGGGAGGTATCGTCTCAGGTCGTTCACACCGGCATGTACAATGACTGAGTCATATTTGTACTTGCTGTGGAGTGACCTGAGTGCTTGTGTTATGTGGCGGATTCTAGCTCCCGACAGGCAGCTTACTGTGACCTTTTCCTTGTTCAGTCTGGTGAGCAGGACGTCAGTGTGTCTGACTATGGAGTCACCTATTACAAGTGTGTCTGGCATGTTGTTTGGCCTTAAGGGCTGTGACTGTTTAGCACACTGACTTTGTGAACTATGTGTTGCATGTGCTATGTCTTGAGGTGGTGGTTGCTTGGGTGTCTGCTTTGGAGGCCTCTGTTGTTTTGGTAGATTTTTAATCAGCACCTCCAAGTATGTCTTTGTGTGTTTATGTGTTTGGTTTGCTGTTGTGATAGTTCTATGTGAGACTGGGTTTGTGGTGTGCGTGGTTACCTTCTCCTCCTGACTGGTCTTGCCAGTACTGAATTGAGAGAGCTCAGCCTCCAGTTTGGCTATATAGTTGCATCTCTCGCATATATTTGTATTTGTTGGGAGGAGGAGAGGGTTGTCTGTGTACATGAGGCAATTGTAACATTGCCTCAAGATTCCCAGATTCACCAGCTGAACAGGAGAGGATGCCAGCAACTGACCCTTCGACATGCTAGAAATAGTGAAAAAGATTGCTGTGTAACTGAGTCAGAAAGGACCTATAGGGAGATGTGTACTCAACAGAATTTAGGTGAATGAAGTACTTTCTTTTGTTTAAGAGTGCTTTACCTGTATAAAAATGCTTTAGGAGCAAGTGCTGAGCTTTTCAGATAGAGTATAGGCTGTTTAGATTGCAAGTAGAACAGTTCTAAGGGAAAAATTGAACAGCAGACTTGGCGGAGCCAGAAAAAGTTTAACCTTGTTTAACCAAGTTTAACTTTGTTTAACCGGCGCTGCGCTATGCGCACGACCGCACAAAGCCGCAAACGCGGATTTTAAGCAGTGAACTACAAAAGAGCTAGGAATGGTCCCAAACAACCAATTACTACAGCTTCTTGTGCTGAGGTCACTTCACCCAAGGACAGGTAGGCTGCTCAAGGCTCCCCACTCCCACTGGTGAGCAAAGAAACTTCCTTCTATCCAAGTAAGGTAATGGACAACACAGGAACTACACCACAGCCCAGAATACAGCAATGCCTGTATACTGGTCTAAACTAGTTGAGAAGGGCGGGAAAACAAGGATTATTTTTTTGTTTTTTTTGTAGAAATACACAGAAAATGCAGAGACAGTGATAAATTAGTTACACAGGCTAGCACACTTTAGTGGACAGCCTCCACAGTTAAATTAAACAAACAAACAAGCAAACTTTCGATTAAATTCGACTAAATGTAACTTTAAGTGCAGATTTAAAAATAAATGCAGTAATCAGAAAAAAAACAGTTCAGGCTAGTTGAAAGTAAGCAACAGAAGCTATTTCCTGTGAAAAAAAAGCAAATATACTTAAATCCAGAAGGTAGTCGCTTTTTCGAGTTCCTTGCTGCTAGGACCACTCTGTAAACCCACGTGGAGCTTGTCTGAGCAGTATAGCCAGAAAAAAACACCCAGAGGTGGATTTTAAGCAGTGAACTACAAAAGAGCTAGGAATGGTCCCAAACAACCAATTACTACAGCTTCTTGTGCTGAGGTCACTTCCCCCAAGGACAGGTAGGCTGCTCAAGGCTCCCCACTCCCACTGGTGAGCAAAGAAACTTCCTTCTATCCAAGTAAGGTAATGGACAACACAGGAACTACACCACAGCCCAGAATACAGCAATGCCTGTATACTGGTCTAAACTAGTTGAGAAAGGCGGGAAAACAAGGATTATTTTTTTGTTTTTTTTGTAGAAAGTTTTGCCTCATATTGTTGTTGTGTGCCTCCGACAATCTGCACCTGTCTGGTAAATAGCTGAGGATTGACATCACTAAATAATGAGAAATATTATGAGTTTAAGACTCCACATCCTTCAGAAAAGTCATGCCAATGCAAAACCTAGTATTCTATCAACGTTCTAAGCTTGTAAGAGCAATAGTTAAAATGTGTCCCTATTTGTCCCCCCATCATGTAGGTTTTGCGCAGATTTGGTGCTCTAAGAGGTTGAGAGGTATGGTCCGTACATATTTACAGTAACAACCCTTCAAATTTGTGTAATGTACAACTGCATACCTGTAGTCACTTCATGTCCAAAATAATAATCCCCGTATGACTGAATACAGGTAATAGTAAAATGTGAATGAGAACACCCCTCACCGTGGAGTATGGACTGTAACAACCCCACCCATAATATATATTGCCAACAGAATAAGCTGCTGACAGGTGCCCAAACACCTGTGTCTATAAACACAGGTAAAAATTCATAATAGGGAGAAACTCCCTGTCCATATGCTTCATCTGACATTTGAACTCAGCCAGGGAAGTTCTGTTCACCAGGCAGACAAGCCCAAACCCAGATCACTACATGAACACCCTGACAATCAAAGACCTGTATGTGCCAGGACTATATGCCTTGGTGTTCTGCATATCCTTGGAGCGATTAACAATGCAGCTGGGGTCCACAGCAGTAGGCAATAGGGAATGTGTAATATGTAGTACCACGTTTTTCCCACCAGGAGAATGGATGTCTGTGTTGTAAGTGAAGCGGTGAGGCGTATGTTGATGTAGCTAAGTACTATGGGTATGCATATCAATGAGGCAGAACACCAACAGAATAGTGGTTCCGGCATCCGGCCAACATGAATGCAGTCCCGGTTGACCTACAACCACTGCACATATAACTTTAAAGTATAATGAATGCGTTCAAGTTTTACACACATTTAAATATGTAAAGGTGAACGTGTGTTTTGCATCAGTCTGTAAACCGGAATACAGATATGTAACTGTTACGGTCAGAATTATGAAAGGCCACACAAGCACAAATATCTATTAAACATATGTAACCCACAATAAGGATATGCAAGTGCGCCTGCACGTTTGTAATCTGCTCACAGCATAGCAAACGAATGCTGTTTTCTCCACGTTATATATACATGGCTCATACCTGTTAACTCCGTAAAGTACGAAACCAGACAAAGCCATGAAAACAACTGGTACAAATAGGGACAATCCCCAGATATTGCCCTAACAAACATAGAAAGTGGATAGAATAACAGGTGTGTCACTAACATGGATTCTCTGAAGGGTATGTAGTCGTAAGCTGAAATGCTTGTCATTATTTACCAATGTCAGTCTTTAATGATATGCCACTAAATTGCCAGATAGACACAAGGTTATGAAAAATGGACCAAAGATAAGAGGCAAACAGCTGTACATTCAGCGAAAATCTGTACAGTTGAAAGCTATGATATGGATATATATATATATATATATATATATATATATATATATATATATATATATATATACACACATATATCCACAGACTTAAACCAAAGCAAATTATGAAATGAGGAATGTACAGACATATGTATATATGTACATATATATATCTATACACACACGATACATGAATAGATATATACACAACAAACATATGTCCCTGTAGATATAACACATGTACATAAATAGGTCACGGTATAGCTCACTAATTCAAAAATGGAAGGAAACAAACCACTCCAACACAAGGAATAAAGTTAGCGCTTTCGTTTACTAATTCAGCAAACTTCTTCAGACAACTGACAATCAAATTAATTGACATTTAAATAGACCATCAACCCTATGACATCATATATTAATTACATAAATATAAGCCAACATTTAAAGGGCCCATAGAAAAATTCACAAATGTTAGTATACAAATGCTTAAAGATACAAAGATTAAATATACAAAGCCCACATACTCCTGAAGTTGTATGTATATTATTCATATAAATACAAACATAAATGTCTAAAAACAAAATAAAAAAAATATATATATGAATAAAATAAGTAAGTATAATAAGAAGAAAAATTCATCTCAGCAAAGCCCTCAATTTTAAAATACTTTTATAGGAAATAGCTTCATTTAAGCCTGGTTCACTAACAGCATTCAATTTTACTTGCAAAATCAGTTCTTTTTCATCCAACTTTAGTTCACTAGGACCCCCTCTAACATTTTCATTAACTTTTTCCAAAACTAAAAAGTTAATTTCATGTGAGGGATGGGATTTAATATGCCTAGCCAACGCATTTTTCATGTCTAATCTGCTTATAGCATATGTATGTTCATAAATCCTATTTTTTAATGGCCTCTCGGTACGGCCGATATAAAAAGCTGGACAACAATTACACAATCCCAAATAAACAACCCTTTTAGTGTTGCAGTTATACTTCCCCTTAATGGGGATACAGATGTTCCTTAGAGTAACTTGCTTCGTTACCTTAATATATTTACACCACTTGCATGACCCACATTTGAACATACCACAATGTGGGCCATACACTACAGGTGAATTATTTTCCAGCAACATCTTCAGGTTTCTGCCTCTCCTAAAAACAAACTTAGACAATAAGTCCAAATTTTTGTTTAATAAATTATCCTCCATTATGAAAAAACAATTTTTATTGATAATTGATTGCAACCCGTATGCATCCATAGAAAAATTAGTAATAAAACTTATTTTAAAGTTATCACTATTCGGAATATACTGGACTCGAGTTGTATCACATAATTCACTACTGGTGGTGGACATACTGGAATTATCAATATTAACAACCCCATCCTGTTTTTTATTATTATTATTCACAACTGGTAGTAGTGATGGAAAAATGCCTAACAAACGTTTTTTGCTTACTTCTTTAATGAGCTCATCAATTAAAGATTTCAGGTAACCCCGTTTGAGAAACATGCTCTTAAGGAGGTTACATTCATTCGATAGAATGTATGACGTACGACCTGATATCCGGAGAGTGAGGAGTGCTTAGAAGTGTCTTCACACTTTATTATCGCTCACATTAAACATGTCTAATGGGTACTGTGGAGGGGTGTCAGGTATGGGAATCATGGGTATGCAGAAATGGGCCTAGGTGTTGGTTGGCACAGATCTATTAGATACGCCCCATGGGAGTGATCAATATACCTATGTGGGTATAGCACATGCCTATAGTCTCCAAAAAGGTTCAACCCATCTACTGGATATAGTGTAAACCATTGGGGGAAGACGTAGGAACCTATATCAGTGTCATGTAGGCGATTATCATGGATGGACATGCATACGACCAAGATGGTAACCATACCTGCCAAACTTTCAGAATAAGACAGCTGGACTAAGGCATAGTACATGAAATACAAATAGGGACTATATTAAATATACTCCAGACAAAGTCAGAACGTTGATAGAATAATGGCATAGTCAAGAATACGAATGTTATGAGGGTTAGTAATCATGAAATAGAAATGTCAGTCATTATTATCTAACCTCACAGTCCGTCATGCCTTGCCAGTAATTTACCAGAAAGGCACATTATTATGACAAATGTAACAAAATCATAGGCCAAACCTCGGGGCGTTTACCCATAATGTGTACAGGTGAGAGGTATGAAGGTAACCCGTCCTAAATAAATGTACAGAACTAGTGATACTAGGTGGACAGGTGAGAAGAAAGACGTCAGGACAAATGACAAAACATGTACAAGTCAAAAGCATGTACTTCGATAAATGTGAATGACAACGTATGCCCTGTGAAAGTCAATGAGGAAGGTTAATAGACTCAAAAGACATGTGTCCCTCAGGGTGTCATGCAGTGTCACTGATACAGTGTCCAGTCCCCCATACTCGTATGTGAGCTCTGCCACTGACGGAAAGCGCAAATACCGGCGTAC
Source organism: Protopterus annectens (assembly GCF_019279795.1). Classification (NCBI taxonomy): domain Eukaryota; kingdom Metazoa; phylum Chordata; order Ceratodontiformes; family Protopteridae; genus Protopterus; species Protopterus annectens. The sequence goes on from NC_056744.1 coordinate 493,146,839, forward strand.
ACATAAGGTACATGATAAAGTAATTAGTGTGGATAAGCACCTGTTGGCCTTTGTGAGGAATACAACCCTCTGGGTGGGTGTGGCCTGCAATAGGAATGTGATGGCATCTGGCCTGTGATGGCGCCATATATTGTGTGTATTGGTGTAAGAAAATTGATATACTGTATCAGAAACATACCTCGCAACTATACAGATTTTCGCAGAATGTGCAGATGTTTGCCTCATATGTTTGGTGTGTTCCTCTTACAATCTGTACCTTTCTGGCACATACCTGAGAACTGAAGTCATTAAATAATGACAAACATTTGAGTTTAAGACCCCAAATCCTTCAGAAAAGTCATACTAATGCAAAACCTATTATTCTGTCAACTATCTACATTTGTAAGAGCAATATTTAAAATCTGCCCCTATTTGTACCCCCATCATGTTAGGCTTTGTACAGATTTTTTGCTCTAGAAGGTTGAGAAGTATGATCAGAAACAGATACATGTCTGAGGAAACAGCATTATCGACTGCAAGATAACTCAGAAGGTATGAAAAGTGCTGCAGTAGGAAGTTCAATATTGGCCGCAGGTATGTGCTGACATGTCAAATGACACAGCAGTCTACATGAAGTACCTATAGGGCTGTCACCTTTACCAATGATGACAGTGGGACATACCCACAGCCATGCATACACCACAAATAGACATAGCACACAGCAAAGCCTAGGCCATGATACATGAAGCCTCCGGCGTGTATGGATTGAGTGAGAGTACAGCAAGGAAAGATGACTGCCAGGCTATTCAGCAAACACCTATAGGGGCGTGCAAGACCACCCGTAACACGAACGTTGCACAGAAAATGTTGGGATTTGCAACATACCCCATTTGTATGTGAAAGCGATGCAAATGATGTAAATATGCGATACATGAAACAGTAAGCTGTCCGTGCAAGAGCAGAGTTATGTGCAGAAATGTACCCGGATGTTAGGCATCTAACGTTCTGCACGTTGCTAAACAGAGCAATGACAGCTGCAAATACAGTATGAATACAGTCGAAGAAGCATGCCAATGTCCATATCTAAGGCCAGTGGCATTATTGTCCATTGGATATCAATAAAACTGTAGTTGTCCTCCCCCGATCTCCGGTGTGGAAGCATAGCGCAGCGCCACGAGAACATGCTGCGCTTCAAAACAAGTCAAATATGTATAATATACATACAAAATGTAGGTTTAGTTAGATGTTAGTACGCCATGCAGATGAATGGCAAGCTGGAGACAACATGGCTACTGCGTACTGGTTGTTATGTGTGGAAGCGCTCTGTCAGAGATGTAACGAAGCATTTGTAGGCAATCTGATGCAAGTGAGGCTGAGGATAGTGAATCACAACATGTAATGCCATATGTGCCAAGCCTCCACAGTGTAGTGTAGGATAAGGGGACTATTAGAGTAGAAGATAGGTGACAACATGAGTGTGTATGTATAAAACACTGTAATCTCACCGGAGCAGTGTCACATGTTTGCTGTCAGTACTCAGTGGAAGAGGCGTGTTATGAGCTATCCTAGGGAAAGTCAGGAGACTGACAATGTACACCATGGATACCACCAATGTGACCTGCAAACCTGCTCACAGTGTGTCCGTGCCCGTGCGCGCCAGTAAGCCCAAGCATGTGTGTGCGTGTGTTAGCCCGTGTGCGTGTGTTGAAGAATGAGTAAGCTAGTGTACGAATGGTGAAGCCCGTGTAATGTCATGTATGCCAGTGTACACGTTTGTAAGCATGTATACATGTGTACTACACACATCACACAAGTACTGCACACTCAGACACACATGCTGCCAATACTACACACATCAGTGAAATGGCACATGGATGGAGAATACATCATCAGAATAAACAATGCTGTAAACTATGCTACATTGATGGCCATAGCTGCAATGCATCATGCCTGCTGATATACACCTGGAAGTAACACACTTTGTGTTAATAGCATTCTAACATCAATACAGTGGAATAAAGCCACCGTGTGCATCAGCACCAGGTTAGTCTGATCCTGCATCTATGTTACACATCACAGGTGGTGGCACAGGTGACATCATATGCACAGGGTGTGGTGTTAATCCCAACATACATATCTATATACAATATATATATATATATATATATATATATATATATATATATATATATATATGTGTGTAGATAGATACATACAAACACACACACACAACACACGTGGCAGGGTCGGGAGCAGAACACAAATGTAACCACTGTACCATACAACAGCATTATGCAGTTACAGAATGCGCTACCATGATTAGTAGATCACAGAATTCACACAGGCATACGTCTAGCCTGCAGACAGCAGCATCAAAGGCAAAGATGCCGCACAGATGTTATGGAGAGTGAATACTGTAAAAGCAATGTACTGTTGTCATGCAGCTGGAAACACACACACACTTGGCAGGGCTGGGAGTCGAACATACACCTAACTACCCTATCACACTACAGCATGACGCATTTACAGAACACACTATCGAGATTACTAAGCACAGCAGTCCCAGAGGCATACATCTAGGTGCATGTCATCATCCGCAAAGGCAAAGACGTCAGTAGGAGATATTTGTGGTGTGAGGTGTCTAAAAACATGACCGAGTCCCCAGGCGGATGGGAGCATGCGGGCGCGAGCACACACACACACACACACACACACACACACACACACACACACACACACACACACTTGGCAGGGCTGGGAGTCAAACATACACCTAACTACCCTATCACACTACAGCATGACGCATTTACAGAACGCGCTACTGAGATTACTAAACACAGCAGTCCCAGAGGCATACATCTAGGCGCATGTCATCATCCGCAAAGGCAAAGACATCAGTAGGAAATATCTGTGGTGTGAGGCATCTAAAAGCATGACTGAGTCATCAGGCGGACGGGAGCATGCGCGCGCGCGCACACACACACACACACACACACACACACACACACACACACACACACACACACACTTGGCAGGGCTGGGAGTCGAACATACACCTAACTACCCTATCACACTGCAGCATAACGCATTTACAGAACGCACTACCGAGATTACTAAACACATCAGTCCCAGAGGCATACATCTAGGCGCGTGTCATCATCCGCAAAGGCAAAGACGCTGGTAGGAAATATCTGTGTGTGAGTCGTCTAAAAGCATGACTGAGTCCCCAGGTGAATGGGAGCATGCGCGCGCGCACACACACACACACACACACACACACACACACACACACACACACACACACACACTCACTTGGCAGGGCTGGGAGTCGAGCATACATCTAACTACCCTATCACACTACAGCATGACGCATTTACAGAACGCGCTACCGAGATTACTAAACACAGCAGTCCCAGAGGCATACATCTAAGCGCTTGTCATCATCTGCAAAGGCAAAGATGTCAGTAGGAAATATCTGTGGTGTGAGGCGTCTAAAAGCATGATGGCTTCCCCAGGCGGACGGGAGCATGCGCGCGCACACACGCACACACACACACACTTGACAGGGCTGGGAGTCGAACATACACCTAACTACCCTATCACACTACAGCATGACGCATTTACAGAATGCGCTATCGAGATTACTAAACACAGCAGTCCCAGAGGCATACTTCTAGGTGTGTGTCATCATCCGCAAAGGCAAAGACGTTGGTAGGAAATATCTGTGGTGTGTGGCATCTAAAAGCATGACTGAGTCCCCAGGCGGACGGGAGCATGCGCGGGTGCACACACACACACACACACACACACACACACACACACACACACACACTTGGCAGGGCTGGAAATCAAACATACACCTAACTACCCTATCACACTATAGCATGACGCATTTACAGAACGCGCTATCGAGATTACTAAACACAGCAGTCCCAGAGGCATATCTCTAGGTGCGTGTCATCATCCGCAAAGACAAGGACGCCGACACGGATTGTATAGAGAGTGATCAGTCTGAAAGCATACAGACATATTACTGTCCCATGGTAGATGTAGACAAACACACAGCAGTGGTGTGATTGGGGAAACATAAGATTTACGGAGCACTATAACAACAAGACATAGACACGGGAAGCGCCACAGACAGTACACCCTTCAAGATAGTTGACCAGTGTGTACTCGGTAGGCATCCATCGTGACATTGAAAATGGACATCTGTTGCCTGGATGACCACCATGGCTATACAGGATGTCAACGGCCATGCTCATGCACAGAGGGACATCACCAACACAAGGTGTTACTGGCCATGTTCACACGCTTAGTAATACACGTCCATTCGGACTGTACTGTGTGTCGATCTACACAATGGCGTACTGGGCATGCTCACACACTTAGCAGTTGCAAAGGGCCGTCTTGCATGCAAATGGAGTCTCAACACGCAAGGGCTCAGTTTGGACTGTCCTGCGTGTCCATCTACACAACAGTGTACTGGGCATGCTCACACACTTAGCAGTTGCAAAGGGCCGTCTTGCATGCAGATGGAGTCTAAACACGGAAGGGCACAGTAAGGTATAACTGTCCCCACGCACAGGGCAGGCCGTCCTGCATGCAGACGGAGTCTAAACACGGAAGGGCATAGTAAGGTATAACTGTCCCCACACACTGTGTGGGCCGTCCTGCATGCAGACGGAGTCTAAACACGGAAGGGCACAATAAGGTATAACTGTCCCCACGCACAGGGCGGCCACACACATGCAGTGATCAGTACACACTCAGCTGCCATCACAGCTGTCACAGGTGCAGATCACAGACGTACACACCACAGTCTACACTGTAGCCCTTGAGACATCACCATGTCATTGCTGCAACTATACACAGCCATACATTACCACAACACCGTGTGACACATGACCAGTGGACTGTACAGAGGTCTACAGCAACTGTGCAGAGTACACATGTACTGACAGGGTTCCAACAGGTGTTGTGCATTGCAATGATACCACTACACATGACCAGGTCAGCTCAAGACATACCAGGGGCCCTGGGTCTTACACAGATGTGACAGATGAGTGTTGCTGTACACCAACCAACACACATGTTTGGATATGTACATGTGATTGTAGTGGATGTGTGCATGGACCACACACACAACACATGTGTACATAGCTTAGCCTTTGCTGTCCCTGTGCAGAACAGTGGCCTAAGCAATCATACACATGCAAATGGAAGGTGGGTCCATGTCTGTTGAATGCTCACAGTACAGGAGGTAGCAATGTTGACGGAGGACACATTCCTCTATAGTAGTCGCCCATGACACCCGTGATATCATACCACAGTCCATGTGTTATGTTTGTCAACACACGTGTCCACCAATAGCAATGCATACAAACATGGCTACAGGAGACACATGTAGGACCAACACACATGTACAATCTGTACTGTGCATGCAGCATCCATGCATGTGCAGTGGCCGATGTCCGTAACACAGCTGCACCTAACTACAACATGCAGTCACAATGCGGCCCCATCATTGACACCTGTATATGGTGACATACAGACAGTATGGTTGGTTGTACATCACATATGGAGGGATGTGTGTACATAAAGTGGTGATCCTGTGTAGATGTATGTGTGCCGGGGATGGCTCAAAGGTTTGTCACACGCCATCCTACCATGCCATGTGCAAACAGTATGCTATGTCAGTGTTACTTGACGGTGATGACATAACGCATACACAGTGGTCAGGTGTTACCAACTGTATGTCACGTGACACCTGTAACACTTATATCCTCCCGTGTGCATATAGCAACACAATTGCCAGATATAGTGTTGGTACACATAATGCGGACAATACCGCTGCATGTCTATCAAACGTCTCATCATATGGCGGTGTATCATTCCCAGCACTGCCACGTGTGTACACTTGTGTGACCACATATGCCACATATGGTGGGGATTACGTCCCAGTTGTTACACATCCCTGTACACCGTTGTAGAGATCTGTACATACTGCAGTGTGGAAAGCATGACGTCGGCAGGTGTGGTGCATCACACACATCGGCTATCCATACACACATTTCTGGTCACCACAGTGTGTGTGTGTATATGTATGTATGTATGGCTGTCTGGTGCTTGATGTGAGGGTGTATGCTACCATACAGTGAAAACAGGATCACTAACCCCTCATGGTGACTAACCCCTCATGATGATGCAGTCTACTACCCTGTTGATGCCATCGGTCCCAGCCGTAATGGCTATCTGTGCATGTTCCTTCTCTGTGCCACGTCGTGTGGGTGCAAAGTACTGCGCTGGTGATGACCACATAGGCAAGGATCCACACCTCAACACTATGGGGTGTGTGTTATAGTGCTATAGACCCCGTGAATGTGGCCATGTTCCTGTACTGTGACAGGGTATTACTGCTGCACAGTGTGGCCTCATGCTATCAAGTGGCCTCTAACGTCATCATTGGCCAGAAAGCTGTGTACAACCCCTGCACCATGTCAACATACCTGTAATGTTTCTTGGTATGTATGTCACATCTCTGTCCGCTGTAGCCTGTTCAACTGACCACATGCTTCAGGTGCAGTATATGTGCGGACATCTGTGTCATGTTCGACTTTCCAACAGTCAGGTTGAGGGTACGTTTAGCATGCTGATATTGCCATACGTGCCTGTGAGTACTCCACAGTTACACATGGGGGACTGCAAACACTGCTACCTGTAGGCACATGCCAGTACACCATAGGAGGGAACCAGGGCATCATTACCAACATGCTGTTACTGTTGTAACCGAGACACATACTGTGAACATATCACAATGCATGCTGCGCCTGGACTACATGGTATGACTGGTGCATGTCGACAGTACACCGCTGTCACATACACATCTCTCAGTATTCACACACAACCAATGCAACATACACATCCCTCAATATTCATACACAAGTAATGTTAGATACACTTCTCACTATTCTGTTCACCCTGTGCATCAGACCATTTGAGCATATCCCTGCACTCAGTATTCACACACAACCAATGCAACATACACATCCCTCAATATGCATACACAAGTAATGTTAGATACACCTCTCACTATTCTGTTCACCCTGTGCATCAGACCATTTGAGCATATCCCTGCACCGATGGTGTGGATGACAGAGATGCTGCACAGGCTTCATCATATGCACAGGGTGATACTGTTTGCCAGGGGCACAGGCTGCACCAATGGATGACATCATGTGTGTGGGTAAGGGCTGGTGATTTGATTGGACATGTCTGTTCCGTATGCATGTGGGTGTTGTGGAGCCCTACAGTTGTGTTTGCTGTGTGCGTGTATGTGTGCACACAGTTCTGTCATTTGTGAGGCCTACACAAGGGTATTATCGACAGCTCCAGATTGCACAGACCAGGTTGTACAGCTCACTGTGACCGGCCATGGCCACGTGTCCTGTGCCTGCCAGGGGTTGCATGGGCACTACCAGGCAGAGGTACAGAATGGCTACTGTCTGATGACACATGGCCACTGGAACCGTGTCCCCGCCGAGAACGTCCAGGGCCATGTCCATGTGGCCTGTTGTGTCCTGGTGTGGACAGCGCAGCACCAGCTGCACTGCTACTGCTACCGGCACTATGGGAGTGGCCATGTGAGGTGGCATGCTCACGTTGACCTGCACTAGGTGGTGTAGCTGGCCTATGTCCATGTGGCCTACGCCTCACCCCTACCAGATGTTCCAGCACAGACAGCTCATGCTCACAGATTGCCATGCCACGGTCAAGGATTCTGACCATGTCACCCAATTGCATGTTCATAACATCAGCAATCTGCTGTTGAGCACCTGCCAATGCCTGGATGTTGTTGTTTAGGGTACTGATAGCAGCCCTCTGCAGACTCTGCCCTTCTCTGTTCTGCCATTCGGCACGTGCCTGTGCCATCATTACAGTCTGGAACATGCGTCTGGTGATTCCAGCTGCTGCACTATGTCCTGCAGGTGCATGTTTGCCAGAGGTCCTCCTACGAGCAGCACCAGCCACATGCCTGAGTGGCACATCTGCAGTCAGTACACTGCCACCATGGTGTGAAGACACACCTTCTGTAGCCACCACACATTCCTGTTCAACGCTAGCAGACGCTGACTGTCCTTCCTCTATGGCCACTGTTGATGCGGTATGTGTTGGCAGCTGAACTGTGTGCGGGAAAGAGGGGGACATAGCTGGGATGGCAACCATTGGCACAGATTCAGCCCCTGACATCCCTGCCTGTACCTCATGCATATGTTCATCACTGCTAGCATCTGTGGGGACACTATCAGATGGACTACAGGAGATAACGCACCTACATCACCTGTGAATGCAAAGAAAGAATCTAAATTACAATAGACACACACACACTGACACACACACACTGACACACACACACACACACACTGACACACCATGCATGTGATATGACAGATGGCATGCAGCATGCTTGTGATACAGCTGACAGCATGCAGCTCAGACATCAATAGTGTTTGTAAGCATACTCCCTGGAATGCACACTACAGCAGGCAGGTGTCATATCATTATCCATGCAATTCACACGATCATTGTAGTATGCATGCATCCCCGTGATACACCATGTGGACCAGAACAGGATAACAGTATACATGGCTGACATGACCTTGACATGTAATCTGCTGACGTGTGCATTAACATGCATGCATGCCTGACACAATGGTGTCCTGACACATGTACAGCGTCGTACTGGGTATCACATTGCGCTGTTGTCCATATGCCCTACAGATAGAAAGCATGTTGAGCAAATGTGCATGGGCATGGTAGGGGACTGTGAGCCATCTACATTGCTGTACAGTGTGAAGTACAGACACTGTGCCATTGCATGGTATCATGAGGCGTCTATATTGCTAAACAGTGCATGATATGTACGCATTGCATATCCAGAACTGCATGCATACCCATGACATACCTGTGGACTGTGACCTACGATGCTGAGGTGTATACACACCAAACCATGCTGTGTCATGTGACAGGTCAATGGAGGACATATAGAAGACACCCCTGCATGATGACTGCAGAGTGTTAGCTGCCTGGCAACCATGTCCACACATAGCGGACCTGTCACGGCACCATTTCACACATGACATTGATGTACCACGCACACAAGGTGCACAGCTAACAGTGATGTCCTACGGCAGCAGGGGAAAAGAACAGTATCTGTGGCCTGGTGTCACTGTCAGTGGAATCTGTAAAGGTGACTACCATCATGCTATGACACAGACGTCATGTTCAACACATCTTATGAGGTACATGTCACTGACACCTCCACTAGCTGTGCACAGGCATTTAAGATGTACAGCGTACCACATACCTGTACAATCGGTCTAGTACGGCTGTAATTGGACCATGTGTGGACAAAGTGGGACAGGGTGTATCCACATACCATCTACTGTGTGGCTACATGTCTCTGGCCATCCCCATGGCCATGTGTGCACGTGTTGGTCATGTATGTGATGGCCATCTATCACACATGTCTGTGTTGTCCCATATGACATACACCCATAGATGTTGGATATGTCACCATCCGCAGGGCTATGCAGACAACAGGTGTATGTGTGGTATGTGGGGTATGGGTTATGGGAAATTGTGACAATATTGCAACCAAAACACTACGTGTCTCAGACATGTCGGATGGAACATCACAATGTGTGAACCCATTGCAGGGCATATAACACAATGGTGATGCCTGTGGTCTGCCCATATCACTGCTCACTGTGCGGCACTGGTTTGTGTACCACACATTTTGTTCCACTGTATAGTACATATGCCTCCATTGTAGAACACCTCCACCATTGTATGCACAGCTGGACACACATGTAGCAATGACAAATACTGTAGTTTCATGTCTGTGTATCATTTCAGTTGTATATATTGCACATGGGTGGCCTGTGTGGACGATGGGTGATGCGAACTGTATATCCACGTATTAACTGGCCACATGGCGAATAGATCTATGCTTTGACATGCCTGATACCGATGACAGTCTCACCTGCAATGGACTCTTGTCTGTGTGGCACACCAGAGGTGCCTGTATAGGGTGACACAGCAGTATGAACATTATCCATGACTGTATGACAGCCACAGGGTGCACAGTGCAAGTTAACACATTTGCCTATACAATAGCATATAGTAAGCACATATGTGCATACCATACCTCTCAACCTCTTAGAACAATAAATATGGACAAAGCCTACTATGATGGGGGACATATAGGGACAACTGTGACATATTGCCCTTACAAACTTAGAAATTTGCTAGACTAATAGGTTTGCATGCACATGGTTTTTACACGGAATGTGCAGTCGTAAACACAAATGTATGTCATCATTTAATGACTCCATTCCTCAGCTATTTGCCAGAAAGAGACAGATATTATGGGGAACACACCAACAATATGAGGCAGACATCTGGACATCCTGCAAATACCTGTACAGTTCAGAGGTATGGTGCATACACAGGGTAGCATAAAACATGTGTGTCCACATACCTTGCATATGTTGTTACATTACATGATGTACACTGACACATGCACGTACATGGGATATACTGGCCATATGTTCAGTACTGACTTACCAGGCAACTCCAGGCTCATTGGTTGGGAGACACCCACCTCCACGATAGCAGCTAGTGTTTGTGGGAGCTGTTCCGAGGGTGTCCCCAGACTGGCCAGTAGCTCCTCTGTGTGTGTGTGAGTGGAGGCTGGGTTGGTGGCCCACTACCTGTTCCACCTTGTTCCCTGGCGATTGCAGTGGCACGCTGTTTTGCATGATGTATCAAGTCCGTGCAGTGTCTGTGCACCTGCTGGTAGGTGCGGTTGTGGCCACCCACTTCGTTGACCCTCCTGGGAAGATCCTGCCACAGGTCGTCCCACTGCTGTGCGTGCTGTGGCACATGGCTAAATAACACCTCGTAGTTCTCATGGAGGTACGGGATTGCGACATCATCCTCCTGTTGGCTGTATGCTGGTAGGCGTGTACGAGGCATTATCTGTAAGATATGATGAAGGTGACAGGTCACATTTACAGACATGTACAGTGATACTGCTGCACATATATTTCTAGTACATCTGCACAGTTATCTTTGCAAATCAACATGACACTAACACGACTGGCATGTATGTGTCACACACATGTAACACCCATTATGCATTGGATATCATCCCCATATATGTGTGTCACCTCATTAGTGTTCCTACTGCATGTGACATCTGTCTTCATGTTGGCATGTCTGTTTGCCTGCACTGGTGTTCTTACCTATCTACACATGCTTGATGTATCTACGGTAATGCTGTTGACCTTGATGCTGTGTATATGTCACATATCAACACAGACACAGCCTTACTGGACTTGGGCAGTGACAATGCACCAAGTACGCATGGAAACCTGTACATGCATCTGTTTTGCCATAGACATCTACACTGCACTGTACAGCTGTTCAACATCCTGCCACGGATCGCCTGTGTTGCACATATGATAGACATGGGACAATGGCTAGTTGGACGTCATTCGCAGGTAAGGTTATTGGCTATAGCATGTACGGGCTGGATTTCCTAGCTGTATCCGACACCCATTACACCACCATGCGGGGCATCAGTGACACATTACTGATCCAGATAGTTGATACTACATCTACCATATGGCCATCACACCATGTATGACAGGGATGATATGTGCAGCTATGTGGACAGGGCTGCATGGTATGGCGGGAGTATGTCACAAGTATGGCACAGGGATCTGTCCAGCATGTGGCCATCCTAGTCGTAGGACGGTGGTTGTCCATGACGTATGTCTTTCAGATCAGGCTATTGACATGTAGCATGTCTAACAGCATAGTGTGACATATGTCTTTAGGCAAGGTGGATAGCATGCTGCATACTGGAGGTGAGTATTGTGGAGGCTGGTATCGGCCATCCACGCATGGGCCCTACCCCTGGAGGGTGATATGTGTTCCAATATTGGTCACACGGGTGTTGTGTATGCCTGTCCAATGATCTCCGTGCTCATGGATACCACCCTGTCATAGCATGGGTACCTCAGATGACTACCTAAAGGGCCAGGGAGATGTCTCCAGCTCAGGGAGGTGTACTGCACCACACCATCCCTAACACAGTGTCCATAATGTTGACCACAGCCTAGGTGTTACTTAAAGGGTACAGGGGTATTCCCCTAGTGGTGTCATTGCTGATATCATCCACCAGAATGTGCACATATGTCACACACCTCACACGCACAGCCCATTCTGTATGTTGTTCGCAACACTGTGACAACTATTGCCCATAGGTCATGGCCATTCATATCCTCACATACACAAATGGCTGACATTTGTCTGTGTGGTATGAGCTACAATGCGGGTGGGGTACAACACATTAACCCTGGTTTACTATAGCTGACACCGTGTGATATGCACATGTCACTGTAGCACCTCTAGTAGTTGTGAGTCTGTCAACAGGCCACTAGTAGAACACTCCTGTGACATACAAAGGCATTTGTAGTCAAACATCCATACTGCCTTGTACATCTGTACTGCTAACATCTACATTGATAATGGTTTATGGACTTGCAGACCATATCGGGCAGTGTTCTGATGCGGTGCCACCAATCATGACTGTCATCAACACTTGTGGGTTGATATTATCCAACACCCTATCTGTAATGTATGGGCATGCTCGGCACTTGTTCAGAGCTTCTTGGCACGTTATGAGCTACTGCTTAGTTTAGGACCCATTTCACACCAGTTCTCACAGGTACACTGTCTGTCCATACATTTCCAGCTTGCTTACAGTACAACAGCTGTCGTACACACATCACTCACATACCTCGTGAGACATTTTGGTTTATACGGCGTGTCCACCTGGCACGTACCACTTATATACAGGCATGTCCAACTGGCACGTACCAGTGCTATTGCCTGTCACTATGATGACTATGTTGTACATGTGGCAATAGAGCTATTCTCATGTACACAGTCAATGCACGCCTCCCAACATACAACAGTACAGCCTGTGGGGGATGCACATATGCAGCCCTGCTGGGGGTTATACTGCCACCAACCCTGACTGCACCTGACAGTCATGTGGGGATGTGCAACATTGGCAACACACCCCACTCATCACATAGTCCCACATGATCCCCACCACAGGCCACACATATGGAGACACCTTGTACAGTACCCCTCCATACTCTGTGTGGGCACCAACGGCAGCCCACATTGCCAAATACAACCACACCAACCTATAGTCCACAGACACGTGTGCCCATCACATACAGCCAATAGGGTGTCATAACATACACAACACACCTGTCATAGGTGACTGTCGGCGGTCACACTGCTGTTCCACTCAGCAGGCTACACAAGGCGATAGTCACTTACATCCTGCTGTCAAGTAACTGGTTCTGCAACATAACCTATGCACACATGCCACAACTCAGCAGGTACGATGTGACTCATTTTCCATGTTTGTGTGACTGAAGTTGTATCTCAGGGCACAGACTACATGTGCAGGGACATGTAATAGCCCACCAGTGTTGTAGCCCTGATGGTGTGGTCTGAGCCCTGGGGAGCATTTTGCGGTCATCCAGACCTGTTACCACTGTATTACGAGTGACTGTGTCACTCCCAACAGTTGTCCATGCTTCTGCTGTCATTCCACAGGCGTTTGGTATACGTCCACTTTGACAGACCTGGTCAAACAACATGATGCTGTGGCACACTTGACCTGCACCTGTCAGCCCTGGGAATATGGATCACATGTTGGACTCTTGCTGCTTTTATACTGCCTGTCTTGCACAGTGTCCAATAACAGTCACCACCAGAACGGGAACTGGCTAGCGAAACATGTGGTCATGTCACACAATGCTTGACATCATCCTCTGTGACGCACGCAGGCAAGGCACACCTGATACTGCACCACTTCAATATCTCTGCAGTGACTGGTACCTGCCTCTTGGCTTACACCTGATACTGCACCACTTCAATATCTCTGCAGTGACTGGGTCCTGCCTCTTGGCTCTGTAGAGCACACCTGCAATGACTGGTTATAGACAGACCGTACCTCTCAGGCATGTACCTGGACTGGCACACCCACAGCTGAGGTGTCCGCATATTCCACTATGTTGTACACACATCCTGGCTGGTTACTTAGCACAATGCATCACAGGTGCTCCACATGCAAATAACTGTGTCCGGAACTGCTATGCACAGTATTACCAGCTGCGGATTCAACATACCCCACGGTTACCAGACCTCATTTCATGGTGTACTGGACAGTTGGGCTCATACTGCTGCTACTGATGTGAGACTGACAGTAACCCACACTTAACTGTGATAGCCGCACATGTATCAACACATTAGACGTACGTTGTCCGTGAGTCATAACCTCCACTCGGCTGGTTCGACTCATACACACCACCTCCAAGACCAACAGTATCCTTGACATGGACACTACCAACATGTGACTGCTGTTCCACACCTGGGGTTATCCCCTCATTGGTGGAATCCGAACATATGCTACTCACCCTTGTTAGCCACATACCGGCACCACACACTTCACGGCATATACAGTAGATGAGTACTACAACATCTACTACAGATGTCGTATGACAGCAGTAGTTGACATCATGACACATGTGCAGGTGGACAATGCACATGCAAACACTGAGACATACCCCAGTGTACTTCATTAGCATGTACACGACAATATGGATCATACTATTCCACGCAGAGCCATGATGTTACACACCAGATAACAGACGACACTCTGGGGGTGCGGTTCCATGGACATACTTTACAACAACAGGTGGGGGCTGTTGCACAGTGGTGTACATTCCCATGGGTGGGGTAACTCACTGGTCAGCCTCGGTAGGGCCACGGGATACCTCATCACATACTCCATAACTAGCTACATACACATTACTGCAACACATTCCGAGATGTACCACAAGGCATTATGGTGGTATGTCAGTAGTCGTATGCAATACCCACATCTGCTCACACATACAACTATCACTCTGGAACATGACAGTAACAGGTGATGTTGGCAACATGCTGTCTGATGGCTTCAATGCTAACATTACACTCTCTCACTCCCTATGGGGCCACATTCCTTGCAGGAACATTGTGGTGTACCTGCGGTCACACCTACACAGTACTGACCTGCACTCTATATGTCCTAGGACACTGGCCCCTTGTCACCCTACAAAATCCCAGGCTGTGATGTCCACAGAACTCTGAACAACATGTCTCCCCACTGGGACACCATATTCAGTAATAGCCTTGTACCAGACATTGTGGCCCCTGACTGGCACACAGCGACAATTACACTCCACACAGGTGGCGCCACAATGCACGACTGGGACTATTGCCCTACACACCTCACTGGACTGTTCTGCAAGGCTATAGGGCACATCATCATGGACATAATTCGCTGAATCTTTGTTGAGCTCCGGTCCTTTGATGCCAGCTGGGTTGGTCTTGTTGGGGCCACAGTATGCCTCCTACACCTGTTGAACACCTTTCATACAGTTTCCAGAGTAGTTGATGATGACACAGGGGTCCACACAGCCTACATTGTCCTCCCACTGCCTTTCAGCACCGTTCTCCATTCTGGTATTGACAACATACACATCCACCTGCACATCACAACATATGTCTCAGGATGTTATGCAAAGTGGCTAATGGACAGGACACACACACTGAGGGTGGCATATCATATCACATACTGCATTCCAATTACACTTGGCATACCACAGTCCTCAGTCATGGGGCCCTCATGTTTGGTATATGCTTACCTGAAGTACAGGCTACCACTGAGGGGACTTCCCTGTCTAGCTTTACAGACCACTGCATACCAAGCGCCATTGTTGTTCCACCAGCTGATACAGACCCCATCTATATGGGTGTCACTGTGACGGATACCGATATGAACATCATGGCCTCAACCTGCATGACACTTGGTATGAGCATCACCTTTGCAGTACACCATCCACCCACTGGTTATCACATAGGTGTTAGTCCCCTACATACATGTCGCATTGTACGTGTTTGTAAAACACATGTATGTCGCACACACTCCTGTGATTACCACATTGCCACTGTGGCGTGGATATCCTTCTACCGTGTCCACACATGTCTGTACTGGGTGTGTAACTAGTACATAGGCACCCATTGTACCTCTGAACACCGGACTTATACACACATTCATGGGTACAACACCCCGCTTAGGGTATACCTTACACAACAGCTTTACATAACTCAACATTAAAACACCATGACGTTTATTGAGCTACGACAGTTAAAGTTTGCGGCTTATGTAAAGACACCACATCTGTACACATTTGCGGACTACATACTCAGGGGTGACCTCTGCTGCAAAGACAGCGCCCATGTCTGCAAATATGTTAATGGATATACTCCGCATACGCAACATAAACAATAGCCACTATGAGCATGATGCTCATGGATATGTGCACACACGCGACATTGTGTAGCATGTGCTTGGGGGTTGCATTCCCAGACCGGACACTCACAATGCTTTGGGACAAGATTCCTATGTACATCACGCATGGACAGTCAGTAGCAGTGTTCATGTGATACCTCGCTTGGTGGATGGTGGACACATGTACGCCAGGGATCACTGCAGTGGCTGTACTGTGCAGAGATGCAGGTTACACATGGCTCTTCTGTTCACAGGACACTACCCTAGAGAGGTGCCACTGGTGTGCACACTGTAGTTGTTGTTACACATAGACTTGCCAGACTGCATGGTACCCCACTATGAACCTGTGGAGCTATTACATGTCCTTTGTGCATGGTTACTGGAATAGCCCTTCCATTTAGATTAGCTGTCATGCTATTACAATGTCCCGTGACTACAGGCCATATGTATCCTGTTATTGTACACACCAATCATGTTCTTGTTTGTCTGTCACATCTCTTCTGCTATTCTAGTATGGGAGTAATGTTTGCGTCCTTTGCAAATGCACAGAGTGGATTACATTATTTATTTCATCACAACTGTTTATACATAAATTAATTACATACTACTCACATCATTATACGATACCTTTGTTATGCATCATATGCCTGTTCTCCTGTGTAGCATATCTGACATATCAGTCTACTGTACTATACATTACACATGTTTTACATGGTATCTCATAATTCAAAGCATACTAGCACAGAGGGACCACCTTAGACATGTCATTGACGTTATATGCCCATACACATGCGTACTGTTACAGTATATCCAAATATACTATCCCCTGCTATGGCACGTACTTATTGGACATACCCTGCCACTGACGGCGGGTCATATGACATTGTTCTGTTTAAAGCCGTCATGTTGCATCCCTTGTGGTGTCTGTGATGTTTACCTTGTGGCCCACTGCTGGACGCACAACTTCTACAAGCATTAGTACGATCAGCAGGACATCACTACATAAATACCATTCCCCACTTTATGCATGGCGGACACTTTTAATTACTGCAAACCAGGCTATGCATACACTGACATAACTTAATACAGAACATACTATACATACAGTTAGTGTTCTACATACCTTGATATCGTTTCGATATTTCGTCTCTATCTCGCTCTTCTGTATCACTCTTTAAACTGTTTTATGGTATGAGCATACAGTTTGCATATCTGGCAAGTCATCCTTATATATGTCAATACCTACAACATGTGGTTTACTGCCGCCAATTGATGTTCCGGTGTGACTAATTACATGCACTTCAGCTGTGCAGCTACTCCATTCATCAATTACGCGGCAACAGTGGGGTATAATTGAATTCTCCACTTGGGCGTTGGCCATTTGCCCTGCCTTCGGGGAGACGGCCTGTATTGTGTTTTGTTGTGTGTAATTGCAACTGCTATGTGTAGAGCCAAGTGTATTTTGGAGTCATGTCCCCTGTGGATTGTGTATGACAGCTTGAGTATGTGGTTCTACCTGTGACTGTACCTGTCATTCCACCTGTCTGATAACGAACTATTGCAAACACCTGTAACATCGCCGTTTGTTCCGTTATACGACGGATACAATTTTGCATGGCGCCTTTAAATGTGTCTCTCACAAGGTATGTTAATGGTTCAGCAGATGTAATTGACTAACTAGATGTTTGTGCTGTGATTACGGTCTATATTGCTATTGTTTCCAATGTGGGGGATGTAGGCGGGTGTACTTAGCATATACAGTTTTGTGGGGCTTGCATTTCTACGTAATCCATATATATATGTGTGTGGGCTCCTTCCCTAATTACAGTGCTATCACTTAATAGACTTCTGTTACGGGAATTTACTTTGGGCCATTGTTAATTGGTTTCTATATGGTATGCAGGTGAGGTTGATACTTCAATACCTCATGATGTATGGCGATATGTGCAGGGATATTTCTAAATTACCGCTATCCCATGTGTCTGTCCCAGATATTTGCAGTCATTGCAGTGGTGTTGGTGTCAGACCCTCTGTGACATGGCTTGCCACCTTTTCATATGGCCATAGTTGGACACTTGCGGGTCAGACAGTGGTGTTTACAGGCTGACATATGGCCACAGTCAGTACACAGGATAGCACATACTTTTATCCTCATTACATACCAATTGTTCTTGGACCTTAACTACTTATCGGTTTGCATGTATCATTTCCGTTTCTTACATACAGGCATGAGTATTTCCTGCAACTATTGCATAATATTTGGGACATACTAATGTCCTCAACTCTCGGACAGTTGCCCTTTGTAATGTTTCATGTCAGGACACACCTGACCAGGGGGGGCTGTCCCTCCCAATGTGGGACAGGTGTTTACCGCATGCCTACGGCTAGCTATACCCGCACCTACCGTAATCATCTACCTCTGAGTTGTCACCTACAGACACATGATGCGGACACACACGCACACACACACACACTTTACAGTCACATGGGAACACACATGGCACCCTCAACACACACATACACAGGCTACATCATTCACAACCACAGTTGTACACGGTACCTACATGGACCGCACTGCCGGCAGCGGTGACTACATGTCCTTACTATCGTCATATTGCTTGCGGTTCTACTGTTCCAGTACTGTGTTCTTTCTGTCTTTCAGCCTCCTGGTTACGCGTGTCAGTGTGTGACACATTCCATAGTTGGCAGTATCCTATTTATTTGTACCTCAAAGGTGTTTTGAATGTCGTTGGCCTGTCTATATATTTGCAGATGTCAGTGACCCCTTATATATCGACATGTATCACACTATCACCCTTTCTTTCTGTATTATATATGTGTAGATATATATATATATATATATATATATATATATATATATGTATATATATGTATATCTATGTATATATATATATATATATATATATATATATATATATATATATATATATATATATATATATATATATATATACATATATATATATATATATATATATATATATATACATATCTCGGACAGGGGTGGTGACAGGCACACTACGCCTTTCATTGTGTGTTTGTCAGTGTATACTGTGTTTCCTGGACTCCGCACGTTTGTGTCTGTACCTGCCACATTACACACCTGCTATAGGTTAAGATTACCTCCCGTCCCACTTTGCGAGGGACAGCCCCTCTTTGTGCAGTTGTGTCCTGGGAAATATTTGTGAACATAGCAAATGTCCTGCAACTTTGGGACAAACATATTCCCTATAGTTTATGTAATAGTTGCATAAAACACTTATTCTGTATCTGACCCACCTACATGTTACAGGACATGGAACACGTACCTGCGACCATTACTAGAATAAGGTTTTTATCTATGCAAAACACTGACGTTCTGGTTTTCGTACTGGCCGGGTGTATGTGTCATCCTGCAGACATCTGGCATATGTCCCACATTGGTCATTTGAACTGTGGCAACCCTACCATACATACATCTTGCCTAGCAATAGTGTTGGGTGATTGTATATATGAATGCTGTTCCACTCCTGGCAGTGGTCATTTTACCCTTCAGAGCAGGCGCTATTTGTTCAGGGGTGACTAATGCTGGTTTCACCTGTTCTGTACATCACTGACCGTGATCTGCGCAGTGGTCGGTGAAGCTTAGTCCTGTTTAGCGCATATCCGTATAGTCATATTTAAACATCGCTTACCAGCTGTGGGCAACGCTTATTCCCGCTAACGTGTGCTACACATATTCTGATGACCTGCATCCGGAATGCATTACCCGTGCCGTCAGGATTATGTTACATCCCTTGCGGGACGTGGGACCGGGAACATGCACGACAGTCACTGCATGTACCACTTGGACATCTGGGGGTTGTACACATATTATGTCATTTTGTATGTGAAGTACACTACAGCAGTTACTCCACACTACACTCACATGGATAACTCCATTAGTTTACAAATTGATGAGTCCAGTTAATGGTATGTCCATGTGATGTTTACTGGCTGTACTCCGGCATTGGGTATGTATATCACAATTAGCTACACCCGATAATGTGCTGCACCTTCATACGACCGTGGATGCAGCATGCTGGGGTGATGAATGCCTGTCATGGGTACATCCCCTGCCTTGACACAACATCCATGATTACATTTTGTGGAGCCCCTCAGTAACGCAGCGGGGAATCCGTGATGAGTGTGTGTAAGACAGTGCTTACACACATGTGCTCCTGCGATTGCCTCTGCTCCAGTAAGCGACAGTTGCTTACTCGATGTTGTGGCGACAGGAGTCACTGTTTGCCCCGTTTGGTGTTTTGCCTCTGACAATCGGGTGTGTACCTACCGATGTACCTGAGAACCTATACACACAGCACCGACAGATGCTGATAGGCGCATCTATTGTTCAGGTGTTGACATTTCCGTGTTCCAATGGCTGTTGCGTGTACAATGTTTGAGGGCTGCCAATGTAGGATTCCACAGTGGGCCACGTATTCATCACAATTTACAGGTGGTCTTGTTTGTGTGCCATCCATGTTACTGTGTGTGCAGGTGGGGAGGGGTGTCAGTCCATGGGAGCCTACACTGTCAAGGTATGTGCTATACGTTCCCTCTTTGCCAAGGCATAGGCATATTGGGCATGCCTCCATCTGCCTACTGGGGCTGGCACAGTGTGTCCATGGTCTGGATCCCTCTATGCCTGTGTTGGCCTTGGCAATTGCGGTGGGTATTGAGGCCCTCCCCCATTTTGACCCTGCTGCAGCTGTTTCCGCAGGATCATATTATGTAGCATGGCACATACTATGAAGATGTGGGCACACATGCCTGGAGAGTACTGCAAGGCTCCACCAGATATGTCCAAGCACCAGAACCGTGACTTCAGCATCCCGAACACATGCTCTATGATGATTCTAGTTTGTGCATGTGCCTCATTATGGCATTCTTGCATTGGTGTGTGTGTGCATTT
Source organism: Protopterus annectens (assembly GCF_019279795.1). NCBI lineage: Eukaryota > Metazoa > Chordata > Ceratodontiformes > Protopteridae > Protopterus > Protopterus annectens. Next base: position 493,168,261 of record NC_056744.1, read on the forward strand.
CTGATGGGGGTCATCATCCACGGCTCCAGTGCATAGCCAGCATCCCCCACAAGGTGGCCTTGTGGGATGTCCCCCCTGACAAATACCTGATACAGCTGTGAGGCATGCCAGATATGGAAGTCGTGGTAGCTTCCAGGGCTGCCAGCACACACATCCATGATAATGCCCTGGGCATTGCACATGACCTGGCAGTTGATGGAGTGGAATCCCTTGCGGTTTATGTAGCACCTACCATACTCACCGGGTGGTGATTTGATTTGTATGCGCGTGCAGTCTATCACACCCAGTACCTTTGGGTAGTTTGCCACATGGTGGAAGTGACGCATATTGCTGGCCAACTCCTCCTGAGTTCGAGGGAAGTATATATGCTCATTGGCATGTGGTAACATGGCATCCAGGAACTGGTGTAGTATCCTGGATGCCGATGCCTGTGAGATCCCCATTATATCTCCAGTTGGCCTTTGAATGGTACATGTGGCTAGTATTCGCAAGCTTACACATACCTTCATGTCCACAGGGATGGGTTCCCCTCTGTTGTTTCTGGTTCTCAGGCATGGCCGGCACAGCTCAACTATTTGCTGTAAGATGTCCCTGTCCACCCTGTAATGCTCTACTATCTCCAGATCATGTAGCCCCTGGTAGGTTACCCTTGGTCTGAACACTCTTCTCCTCCTCCGAGGCCTACGGTGGTTGTCAGCATCATCCTCCATAACACCGTCGGTCTGTAACACATGCTGATGAATCACAGCTATGGCAGCTCCCAACATGTACATTTTAAAAGTTCCCCGTCTGTTTACACCTATGGTGCAGTGTTTGGGAATACACAGCTGTGTGTTGGGTGCTTTCACACTTTATACTGTTTTGCTGTGAACACTGATGATGTCATAGGGTGTGTATGTACGATCGTGGTTACAGGGTGTCTTCTGTGTTTTATTAATGGAACCCCTATTGTGCTGCCTTTGGTGTTGCATTACATTTGGATGCCGTGAATTACCTCCTGCCCTTCTGTTTACATTTGTGCATGTTACACCTACCATTTGCTGGCATGCATCCAGCAGCCTGCTTTCATTTGTACTTTCCTAGACCTGGCTTATCTTGCGTAATGTGTGCTATTGCCGGTCTACTGTGGGTTTGCTTTGCTCTGCTATGACAGTTCTCCTATCTTTGCATTCCAAGTCCTCCACTCCTTTCTTTGCAATCCTATGCCTCCCCTATCCTGTTTTGCAGGTTTCTGCATGCAGGCTTGTCTACTGCCGTCGATTGGCCGCCGTGAGTTGATTGGTGTTAATTGCTCATTAGTACGCTAATTACCCTGCTTCGGCATTTCCTTATTTTCTTTCCCTGACCTTCCTGTTTGTGCTATTGTTCACGGCACGTGCATCCACTTACCGGGTTTCGGGCATGATTTCATCCACGTACACATGCGCTTTCGGGCACCATGTGTGCTCTCAGCTAAACGGTTCTATACCTTCCTCCCCACCCCTGTCCTGCAGCTTTGCTTAGCAACAGCCAGGCCAGATTTGCATTGCTCCAATGTGCTTACTGATACGGTGGCACACCCCTCTGCTGATGTCATGTATCACCTCTGATACACTCCTCGGTGTTATAGCGCTGCACCATCAGGTACATCTTTAATCCGGCGGGACGTTTGTGATTCAGTATTACCTGCCTCATTTGCATGGCATTGACTACTAATTCATAGTTACAGTGCTGAACACTGTCGCGGGCCCTTGGCAACCCTTGCGCCTTGCTTGTTGTGTGCCATGCCTACCATTGCATATTATGGTGCAATCCTGATTTGTCTTACATTGCAATTTTATGACATTTGTATATATTTCCTTTGTATTCCTGTTTGCGCACACATGCCCTGCGGTTGTACTGTGCATTACTGTGGACATGACATTAAATGTTGTTTTTTAGGTGTTGTACATCTTTTCTTGTGCCATTGGCTGTGTATTTCGCCATTGGCATATGTTAACTTTGTAATGCATGAGTCTGGTCCGCTTCCATAACTTCGATGTTCTGTTTGGGAAAATGTAATCCGTGTTTTTTGGTTTACATTTCCATGGGCTTGCGCTATGCCTGCACCACTTCGTGAGTCACTGTATGCCTTCATTAGCATGGTGCGACACTGCGCATGGGTTGATTTGCATACCTATGCCGAGGGCTACATAGATCTGGTGTACGCCGGTAGTGCACATGGAGTTGGGTCATACCTGAATCGCTCGGTGGACATATTTGGCATTATCCCGCATACATTACGCCTGCGCCTGGCGCAGGCTTCATGAATCCAGGGGGAATACTTTTTCTCATTCATGTGCATTCTTAATTTGTACTATAAACCTCAAAAAAAAATCCATGGGCATTATTTAAATAATCATACTATTTGTACAGCAAGCACAAATGACAGACAGCTACATTAGGCATGCCTCAGGTTCTATAGCATATTTTCTACAGTGTGGAAGACTCTCTTTGAAACCTCTGTACATGCAACATATAAGAATGCATTGATATCCACTGGAGAAAGACAAGGAAATAATTATGCAAAAAAATGGAATAACTGAAACATTACTAAGTAAACAGTTTTATTCGGTATAGCAGTACCCAGTAGCATACTAAAATAAACAAAGAAACCTTTGCAGACTTCAAAACTGAGGGTCTGAAATATATCACTGCGGGATGGAAATGCAGTTCAGGCTCTGCTTTATCATAATGTTTCCTGAAGTAAAACTATGTTAATAATAATAATAATAATCATAACAATAATAGCTATATGATTATGAAGTGAGAAAAACTGTAGCCTTTTTAAATTATGTTTTCTTTGAGGGAGAGTTTGCAGATTGGGGTTAAAATAAAGTATAAGGGATATATTTAGTATTGGCACCTTTGCCGTTGTACATTTGTGACTATTTGCAGATAAGGGTCAGAGGTATTGCTAAGTAAGGGAATAGGTGTAATGTTTTGAGAGTTTTAAGTTGTATGTGTCTATGTTTGAGTGTCATTGGAAGTGGTATTTTTAGAGAAAAGTTTTTTTCATAAGTTAATGTGAAGGGTAAGAATTAGGGGAGGGGGCAGGGTTAACAAAAAAGTAAGGTGAGACAGAGGGTGAAGCCTGAATTCCTCTAAGTCAGTCTATTGTCCTTAATGTAGCTAAATGCCAGACTCTTCTACTGGATGCATATTTGTAAGTCTAACGCTTAGTGTACACTGACTTTTCCAATGTCAGTGAGAGACATTATCTTTAAGAATGCTACCATGTATGCTACTGTTCCAAAAGTCCTCTCCTATTTATTAACTGTCTATATACATTTTCTCCCCGGGCCTCCGCTGAAAACAGGCTCTGTGGAACCTAGTCGGACTTTCCCGGTCAACAAATGATAAATAAAAATAAATAAATAAATAAATAAATCTCTTTTACATCAGGGTTATTTTAATCTAAATGGGTAATTTTATCAATCTTATGTCCTTGTGCATCTGTTTCTGTGATCCTTAAGATCTTGTCCGTGATTTTTCCAGCCATGCTTTCAGGGAGGTGTTCAACCTACTTCTGTCCTCTTTCACCTGATAAGTTAACAAGGCAAACTCAGCAAAGGTTGTGAACAGTGTTACATCTGACTTTTCTTCATTTTCTTACTCTGTATTTCTGCATGTTAACTTGGTACAAAATAAGGTGTATATAAGTGTTTTTTTGGAAAATACTGAACTTTATAGCCCATTTACTGTTGTATTATCATCCTCTAAGTCTAAAATCTGTATTCACTTCTTCAGATTTAGCAAAAAAGCCTTATCACTTGCTATTAACCATAAGAAACAGTCACATTCTGATATGAGTTCTTGCCCTTTTCGTATAATATAATAAAAATGCATAATGCAGATGCATGCCATTTGCACATATTTTTTTTCTAAATGAGTTTCCAAAAAATGTCAGTGCCACCTGTGTAATTTAAGACTTGAATTTTTATGTAAGAACACATCTAAACATTACTTTTTTTTTTAAAAAAAAAGGAAAATGGAATCAAGTTATTGTAAGTTTATTGAAGTCTATCTGTACAAAGAATACAAATATCAATAAGATAATAGTATCACAACACATATTTATAAAATGGTTAACTATGTACTTATGCATGCTTACCTTCAGGCACTTGCTTGTATTCAGTTTTTCAAACAAAAACATTATTATGTACACTTAATGATAATAAATGATCCTGGGATTCATAAAAAATCCAACCACAAGGGCTAAGAGATTCATATAAAAGGGGTTGTTTCCATGACTGCGGAAAATAAGATTAGAGGCATTTTATCTGCAATGAGGAAATAAGCTCATCATTGGCTAATTTGCATGTCTCTGAATCATGCGGTATTGCTGTTAGTGTTGATCAGAACATTTCTGTTGTAATTATCATTGGTGGCCCATGCATTACCCTCTCAGGTATTCTCATACCCTCACACTTGCACAGATTCTAATGGATCCAAGCAGGCATACACACACACACACACACACACACACACACACACACACACACACACACACACACACACACACACACACACACACACTTACCTGTCTCTTAGATTACATAACATCTTTGATGTATCCTCTTTATATTTACCTGCTCCACCATAAATCACAGATGATTACAGTCAATCAGTAATGCCAGTCATTAAAGTTTTATTATTATTATTGTTCTCAAACTAGCTTATGATGGTAAACCTGTTTTTCTGTTAACTTTTTAGGTGACTCAGAGCAGTATCTAAAAATATCCCTTGTATAATCTATTGTTTCTCCTGCCTTTGTCCAGACATCCTTTGCTTGGCCATTTAGAGTTATGGATCCTTCCCAGTTGACCTCTCCCTATTATATATCTCAACCTCTCAGCACAAGAAATCTGGACACAGCCAAAATTAATTGAGGTGGAAATACTCAGCATATTTTGCAAGGTGTGAGGAGTTCCACAGGGACACATGGAGAACATACAAACTCTATGTGATGATGTGAGGTAGTTCCAGCTGTGCCAGGGGTAGTAGGGCAGTGCATGTGTAACATATGCCAGCATAGCTAGCTGGATCGTTTTAAAAAATTATATGTCATTTGAATAACAAACTAATTTGTACAGAGGCTTGTGTTAAAAATGTATTTGTAAATTACAGAAAAGAAATATACATGTATGTCAGACTGTATTGCTGTAACTGATTAAATGTATATATGTTAATAGAGGATACTGGAAGGGAAGGGTTTAAGCTCAGCCCAGCTAACGTTAAGAAAAATAGCCTGAAATTAAATGACTTGGTTTAGGCCATAAAAATTTTATCTCACAGGTCTGAATGCAGCCAGAGAAGCAATGTCTTTGAAAAGCCTGCTATGAGATCAGCTAACATATATACACAGCTTCTTACCATCTATGAAAATACCCAGCATCCATCTGCTTGTAGAGCACTAAATACCATTCTGCACAACTATATTCCCAGTTGATCATTACAATCCAATGAACCAAAACCCCCAGTCTGTCCATAAACCTATGAAATTTGCTAGGCATTGTCTATATTTATACCGTGTTGTTTAAGCCTGTAACTCTTTACCTATTTCCACCAGGTCAATATCCTCCCTCCCATCTTTCAAAACCTTTCTGAAAGACTTCCTAGCCAAAATATGTCTGTGTTCTTGCTCACACCAGGATAAAGTATATTGTTAAATGTGAGCAAATAGCTGTTCATACCATATACCTCCTTTCTCTCCCTTCCTCATTCACTTCCTTACTTCTATGAATTTCTGTCCCCTGGCTTTATCTCTAAATATACCATAAACCAGCTTTTCCACTCATTTCAGATTGCAATTCCTGTTTTTATTCTACTAACTTACCTTTAATTTCTCTATAATATGGCTAACATTTATCTAAATATTAAATCATTGTCATATAACTTGTATCTATTCTTAACCAATGTTTTCGTATTATATCTAATTTGGTATAATTATTTAAATTGCAGATGTTTTTGTATTAGTTTTGATGACTGTAAAAGTATAGTTCTTAAAATGTTTTATAATCCTTTCTTTTCTCCCTGGGCCTCTGCTGAAAATGGGCTCCTACCCAGTTGGACTTTCCTAGTAATCAAATATCAATCAATCAATAAATAAATAAATAAATAAATAAGCAAACAAATAAATACATAAATAAACTTGTGAATTGCCTTTCAGTAGATGTACATAGAAACAACCACCAAAGGGAATACGTTAACTGGATACAGGCTTTGTGTCAGGCATGTAACTTACCAGTAAAATGAAACTTAACCAAAAGCAAAAGCCAGACCTAAAGATGTTATACCAAAATGAAGGCAGAACCTGAGTTGAAACACATTTTCTGTGTCACTGCTTCATTTATTCCTCATCCATGTGTCACCGCTCCATTTATTTATCATCCAGGTACCACAGTATCTAAGAAAAATAAAGAAATTAATGCAGAGAATCTGATTTCAGATACACTGAAGACAAAAGCGAAGCTGTCTCATAAGCATATACGTTCAACAGTTCTAGGGAAAAGAAAAGAGTCAAATGGAGCTAGATAAAGGAATGCAATTTAAGCAATAAACACTAATATTACAAACTTAAGAAGGCAGCTTTAGAATCATATACTAAAGCATACATTATAAACTACAAACAATAGTATTGCACATTAAATAAAAACAGCCTTCAAATCAAATATCAAACAACTGTTGTCCAAGATGTTTATAGCAAATGATTGACAAAAGATTATATACTTAACAAAAAGTACCTGATGTTAGAAAATAACATCTTAAACATAACAATGTGGCACCATTCATTGTTATTAAGAAGCAAATGCCGCATGCATGACCTATTTCTATTTCACTCTGTTCTGCCTTTTTTTCAGTTGTTTGCAAAATATAATCCACAAAGCTGCTGAGCAAACATCAACTAAACCATATAGAGTAAGACTGGCCTTGTATACAAATATTAACTATTCATTGAGCAAACACCCCACTGGCCATGTTTGAAAAATCATGGGAGTTTGATAAGAATCTGATTTGCTTGCTGCAGCTATGTTATATTATAAATGTGTTCCCCAGGGAAGGTTTGCTAGCATCTGAAGCCTTTACAAGAAAGCCACCCAGTATGAGAACTACTCAAACAATTCATGTACTGTTGATACAGAAACCAGATCAATACTTTATTATGCTGTTCCATCAAATTAAACTATTTCAAAACCTAATAATCAGGTCTTGCCTTTAGTTCCATTGGAAGATGTTGACACTTATCTTATAACGACCAATCTTGTTTAGACAGTAGTAGGCCAGTTACATAATGCAGAAAATGCTTCTTTGATCATGTCCAAAATGCAATATCCTCCCAGGCTTCGCAATAAATCATACCGCGACTCTCCAATCTTCTTGTGTAATTACATTCTTTAATTTACCACGCTGAATAAAATATGTGATCTTAAAACTCTCAAAGCTCTCTTCTTCTTAAAACTGCAAGATAAGGTAAAATAAATATTATTAATCCCTTTCAAATGTGTACAAGAAACTTCATGTAACAGAGCTCTTACATTTTTCAGTAGTATTTCTTGGCTACCATTTAAAAATCTTATATTTTAAGTTTCTTAGTTTTTTTCTTTACTGTTTAGGCTGATTGTTCCTCGTGTGCCTATTTTGGCAGCTGCTGAAACACTGATCACAGAAACCAAGCCATTGTTTCATTGCCAATCTGTGACCCAAGTAGCTTGCATTTTGTTTCCTTACCTGGTTCATTCATTCATATTTGTCGTTTACAACTAAGAATGTTGTGTTTAATATGCCTGAACAACAGTTTATCAGATTGTATTTTTATTCATATTTTACTTTAATATAGTGATACCTAATAGATGCCAGTAGCACTGCATAAATTACAAACAAACAAGCTGGACAAGCCAACATACTCCAATTTGGATTTTTTTTATCATAAGGCATCTGCTTACATTTGTTTATAGGAAAACAGATAATGACTGTTCAAAGATGAGCATCCCTGAGTTTTAGTCATTTATGGTAAGTCAGGATCAGAAAAAAGCATCACTGGTTTAATGCATTGTTTTTTCTATTTGCACAGTGGGATAAGACGTCTTCTGCGTGGAGACATGCGTGAATGGGCGTACCTTCGTTGAAGGTTGTGCGTCAGGGCTGGTAACTCGGCACGTAAAAATCAACTACCAATCATTAGCGGACCTGAGTTCCACTGTGGCGACCCCTAACCGGGAAAAGCCGAAAGATACAAACAAATAAACAAACAGTGGGATAAATCATAGGTTATGACACAAACAAAAACTCATCTTGAGCTCCTCACAGGACTCCAAAGCAAAGAGTGCATTCCTCTCAACCTGCAGATATTGAAAACAGATTCATAATGTAGGTACATTCATCTAGAAATCTGGACATCTATTTGGAATAACATATGAATACAAAATACCACATAACTGGTCCTTCTTCCAATAGGATTGTGAGCAATACTCAAAAGAACAAGTTTAAAAAGCTACGAGTGACAAAAATGATGCATATTATCAAATATGTGGTTTAAAATTCTTAGGCTTTAATGAATGATACTGAAAAAAAATATCAGAAAGCCATTTAGTTTTGCTTCTGAAAAGGGGAGTTGTAATATGTGGGTTCTCAATTATCAGTACGCTCAGTATTTTGGTTATGTAGTCTGATATCTTATATATTAAACAGCTTCAAAATCATGTATGTGTGTGTGTGCGTGCGTGCGTGCGTGCGTGTGTGTGTGTGTGTGTGTGTGTGTGTGTGTGTGTGTGTGTGTGTCTGTGTGTGTGTGTGTGTGTGTGTGTGTGTGTGTGTGTGTGTGTGTGTGTGTGTGTGTGTGTGTTGGGAGTAGGAGTCATAAAACCATTTGATGGTGGTAAATCTAGACTTAAAATTAGGGACATACCTCTAAAACCAGGTATATCATGTGAAGGAATAAATCAAGTCGGTAAATAAGTATGTACCTCCAAAATAGGTAAAGTTGAGGGGTCTGGTTTTGAATCACAAAATATTCCATTGTTGGAGGGAGAAGGCATTGGAGAGCTCCATAAACATTCAACATTCAGTGAACTAAGGGGAAAGGCTACATTCTGAACTGTTTCTAAACAACAGTGATTAAATCAGTACCAACTCAGTCTAAGTTGTCCAGCAAAGTAGACTGAGTTGGTATTGAAAATCCTAAAAAATGCAGTTTGCCGTACACTTCAAATTTGCCAACAGGCAATGCTTGACACTGCTGAGAAGGAATACAGAGTCAGAAGGTCCTGGTTGTTCATAGGAGATTACTAGGCTAATGACCCTAAGGCCATTACAAGCCTAGCCATGTAATACCCATGCTTCCTAATTGACCCTTGTTAGATGTTTCCCTATTTGACCATGTTAGATGGTTTGATTATTTCCAGAGTGAATCTATGCTCAGCACTGGCTGCCTTTGTCCATGAGGGGCATGGGTGCTACCCCAGTGTTGAATTTACGGACTCCCATCCAGTTGTCCAAGTGGTACTTAAATAGGGTCATTGATGATCCTGCTTACCTTGAATGGGGAGTTCATTCCAGGGTAGTGGCCATCTCTGGGAGAAATATCTGTCTCTCCGGCATGTTTTGTTTAAGTCACAGCCTAGGTTGAGATCTCTGGAGTGAGTGACTCTTGTCCCCTTCAATTTGTGAATGTGCATTTACATTAGGGTAGGATTAGAGACTGCTCTGTAGGCCAGGCACAGCTTGCCTCTCAGCAGCCTGTAAGACATAAGAGTACAGCAACAGGGCTTTCAGTCTTTCCATGTAGGTCATGATTTGGAGTCCCTGAATTCTCTTGTTAAGGATTAGCGTCTGTCTAACCTAAACTTCAGAAGATCTCCCTAAATAATTCATCCATAAATCATTAGGGTCTACTTATTAGTTTACCCTCAAGTGCATGGCAGTCACCTGTATAGACACAGAAACCTTGAGCTGACATTTTTTTCTGTAAAAAGTAGCTTTGCAATTTCACAGATACCTAGGTGTGCACAGGACAACGTGTTTGCAGTGACAAGCAGTGCTGGCAGAGTTGTAAACATGATATCCCTAATATTAATAAAACTGTGTCAGAGAAGGAAGAAGGTACTTTAAATACTTTAATTAATAAAAATGGTGAGCGCTTTCGTAAAACCTCTTCAGACCATATCAAAGTCACAAAACACAGTCATTAAATAACATTTTTAAAAATATAAACAACCAATGAATATGCAACTCAGATACACATGTCAAAAAACAATTAGAATCTCCTACCTTTCAATCAAGGTTTTAAAGAAACCTTGTCATTAAGTCCAAATGCTTTATCGGCTTGTAGATGCAATATCCAAAATAATTCACGGCTCTCAGTATGGTTAATAATATCACCAAGTCTACCATTTTCAATAATCATCTCTATAACCTTGAAACTAAAATTATGTGTAGTACCAGAGTCTTTGATGTGCCTAGCCAAAGAATTATTAACATTCATATTTCTGATGTCCCTCTGATGCTCCCTCATTTTTTTCAAGGAGCATTCTATTTGTTTTGCCTATATAGAATTTTTGGCATATATTGCACTGTGCTAGATATACTAAATTCTTAGTCCTACAAGTTGCATAGACCTTAAAATTATAGGTAACACCAGTACAGGGATGTATAAAGCTATTATGTGAATCAACTAGATGGCAAAAGTTGCAGGAGCCACATGGAAAAGTCCCCTGTATATTAGGACATTACTTGTCATAGAGTTCTTATAACATAATCTCATAAGAGATTTGTTATTCCTAAATGAAAAACTGGCTCTCTTCCTAATAAAGCATTTATTGCATTGTCTGATGTTAAGACATGCCAGTTCTTTTTAATAGTATTGCATATGACCTTGATGTTACTAGAATATGTCAGATTAATTCTTGGAGCTTTATAACTTGTGGCAAACCCAAATATTTCACCCCCGTGATGCATGTCTGAAAAATATGAAGAGGCTCTACTGCCTCTAAGGGCTCTGGCCTCTTTGATACCTTTTTCTACTTCACTATCCTTGTAACCTCTAGCCATCAATTCATCACCTAACACTTCCAGGTTTTCAATTAATTACCTAACACTTCCTGGTTATCAATTCATCACCTAACACTTCCAGGTCTGTCATGAATCTATCATTCCTATTACTGTGGCGAGAAAGCCTCATTGCTTGACCCTTAATAATATTTTTAAAAATATGTGGGGGATGAAGACTATTACTGTGCAACATATGATTCTTGTGACAATCTTTCCTGTAGTGAATGGTAATTATACATTATTACATCTACAAGCCGATAAAGCATTTGGACTTAATGACAGGGTTTCTTTAAAACCTAGATTGAAAAGTAGGAGATTCTAATTGTGTTTTTGTCATGTGTATCAGAGCTGCATATTCATTGGTTGTTTATATTTTTAAAAATGTTATCTAATGACTGTGTTTTGTGACTTTGATATGGTCTGAAGAAGCTTTACAAAAGCGCTCACCATTTTTATTAAAGTATTTAAAGTACATTCTTGCCTCTCTGACACAGTTTTATTATTATTTTATGTTTTTTGGTTTTTGTTTTTTGCCTGGTGGTTCTGTTTTTTATATATATATTCCTATTATTACTTTATATTCTCACTGCAGCCATCTAATCAATAAAAAGGGCCTTTTGCCATAGATATGAACTGTCCCACTATTTCCATTACCAGCTTGGTGGATATGGGTATCCTGAGGCAATGCAGAAATTAGCTCATGTTTACTGACAACCAGCTAATTCTCAAACAAACTGATATGGTATGAGAGAGATATGTTTACAGAATGTCACTGGATGCAAAGTTCTGCTACAAAAGCAATCCTAATGTCAATCAGGTTGTCAGTAGTACACATGCTGCACCCACCATACACAGGTCAAAGCAGACACATAGACCCACATATGATAAGGCACTTAAATGTGCCCATCCTTAACAAAAAAGACCTCTGACATGCAGTATACAAATACCCTCAGCAACCCCAAATGCAATCCTTTAAAACAATGCCCATGTCAACACATGCAGCCACATCTCATGGAGCCTCGTCTTCTAAGCCCTTAGGGCAAGTCACCACACAGTTCCAAATGCTGGGCATTGGAGGCTCCATTGTGAGACACACTGATGTCCCTCTCACCAGACTGAGTAAGGAGAAAGTCATGGTCAGTTGCTTATAAGAGGCCAGGACTTGCCACATTATGCAAGCTCTAAGGCCATTAGTCCACAAGTGCCAGTATGACTCATTCATAATCCATATGGGTGGAAATGACCTGAGAAATAGCTCCCTAGACATTATGAAGAGAGACATCATGGAGTTCTTGGAATATGTCTCCCAGGCTGGTATGAGTCTAGCACTGAGGAGCATTTTACCTTCTCCAAGGATGTTGCCACAATATAAACAGAAGATGACTGACTTTAATAATTGGCTTAGTTTCTGCTGTCATTCTAAGGGGGTGCAATATTTTTCAGCATGGAAGATGTTCCACAGACCACACTGCTTTGCAAGGGATGGTTTGCATCTCTCCTCAACAGGCTTTCAAATATTAGCTAAAACACTGTCCTTCCCCATAGTGCCTTTTTAGGCAATGACAAACTGAAACTCTAACATAGCAAATCAAAATCTAGAAAATATAAAGGTGTTACTGCTCAGTGCTAAGATTCTAAACAAAAACCACACTCACTACAAGCTCCCCTCATTGTAGGGAATGCTGACTTCTGTGTGGTTACTGAGGCATGGCTTCAAACCATGGAGAGCACTCCTCCAGTGTAAGGCTATAATGCCTTCCACAAATTTAGACCAGCTACTACACAGACAGGGACTAAAGGTGGAGGTGTCTTGATTTACATCACAGATAAATATATCTCAAGGTTGGTCAAACAGGACATTTCACTTGAGCTTCTCCATGTTCAAATCACAATAGGTAAAATCCCATACCACTTCTTCTGCAAGCTATAGGTTACCTCTCAGTGACACAGGAAACCCATAACATATATTTAAACCTATGGGAAAAGCTCATAATCCAACCCAATGCCATATTCATGGGTCACTTTAATTACTTCACTATTAACTGGGAATTGTATACAACACTAAACTTACATGCACAGAGATTCCTGAATTTTGTAAATAGGAACTATTAGGACCACATTGGCAGTACACCGACCAGGAGTGCAAACGTACTGGATCTGGTCCTCACTAACATGGTTGGGTGCTACATAACGCCTCCAGTGTAATTTAAGATAAGACCACAAAATGGTCTCCTTTGAAGAAAAATAAAACCTGGAATCCCAGCCAACCTTTGAATATTCAAGAACTATTCTAAGGCTAGCTTCCTACTATTAAGTGATAACATGGCAAAGTTTCAAGTCCTCATAAATGCAGAGAAAACCGCTGCCTACATGGAACTGTTCACAGAAATGTGAGAAACCAGGAAGAAGGACAAAGCTAACTCAAAAACAAAAAAAAAAAACAAAAAACAAAAAAAACAAGACACAATGGTGGAATCACCACATCAATAAACAGTATACAGAAGGCAGAAATCATGGCAAAAATTAGGAAGTGTAGCACTCAGCAGGATAAAAGCACTCTCAAATTAAACAAACAAGTCAGAGGACAAATAAAGTCTACCAAAGCCAAATTTGTAGTAAATTTGGTCTTCGAGGCCAAAGACAACCACAAGGCATTCTTCAGCTATGCCTGGAACCTCAAAGACAATGCACAATTGTTAATGAAGCCATCTATATTGAGCCAGAGGATATAGCAAACCTACTGGTCGACAAATTTAGATCCAACTTTATCCTTCTCTCGTCCTTAACCTCCCATCAGAAAATACCATCAAATAAATTTCCCCCTACTATCTCTAGGGAGCGGTTGTGGTGCTGCGGTAGCATTGTCGCCTCACAGTAAGACGTTGTCCTGTTTGATTCTCAGCTAGAGTGTCTTCTGTGTGGAAACATGCGTGAATGGGCGTACCTTCATTGAAGGTTGTGCGTCAGGGCCGGCAACTCAGCACGTAAAAATCTACTGCCAATCATTAGCGGACCGGAGTTCCGCTGTGGCGACCCCTAACCAGGAAAGGCCGAAAGACGCAATGACTATCACTAGGGAAGAGGTTCTCAATGCTGTGACCAGACAATATCACAGAATGCCTTCTAAATAACATGAAACATAGCCTATCAGGCCCTCTGGAATTGCTACTTAACTGTAGCCCTTAAACAGGCTTTGTGCCTCACGAATGGAGAAGAGCAACAGTCATTCTTCTGCTCAAAGGTGGGTCATGCACAAAACCTGAAAACTACAGACCCATATATCTCACTAGTCCCATATGCAAAGTCATGAAAATAATTATCATGGAAATGATCAATAATGACATAGGAAACCTCCACAAACTGGACCCAACCCAACTCAGTTTTATTAAGGGTAAGTCATGCCTACTCAACCTGGCAAGCTTCTTTGCAAGGCTCACCAAAGCAATGGATGATGGGAAAATGCTTTACAGTGCTTACCTTGAACAGGCCAAGACATTTGACACAATAGTCCCACACAGGTACTGTCGAAAAACTCAACAGATTAGGTATAAACCCTTATGTCACCCGATGGATAGCCAGCTGGCTCACAGATAGGACCCAGGACATAAGAACTGAGAAGTCTACCTCTACAAAGAAGCCAGTTAAAAGTGGAATACCTTAGGAATTAGTCCTGGGACTGCTCCTTTTTGGTATTTATTTGTCTGAAGACAAGGCCAGTGTCAATGACACACAGATAGTAATCTAGCCTTTGACCATCATGTGTCCACAGTAGTGAGGAAATCATTCTATGTTGGGCAACTTTTAAACAAAAGTATGGCATCTAGATCCAAGGAGGTCATTGCTCCACTGCATTTCTGCATTCATCAGGCCTATTATTGAGTACAATGCCTCCTTTGGCATGTACCTAACCAGGCACATCCAGCAATTGGAACATCCAGAGAGGTTATTCACTGAAAGCATACAGGGTGTAAGCAACATGTCCAGTGCAGATTGCCTCAAGGCCTTATCCCTGTATTCTGTCTCCTACAGGCTTTTGAGGGGAGATCTATGCCTGGCATGCAAGTCATTATCAGACCCCACTCTGATGGACCTCCTGCATATCCACAAAACAAACAGCACTAGAATTACCCATTCTAAGGACTTAATCCTTGCCTGTGATATATATAGGACCTGCTGGAGAGATAGGAATGTATCCCAGAGGCTATGCTATCTATGCAACAGGCTCTCCATCCATGTGAAGCAGAGTTCCTCCCTAACCCAGTTCGAGTGCAGCTTGGACAGTTGGATGGGAAACCAGAAATTCATTCTAGGTTTTGCCACCTATGCTTCTAATGTACACAGGCAACCTGTAAATGGTTCATCTCACAGGCCCCTGCTTACACTTATCTAGAATACCAAAACTTGTCAGAGATTTGGGATGCATGGCTAGGCTTAAAAATGTCTTTGTGGTCATTAGCCTCGTACACACCTATAAACCTTTTCAGATCAGCGAGGCTATTGTATTTCCAAAAATACTGGAGAGAAAGCTTGAGGATATAAGACAATGACAGGGCACAACCTAATAAGGAAAAACTGGTTTATATAAGATGTAGAGTAGAACTCGTCCTTTAAAAATCAAAACCCTTGAATGAATAAAAATATTCAGAAATGGATGGAGGTGGCTAAGCCAATATGATATCAGAACAGGTAAAAGTATAGTGATTTAGAAAATGTGCTTACTTTGAAGATAAAAGTAATCAAATAGGGGAAATGGACTACATGATCATGAAGGATAAATAGATGAACTAAGCTGATGTTATGGATATACCAAAAAGCTAGATGGAAATTACTGCTATACCTTCAAGTCCACTTTTCTTGATTTCTCATTGTATTTCCTATGCCATAGCATATAGTATAGAGAAAATAGTGGAACAGGTTAACAGCTTCAAGTATCTCGGAGGGATGGCTGAGGAGAAGAGAAGTCTGAATGAAAAGGTCAAAGCTAGAATAAGAGGGCTGCAGCCATCTGGCACTGAGTGTCAGGAGTGGCATGTGACAAAAAAATGGCAAATAAGTTGAAAAGTAAGGTGTGCAAAACAATGGTGTATAAAACAACAAAGCACTCTTCACAACATGAACTGTTTATTCAAGTGACAAATCTTTCAGACATCAAGTCCTTCTTCAGTGTTTGGAAAACACTGAAGAAGGACTTCATGTCTGAAAGCTTTGTTACTTGGAATAAATGGTTCACGTTGTGAAGAGTGCTTTGTTGTTTTATATTTGTTTGTTTTTGCTACACTTCACGTTACCAACCTGCACATCTTTGATACCTAAAACAGTGGTGTAACCAGTACTACTATAGAGTATAGAAACCTGGGCAGTAAAGACCGAGTAGCTGAGGAAGGTAGAGGTGATGGAGATAAGTGACTGCAAACTGTGGTAGGATGCACACTGTAGGACAGACAAAGAAATGAGGACAGAGCTGAAGCCCAAGTAGCTCCAATTGCAGATAACAGATTACAGTGCTTTAGGCTCATGTTCAATAAAAAGACAATCTGAGGATAAAGATTTGAGAGAGACAAGAAGGTGGCAAGAGGAAATAAGGGCATCCAGCAAATAGATGGCCGGTTTGTGTGAGAGAAAATCTGAGACAGTTAAGCATGACTGTCAAAAAGGTAGGAGATTGGCCCTGAATCAGGAGTGATGGTGACAGTTGACTTGACAGGATGTAGAAAATACAGAAAAAGAGTTGTTTTTTTGGCATTTTTCTATTTTGCTTTCTTGACATTTGGTGTAAGTTATGAGGAACAAAGTATTTGCTCTTGTATTACTTTTTGGTCGGGTACATTCTTTTCTTTCTGGTCATCTATTCAACAGTTCCTTTTAATAATCCTGGCTACTGGTTACCATTCTCAGGTATCAATGAGATGGGGGAATCATTTATTTCTCTTCTCATTCTACTGAAGTTGAGGAGTTATTAGCCTTAACAAATTGGAATACAAACTATGTTTTTGCCAGTTTATTTTTTCTGTGAAATGCTGTTCCAGCTGTAGTACGGCACAACTGTTTAAATCTTGTAGTGACCTTATCAGCATAAATGGGTCCAGTCTCACCAGTTACTTCTGGCACTGGATGCTATAAGAAACGCATGCCCTCTGGGTCAGAATTATATATTTCAACTACAGTAAGCAAGCATGTGTATGCTTTCCAGAAACATGTGCAGTTTGGTGCAATTATAGGAAGTTGAACTGAGCAATGGAAGTTGGTGTACTGTTTCAAAATGTCTGGTTATGACTATGTTAACTTTTATGTCCCAGCCAAGACAGTTTCACAATAGCTGCCAGTATTTATGCTAATAAAATGACCAGATATGTCATGCAATGACATAAATAAACATTAATTTACTAAAGCAGCACTTAACACTGATATGCACATTATAGACAGAAAATTAATAAACGCCATGTAATGTTGGCTGTCAAAGCAACAGTGCTATTCTGTTAAGCAGCGCTGCCTAGCCACACATAAAGTATTAGACGATCATGAAATTATTAAAGCTACAGACTACTGGGTATAACACATGCCTGGTATTTATGCAAATGTGTGAAACATCTTTTACATCTCTGCTTGTTTATAGTCATAACTTTTGGCATTGAGTAACAACTGCAGATAAACACAGCACTTGAAGAAATACAGCTGCAATACTGTTCCATTATAACCCTGAAAATGATATCTCTGATTTCTTCTGGGTGGATAATGCTGTGATTGTAGAAAATAGTTTCCCATCACATTATTTTTTTTTAAAGTTTTCAAAAACATCTCTATTTGAATTATTTTTTTTTATAATGTTTTGTTTTTATTAAAAGACATAATAATTGTTCTAATATCGCAATGATTCTCTTTTCAATCATTCTCAAAAATATGCACTGCATAGGTCACACTGAAAACTACAGAAAAGATGGAGACAAGAAAGCAGGAGTATATCAAAAATACCCAGAAATGTATTATAATGACCAAGGAAATAATGGCTAATTTTCTTATTTTCTTGCTAACTACAGACTCTTACCAGGAATTCAAATGATGATGTATATATCTGTCGTGGTTTATTCATCAATCTGGTAATTATAAGGTGAGATTGTTAGAGATTGCTTTTATACTTGTGAACTAGATGAAAAGCAAGTAATAGTCTACAAAATGACTACAAACACAAACATTTAGGGCCGGATTCACGAAGGCTTGCACGGAGTCTAAGACTATAGTAAGACTCCATGCAGCCAACATGTCTGCCGAGTGATCCAGGAACAGCCAGCAGGGGCGTGCAAGAGAGCTCCTAAGACGACTCTTACACGGACAGGGTTAGGTTATGCAAATTACCTCATTTGCTGCTGAAAGCTATGCAAATGAGGTAATTTTGCGATCCAGGAAACACTAACCTGTCCGAGTAAGAGTAGTGTTATTTGGAGAAATGTACTCAGTTGTCAACTGAATACCGCTCTACAAATAGCAAAACGGAGCCGTGACAGCTCCAAATAAAGGATGCATCCAGTTGAGGAAGCATGCCAATGGCCAAATATATGGCCATTGGCATTTTTTTTCTATTGCAAAATAAAAAAAATAATATATATTTTTTTTACCCCGATCTCCGATGTTTAAGCCTAGTGCAGTGCTGCGCAAACGTGCTGCGCTCTAAAAAAAAATAAAAGCCACAAATAGGGATTTTATTCAAAATATTAATCTGCCATGAAAGTGAATGGCAGGCTGAAGACAGCATGGCTACTGAGTAGAGGTTGCTAAGGGGGGAAGCTCAGTCTGAGAGATGTAACCAAGCATTAGTAGGCGATCCTATGCAAATATGATAAGGATAGTAAATCCCAATATTTCCTGCTATGTGAACCATGTCCCTAGAGTGTAAGAGTAGGAAAAGGGGAGTACCAGAGTAGGAGATGGTTGACATCATGAGGGGGTATGTATCAAAAAGACTGTAAGCTTATTGGAGCAGAGTAGCATGTGGTTGCTGTGAGTTACTCAGGGCTAAAAGAGGTGTGTCTACAGTTGCCTAAACTGAAATCAAGAAACTTAAGGTGTACGCTGTGGCTATCACTAAAGTTTTTTCCAAAGCTGCTTACACTGTGTGCATGCGTGTGCGCGCGTGTGCGCGTGTGTAAACCTGTCTAAGCCTGTGTGCACGTGTGTGTGCCTGTGTAAGCCTGTGTTAGGCCGTCTAAGCTAGTATACATGAATGTGCACCCGCCTAAGTCTGTGTAAGCCTGTGTAAGCTTGTGTGCGCGCGTGTGCACTCGTGTGTGTGTGTGTCTGTGCTTGTTTGCGCAGCACTGCCCCCTGTGGAATCAGACATGGGAAAAGGAAGGAAAGGAAGTAGTAGGAAGTTAACAAAGGAGAACTAGCAGAGCTGCCAGGTGAATTCAATCAGAATCAGCCAATTACACAGGCAGTACAGTAGCCCAGCCCAGCCCAGCACCTAAAACTCTGCAAACAACATTCCCCCATGTTTTTCTCAGAAACACTGCAACACTGCAGTCAACAAAGAGAAGTGAAAACTTAAACTGAGACATAAAAATGTTAGGGGCTGCCATTGCTGTTATAAGGCAACATGTGCAAGATGCTGAGGGTGGTGCCATTGCGAATACTGCTGAGCAACCCACAGTGAGGAGACGGAGAAGAGTGTACAGACCCAGGGTAACCTACCAGGGGCTACATGAGCTGGAGATAGTGGAGCGCTATAGAGTGGACAGAGAGCTCCTGCAGCAAATTGTTGTGCTGTGCAGGCCATGCCTCACACACAGAACCAACAGAGGGGAACCCATCACAGTGGAAACCAAGGTATGTGTTGGCCTAAGAATACTAGCAACAGGTACCTTCCAAAGACCAACTGATGATATGATGGGTATTTCACAGGCATCAGCATCAAGGGTACTGCAGCAGTTCCTGAATGCCATGTCAGCACATGTCAGTGATCATGTATATTTCCCCAATTCCCATGAGGTATTGGCCAGCAATATGCATCTCTTCCAGCAAATAGCGGAATACCCTGAGGTAGTGGGTGCAATTGATTGCATGCACATACACATCAAAGCACCAGCTGGTGAGCGGGGTAGGGCCTACATCAACCGCAAGGGCTTCCACTTCATCAACTGCCAGGTTGTGTGTGATGCCCAGGGCATAATACTGAATGTGTGTGCTGGCTCCCCTGGAAGCTACCACGATTCCCATATCTGGCATCTGTCACAGATGTACCAGACATTTGCAAATAGGGACATCCCTTACGGTCATCTAGTGGGGGATGCTGGATATGCACTGGAGCATTGGCTGATGACACCCATCAGAAATGCACACACACCTGAACAAGAACTCCATAATGAGGCACATGCACAAACACGAAATGTAATTGAGTGTGTGTTTGGGATGCTCAAGTCATGGTTCCTGTGCCTGGACACATCTGGTGGAGCCTTGCAGTACTCACCAACTACATGTACCCAAATTGTTATGGTATGTGCTATGCTACACAATATGATCCTGTGAAAACAACTGCAGCAGGAACAGCATGGGCCATGGCCAAACAGCCCCCCATCATTGCCAAGGCCTCCACAGGCACAGCGTGACTCGAAGGAGGAACAACCTGAGCCTGCCCTAGTAGGCAGAAGGAGGCGTGCCCAGTATGCCTTGTCCTTGGCAAAGAGGCAACGCATAGCACATACACTGGCTCAGTAGGAACCATGGAAATGATACCTCTCACTGATTCGCACATAAAATAAAAGGGATGCCTAACTTGACACTACCTGTTTCCAAACATGTATAGGGAGTGTAGTATGTGCATCCAACATAGGCAGCCCTGCAGCACCACCTGAGGCATGATTGCCATGTTTTAAGCAATATAAAGCAGTGCTAAGCAGCTTTTACCAATATCTAGTATATGTAAACAAAATTGCTCATGCAATGTTGGCCAAGGTCGGCCAAAGTTGAGCAAAGTCAGTTAAACATGCTCATATCTGCTTTACTGTTCCTTAAGCAGTCTGGTCTGGCCAGCATGAAAATAAAAAGCAGTGACAGGGCTTGAACCCAGGATACTGTGCATTATAGTCACACTACTGAAACACTAAGCCATGATAGCCTTACAATGGTACAGCCACAGCAGGACAATTCTACACTAATGCAAACACAAAGCAATGCTGTATCATGCCCTTAATGAGGCAAATGGGTAACCTCACCCACATGCCTATGCAGACAGAGAACATCAGGCCAGGCGTTGTGATGTGGGTTGTGTAGGCTATGAAGTCGCAAGCTAATATATGTGGCAATGGATGCTAAGACCTGTAGTACACTAGTATGCCTCAAGCTAGTATGATAGGCAACAGTACAGACTGTAATGATGTCCTGTACATAGCAGTGCAGGCACAGCAAATGTGTATAAGTGTCAGGTGAAACCCACATCCTATGTACACCCACAGTAACAATCTGGTGTACCCACGGGTAGAAATGTACAAAGAATAGCTGTCCCCCTTGTATGTAGAAATGTTGATAGGTCTATGCAAAGTGTCTCATGGAAGCCCTGCAGGCACATCATGATTCCTGTTGATCTATGACACAAAGGTGAGCCCTGCTGTACAAATACACCTTGATTTACCATACACATATAGTATAAATGTGTATACTGTGCATGCTCACACACTCCAGCAAATGTAGCGGATTTCATTCAGCATCACACTGAAAGGTCATACTGGGCATGCTCACACACTTAAACAAACGAAGCAAATGTCAGGCAGGAAAATACTGAAAGGTCATATTGGGCATGCTCACACACTTAGGTTAAATACGGATGTGATGATAAGGGATCTATGGACAAATGTGTATAGTCATCTCTACTTCCAGAAACACATTCACAAAGTGGTCTGAAAATCCTGCTATGTGTACACACAAACTGCCAAGGTCTGTGCATGTAGATCAAAGGAGGTTGCCACTACTCAGCAGTCATCAGTCCTGTCAGAGACTACCACAACACACTTGCGAGGAATCTGACTAGGCACGTTCAGCAACTAGAAAGTCCAATGAAGAACCTTAACAAGAAGATTACTGGCCTCAAATAGTTGCCCCATGCAACAAGAATGAATGTAACCCAAGCTGTACTCAGTTGCATACTGTCTACGCAGGAGATCTCTACCCAACAGACAGGTCCATGTCATGGTTACACTCAGATCTGTTCTGAGTTACAGCTTAATGGCACTAAATGTACAGAGCCAACTGATATTGGCAAAATCCTGGCAGATAGGATCAGTGTTAACTTTACCCCCCTCTCACCCATGAAAGAGCACATGTCTATAATGGAAGACTGCAAAGTTGCTGTCATCACGGCTGCACAGGTAAAAAACACTCTCCGAAGCCAGTATCACAGCAGCCATGGGACTAGATAACTTCCCAGGCTGTGTAGTATCTACTTCCCTGAAGTAAACATTAACATGGAAGTTCTGTGGCTACTGACGTTTCCAGAGGACTGCAAACTAGGAGTCATCATTGTAAACACTAAAGATGTGGACATCCTACAAAAGGGCCTCACTGAGACAGATGGCTGTTGTCCAAGCCATGGGCTGTAGCTCAATGCCAAAAGGTGCATTATCATCACCTTTGTTAAAATCTCTGTAGCCAAGAACTACAACATAGGTGGTAGTATACCTCACACTTTAAGTGTGACAAGAGACCCTGGGTCACAGGTGGACAGTGGATACAACTGTGATAAGCACATTCCCACAGTAGTCAGGAAACCCTCTTATGTGGCACACCTCATCACAAAATGAGTCTCATGCAGAATAAAAGAGGACATTGTTCCCCTCTACTCACCACTCACTAGAACTATAAAAGAGTACAACTCCACTGTTGCTATGTACCTCACAAGACAACTACAACAACTGGAAAGTCAGCAGCAATACCTCACAAAGAGCATTAGTGGCCTGAAATACATGCCATACACAGACCATCGTAAAATGCTCCATCTGTACTCCCTTGCATATCGCCTACTCAGAGGTATTCACTGCGTATCATACAAAGCTATGTCAAACATACAGCTGTTGGATATGATCCATGTAAAACACTCACAATCACCCTGACCTTTGGACCAAAGACCACAAGTGAAATACAAAAGGAAGTGGTGTAGCCATTTACCTTATGGATATCCACACCTCCAGGTTACTGCCACAGCACGAGGCCTTGGAGACCATGCAAGTGCACTAACATTGGGCAAAGCTGCCCATCAGATTGTAGCCTGCTACAGATCATGTACCTTGTCTCAGGAACCTCACTCAGTATTCTGGAGAACAACGGCAGATATAAAGGTCCTATCAAACACCATTATATGAGGAGATTACAACTACCCAAACATTGAGTGGGTGAATTACTCATATACAATGTCCTTTGCCCAATGTGTCCTAGAGTTAAGAAACTCTAACACCCTGGAACAGCATGCCCACTAGAGGTGACAGCATACTGGACATGATCACCACCAACATGGGGTACCAGTATTCCATAATAGAGATAAACCCCTCATTGGTAATATCAGATCATTAAATAATCACACTGGACATCCACATCCCGCCCCCACACCCAGTCAATGAAACGACTGTGAAGACATTTTCAAAAGCAAACTGCACACTTCCCAAGACCAAAGTGGAAAGTTCCAAAGCCCTCTTGCTATAGGATAATGGTATGCAATCTGCCAAATCATTTACAAGTGCATCCTATGAGCATCTACAGGGATGCATGGATCGAGACATCACAAATAAAACCAAGATGCACTCCTCCAAAAATAAGAAAACAATCTGGTGGTCATTGCCCATAAATAAGCTAGACAACAGAAGGAGGAAACTAACACCTGATAGAGCCAACTTCACTAAAGGAAAGGCATCACTGATCATTATTAGGATGAAACAATGATCGCTCATAAAATAATCCAAGCAGTTTCTAAAGACAAATTGCCAAGGAATATAAGAATAACAACCACAAAGCCTTTGGTAGCTATATCAGACATGTAGGTGTCAACTTCCAAATATGCTGTCAGCTACTGAAAAAAGTAATGACATACACCAAACCAACTTTCATTGCCCACACACAGGGGGACAACTGCAGTGTAAACTCCCCCCATCACCCCCAAAAGGGCCTGTGTCTATCACAGAAGGATGCAGAGACACAGATGTCACGGACATGCAGTTAAAGACAGCCCTCACCAAAGCTAAGAACATAGCATCAATGTGACTGTAAGTTGTCCCAGGCTGCATCTTACACTAGGCCCACAAGGAACTACACCCTCACCTACATTCACAGTCCAGACTCAAGCATATCACAGGCTATGAACCCAAAGAATGGTATACACTAACAGTCATCCAGCTCCACAAAGGGTGTGCCAAAACAGAACCTGGAAACCATTGCCCAACATGTGTACTCAGCCTGGTTTACAGAGCTATTGAGCAAATCGTCATGGAACCCTTACACTGAGACATTGGAGATCTCCAGACACTGGACTCTACACAACTTTGCCTTGTTAAAGGCAGAGCCTGGGTCCCAAACCTAGTTGACTTATTTAAAACAGTTACCATGAACATAGATGGAGGTGAAAGTAGTCCACACAGCCCACTTGGACCTCACTAAGGGCTTACCACACCATTCCCCACTCTGTCATCATGGACAAGTGTACCAGCTTGAACATGAACAGCTATGTCACAGGATGGGTGGCCAAGTGGCTCACAGATCAAACACACATGTTCATAGTTGCGGGTGCCATGTCCAACTCTAAGCCAGTCACAAATGGCATCACACTGGTCTTGGTCCTGGGACCCCACCTGTTCAGTCGATACTGCTCAGAGGTACAGGCAAGCATGGCAGGTGCAAGGCTGAACAGATTTGCAGATGACTGGAAATTTTGTGGTCCATAATTGACTGTACAGCTGACACAGACATCCTCCAGAAGTGTCTTACAGAGACAGATATCTGGTGTCAAAACAATGCCCTCAAGCTGAATGGCAAATAATGCATAGTCATCCCCTTTGGGTAATACAAAGTGCACACAAATTACCACATAGGTGGTAATCCAGCATGTACAGAGAAAGTAATTATGGCCCTGGGGACACAGGTAGATAGTAAACTCACCTTTGATGATCACATGGCCAAAGTGTTTAGACATTCTTTCAATGTAGGCCATCTAATGTCACCTAATATAGCACACTTCGTATAGTCTGATGATGTCACCATCCTACAAATATACCTGTGGAAAAGAAAACTCACAGTAATATGTGTAGCGCGTCATATTAATGCATACTCTTCTAGTGTCATGAAGTAGTTAGATAGGGGTTTGAATCCCGCACTGGGCAACTGTGTGTGTGTGTGTGTGTGTGTGTGTGTGTTTATGTGCGCTCTCCTTGGGAAGGACCAACCTTTTAGGAGAGTAGTGAAACACATCAAAAGTGGTAATCTAACCTTTGTCAACTCTGATGATGTCAGCATCCTACAAATATACCTGTGGAAAATAATACTCCCAGTATTCTGTATAGCGTGTCGTGTTAATGTGTACTCCTCTAGTATCTTGCAGTAGTTATGTAGGGGATTGAATCCTGCACTGGGCAAGTATGTGGGTGATTGTGTGTGTTCCTCTTGGGAAGAACAACCTCTTAGGAGAGTAGTGAAACACCTCAAAAGTGGTATTGTAGCCTTTGTCAAGTCTGATGATGTCACCATCCTACAAATATACCTGTGGAAAAAATATGCCCAGTAATCTGTATAGCATGTTGTGTTAATGCGTACTTCTCTAGCATCATGAAGTAGTTAGGTAGGGGTTTGAATCCTGCACTGGGCAACTGTGTGTTCCCCTTGGGAAGGAACAACCTTTTAGGAGAGTAGTGAAACACCTCAAAAGTGGTAATGTAACCTTTGTCAAGTCTGATGATGTCACCATCCTACAAATATAGCTGTGGAAATGAAAACTGTCAGTAATCTGTGTAGTGTGTTCTGTTAATGCGTATGCCTGTAATATCATGAAGTAGTTAGGTAGAGGTTTGTAATACTGCACCCGGCAACTGTGTGTTTGCGTGTGTGTTCCCATGGGGAAAGAACAACCTTTTAGGAGAGTAGTGAAACACCTCAAATGTGGTAATCTAACCTTTGTCAAGTCTGATGACGTCACCATCCTACAAATATACCTGTGGAAAAGAAAACTGACAGTCATGTGCATAGCACATTGTGTTAATGTGTACTCCTCTAGTATCATACAGTAGTTAGGTAGGGGTTTAAATCCTGCACTTGGTGAGTGTGTGTGATGTATGTGTGTGACACAGTTGGTCAATGTGTTGTGGGTTTTGCTTTTACCACTGTATGACATATCAGTATGCATTGCACATGTCAGCTAGCTGTGTGTCATATACATATCTGTACATGTTACCTCAATGATTGCATGTATGGGAACCCTGCTTTCTCCAAGAACACAGCTGTCATCCTTGCCAGACTGTGCTGCTGCTTCCCAGACCTTAGGTCACATCTGTATGCTTGTGACAAGGCCAGCCACTGCAGTGATTCCTGGCCTAGGTCATCTGTGTCACACAAAGTCATTATGATTCCTATTGGAATGTGTGAGTGAGGGTCTATGGCCAAGGTATATGTCAGACCTGTTCAAACGCAGCAAAGTCTGTCCATGATGACTATTCATAGGTGTAGAACGAACTGTGGATATGCATGCAGACCCCTTATTGCTTATGTGATCCACCAAAGAATTCCAAAATACCTTTGGAAATGTGATTAACAAAGGAGAGATGACATAACACTTGGTTGCATGTACACATCGGTACCTGTTCATCATGCTGGTGGCTACTACCTATGTGGTACTGTGGGGATAATATGTTCCTTAAAGGTGGATGACTATGCTTAGTTTGGCTTATGGCTTTACAGCATGGGTTTGACAACAGGCATCTGTCTGTATGATACCCTTGTGGAGGATGTGTGTGTCATCTGGAGAATGCATTATAGGCCACAGTATGAATTACCAGACGTGGACGGACATATCCCAACTGTGATTGCTTGTACCTAAGAGAGCTATATGCCAAACAAGAGTGGTCTCAGTAATGGGTGCAGGTGAATACCAGTGGTTACTGGCATTGTATAGTACCTGAAGGATCCAAATGTTGCTGTGTGTCCTACATCTGTGTGTCAGTTGTCAAGACATCATCTAATGATTGGTTATGGTCAGGCTGTTGAAGTGATGTATACCACCAGAATGCAGAACAATGACAGATAGTAACAGTATCACCCACAGCACAGTGTCAAACCATGTCGTACACATATGTAGTCAGGATCCAGAATGTGTGTAGTGCAATGCATACTGGTCACCAATAGAAACTATGGAGTGTTACTGTGTAATACAGAGCATTTCACCCGGGCCATGTGTCCACTATGCACGTACATGCAGACAGTGCACCTCCTCCATGTTCACAACTGTACACTTGCAAATCTGTGCTACACACATCCCACACATACTGTCCACTCTCTAACACATGCTGCCAATACTGCACACATCAGCCAAGTGGCACGTGGCCAGACAATACACAATTGGAACCAACACTGGTGTAAACAACACTACAATGACAATCATAGCTTTAATGCATCATGCCTGCTCAGCTACACCTTCAAGCATATCATTACACTCTACAGCTGACAACATGCTAACATTGCTATACTGCTATATAGACACCCTGTGCATCAGCACCATGGTAGCCTGTTCATGCATCGATGTTACAGATGACAGGAGGCAGCACAGGTTTCACCATATGCACAGGGTGTGTTGTTGGTTCGCCAGAGGCCTACAGTGAGCCATCCAACTGACATGTATGTGTGTGTGTGTGTGGGGGGGGGGCAAGAATACTGGAATGGGCTAATGTTGTTGTAATGTGTGTGGGTATGTGTTAGCCCTAGGTGTCTGGAGTATGTGTGTGTGCCTGCATGCACACAGTTCCACCATGTGGCTGCCATATACGGGTATTTGTGGGACAGCCACAGACTGTACCTGCGAGGCTTTACAGATCCCCATCTCTGGCCATGGATATGGTAACTGTGCCTGGCAGGGGTGCTACTGACACTATCAGGTACTAAGACAGACTGGGTACTATCCCCAGAGGTGGATGGATGTACACTGGACACAGGTCCCTGCTGGGACTGTCCAGAGCCATGTGCATGTGGTTTCCAGGACATTCTATGGACAGCCCACCCCCAACATTGCTGGGGCTGGTACTGGCACTACGGGAGCGGCTGTGGATGAGGGACATCCGCTACAACTACCAGCTGCTGATGTTGCTGGCATACGTCCACATCGACATCTCAACTGTCCCACACTGTCCTGACACATGGACATGACATTGTGGAGGATATCTAATGTTTCTCTCCAACGTCTATCAGTGACCTCGGTGTAATGACGGATGGCACCTGCTAGGTCATGGATACTGTCAATGACAGCAGTATTATGGGCCCTCTGTGCCCTTAGTCCCTGTCTGGTGTACCGTTCCATACATGCCTGTGCCTCCATGACAGCCTGGAACATGTGTGATGTTGTCAGACCTGTGGCACATCTGCCAGTGGCATGATGAGCAGCAGTGCTCCTACGAGAACCCCTGGACATCTGCCTATGTGGTACCCTTCCAGACATCTGGGTATGGCTGCTGTATTGGGATGCATGTGCCAAGAATACCACACTGTCCTGGCCAATGGCAACTGTATGCTGTCCCTCAGCTATGGGCATTGGTGATGGATGTATTGGAAGCATGACTGTATGCATGGATGGGGTGGACAATTGTGTACTGTTGATTGTTGGCACAATGACAGACCCTGGCAAACACACCTGTGCCCTCAACTTACCTATCTTCATTATCACTATGTGGCTCAGTGACATCAGTTTACCTGCTGCAGTGAACCAGCCCAAACACAGCACCTGTGGGAGGGAGACAGGAAACACACTTTACGACCTGTACATGATGTCGGCATACATGCACACATGCACACATGAACACATGCACACATGCACGCATGAACACATGAACACATGCACGCATGCACACATGAACACATGCACACATGAACACATGCACACATGAACACATGCACACATGCACACATGCACACATGAACACATGAACACATGCACACATGCACACATGAACACATGCACACATGCACACATGCACACAAATACACTCCTCACTACAGCAGATACCCACACACATCACCAGCAATCCAAAACATACTTAATAGTGGTTGAAGGTGGGTTACAGTATCACAAGGCAAACAGTCATATCACACATGTCAGCATGCAGAAAGTTTGTTGCTCAAGACCATGCAGTGCGAGTGCAGACAGCCCATGTTAATAACAGTATACATGGCTTTGATGCATGTGTGTTGTTGTTCAGTGATTGGCCTCACCTTGGAATGCAGTGTGTACATGGATGCAACATTGCTGTGCAAGTATTAAAAGATCTGCAATGTCCTGTGCATCATCACTCACAGGTATACATACCATGGCTGGATGTGTATCTGTGTGTTACATAGATATCCATTTCTGATTACAGTGTCTGTGTCTGTAGCAGATAATTGTGGACACAGGTTTAGCACATGCATGCTATGTATACACACAGGATGAGTGGTGCATGTATACATGATGGAATACCATTGCTCAACATGGCCATTGTACAGTAGGTATGGTGAGTGTAGGACATATTGTGGACATGGCAGTGCCAGCCATGACATGGCATGCTACAACATGACTGCAACATTAAACATCACACATACCCAATGTGTGTCATGTGACCTATACACTCAATAGCATTACAAGACATATATGTGTCACTTTGTACAAATGGTGATTGCTATGCATATTGTGTATAGGTGCATATGTTTGCAAGCACACAACATTGAGGTGCATAGCAATGACTACTATATGTAGTACTGTGGTCACTGTAACTGGATGGGGTGTAGTAACATGAGCCATCATCATCATGCATCATGTGGTTACTCAAGGCTACTAATGTGTGCCAGACTGCCACCTATCATGCTGTACCTGAACTGCAGCACTGTGGCTACAGTCACAATTACACAGCCACTTGTTACATGGGTTTGTAAGGTGCCCAGTAGGGAGCATTGACTAACATGAATTTGTTATGTGTTGAAGAGTGTCGCACAGCCCAATGATAGGCCTCTACCCCTCAGGTATATTATGTGTGCTGTGTGGATGACATGTGGGATACTGAAGTGTGACCTTACAGCGGGTGTCTGGATATGCTATGTGTAGCATGTTAAGGTGTACTGTGTATGACAAAGTTGTGTATGTTATGTACATGTGTATCAACTATGCCTATCCAATGTCCAGTACGGTGTTGCCACAATTGTGTGTGATGCTCTGTGTATTGCATGTGATTGGGGCAGCTGCTGTCATTACTGAGATGTGCATAGTCTCACAGCAAACATGCACAGCATGCATTATGCATAGGTGTGTTACATGTACATGGCCTACACCTCACCTATGACATGCACATTTCATTAGCAATATTAAAATTATAACACACTCACCAGCATCGACTGGCTGCCTTGCTGTCACACCAGAGGGACCTACAAGAATATGAGACAGTTTGTCAGTGGCCACAACTGTGCCATTGCTACTGTGAGTTTGCTAAACTACAGTAGTACAACAGTCGACAGTCACAGGCGTACAGATTATATTCCAAATATCAATATTGCACAACACTATGCAGCACAACTGCTAAACACACAGTACACATCTCACATATGCATAATCTACCAATACAGGTAACAGTAGTCTACAGATAGGTCATGTTACCTGCACACTCCATGTCAACATGCTGGGTGGCTCCGGCCTCCATGATGACACATGTAAGTTGCTGTTACTGTTGTTGGACAGGAGCCACCACGCTTAGGAGAAGCTCCTCCACTCTGATGAGGGGTGGATGAATGGCTACCCCACCACCTGTGGCAAGCTGTTGTCGATGGATATCCGATGCATGCCACTGGACATGTCTAATTAATTCACTGCAGTGATGGTGTACCTGCTCATATGTCTGGTTATGCATGCCTATGTCATTTACCCGACGAACAAGATCTTGCCACAGTGCAGTCCGCTCATGCTGGTCCTGGCTGATTCTAGAGAACAGCAGGGTGTAGTGCTGCACTAGGCTGCTGTGTATTTCAGCTTCCTCTGCAGCTGTATAACATGGGATTTCTTTGGTGGGACATGCCCCTGGAAGACAATTAAACAAGATGTGTGAGCAAGTCATTTGGCACACTTAACATCCTAAAGTACAGATATCAATTAACTGCCATATTTAGCATCTGATTGGTTGTCAGAGGATACACATGTTCAATACCA
Source organism: Protopterus annectens (assembly GCF_019279795.1). NCBI lineage: Eukaryota > Metazoa > Chordata > Ceratodontiformes > Protopteridae > Protopterus > Protopterus annectens. The sequence continues at coordinate 493,199,714 of NC_056744.1, forward strand.
CATATTAGTGCTCAGGCCACAACTGGCTGGCAGTGCCTAGCATGCTCTATATATCAAAACATGTTCTGCACAGCAGCAAAGAGAAGCCAGTATGTAAGACTATACACCAGTATATGCCACACTGTGTGTGACACAATGCACCACCTAGCCACAGGAGGTATATATCAAGCTAATGCATAAAGAAAGATGTCATCCATTGCAATGAATGTAAAGTACAGTTACAGTATTACCAGTATAGCACAGTAGTCGTTGATGCCAAACCCTTGCCTAACATATGTGCACAGTTGTTAATATAGGTGTCATACTGCTGTACTAGACTATACATGTTGCTAGATAGACATGTATACCCTGTAACACAGATATGATTAAGGGCATGGTACAGGCAAAATTACACACACATCAGACATACATACAACTCACAAATGTATGCCAACCCAGATGAGCTTTACCTGTGTACCATACAGTACTGTGTGTCACTACTTTCAAAACCTTATGCTTGAGGTATGTAATCTGTGAGGACTACAGGGAACACACAAAACAGTGTTTCCAAGCAATGTGAACATACACCATACTGTACTGTTTAGGCCTACAGCTTCAGGTAGTACTACAGTTCATATGGGAGTTGGATTCACCAGCAGTACCACTCACTAAGCATACATGTATTGCTTTAGCCTACAAAGGGACACCACAGTCGACAACAAGGGACTAAGTCACACCGTATGCCATACTACTTTTTCTGCCTAGCAATAGCATACACATCTTTTGCTGGGATCATAGCTAGGACACAAACTACCATGACAGAAACAATTTCACACTAAGCTATCACACCTTTACAGACCTTGCACACATTCACTAACACATTCACCATCACACTCAGTCAACCTCATATAGCAATTATTGCACTAAGTACATGTGTGTGTGCATCGTGTCATAGGTAGGTAATACGCTATTGGCCCTAGGGCCTACAGCAGCCTAGCCATATGCTACCCTGGCCTTTGACACACATGTAATTTAATTTCACTTGCCCCTGTCAACCAGAGCCACAGAGGTGATTCCCGGGGTGTATTTCCTATCTTCCATCCAATCATCAGGAGTATTTATGACAACTGCTAATGAGGAGCTTTGTTTGCTATTGATAGGTGGTTTGTTCCAGAGTATGGCATGTCTCTGAGTTAGGACTCTATCCCTCCAGCATGTGCTGTTTAGTGAGCTGACAAGGTTTAGGGCCCTAGAGCATGTATCTGGGAGGGATTGTAATATGTTTATGTGGAGGATGTCCAACAGCTATGGGTGTGACATAGCTCTGTATGTTAGGCAGAGGTCACATCTGGGTAGGCAGTATGCAACACAGTGTAGCTGTGGTTTTGTGAGTCGGTCTGCATAGGGCATCTGTTTGAGGCTGGTATTACTCTTTGTGAGGTATGTCTGTGGCCTTTCCAGTTGCTGTAGTTATCATGTGAGGTACATACCACATGGGGCATTGTACTCTATAATGGGTTTTAAGTGTGATGAGTAGAGGGGAACACTGACCTATATTTCCCCTAGATGGCACACCTTTTGTGATGATGTGTACCACGTAGACAGAGTACATGACTACTGTGGCACTGTGATTATCAAAGGGGAGGCTACTGTCCACCTGTGTCCCATGTTCCCTTATCACACCTTCGCTGTTAGGTAGACTACCACCTATGTGGTAGTTAATGGGTACAGTGTTTTGGCAAGAAGGGATGGCACTGCAGTGTCAACACTGAGCGTCAGTCCATACCTTGGTCACCAGGCACCTGTCGCAGTAAGAATGCCCCATGTCTCTCTCTCTCTCTCTCTATATATATATATATATATATATATATATATATATAGGTAGGTACTAGGCTATTGGCCCTAGGGCCTATATAAGCCTAGCCAAATGTACCCTGGCTTTCGCCACCCAAGAAAATTACTTTCCTGTGCCACTGTCGAGCAGAGCCACAGAAGTGATCCAAGGGTTGAATTTCCTATCTCCCATCCAATCATCAAGATTTTTCTTGAAGAGTGCTAATGAGGAGCTTTGTTTGATATAGATAGGCAGTTGTTTCCAGAGTATGGGAAGTCTCTGGGACAGGAATCTATCCCTCCAGCATGTTCTGTTTATTGTGGTGATGAGGTTTAGGTCCCTGGAGTGTGTAGCTTGTAGGGATTGGGATTTCTTTAAGTGGAGCATGTCTAAAAGCTCTTGGTTTGACATAGCTTTGTGTGTTAGGCAGCGATCACCTCTGAGTAGGAGATATGCAACAGAGTAAAGCTGCAGTTTTTTGAGACGGTCTGCATAGGGCATCTGTTTGAGGCCGGTAATCCTCTTTGTGAGGTATTTCTGTGGCCTTTCAGTTGTTTTAGATGTCTTGTGAGGTACATACCAAAAGGGGCATTGTACTCTATAATGGGTCTAATGAGTGACGAGTAGAGAGGAACAATTACCTCTTTTTTCCTGGATGAGAAACCTTTTGTGATGAGGTGTGCCACATAGAAGGATTTCCTGACTACTGTGACGATGTGATTATCAAAGGAGAGACTACTGTCCACCTGTGTCCCAAGGTCTCTTATCACACTTTCAGTGTTAAGTAGACTACCACCTATGTGGTAGTTCATGGGTACTGAGTTTTTACCAAAATGGATGACAATGCACTTTTTGGCATTGAGCTTGAGGCCATGGCTTTGACACCAGGCATCTGTCTCAGTGAGGCCCTTTTGTAGGATGTCCACATCTTTTGGAGTTTTGATTATGGCTCCTAGTTTGCGTCATCTGCGAACTTCATTAGCCAAAGACCTTCTGTGTTGGCCTGTACTTCAGAGAAGTTGATACTAAACAGGAGAGGACCCATAACTGAACCCTGTGATACTCCACTTGTCACTGGTCTGAAGTTGGATTTGGAGTCTGCTACTTTCACAGTGTGGGTTCTGTCAGTGAGCCAGTTGGCAACCCATCTTGTGACATAGGGATTTATACCTAGTTTAGTGAGTTTATCTATAATTCCAGAGTGGAGGATGGTGTCGAAAGCATTGGCGAGATCTAGATAGGCTGTTTCAACCACCTTACCCTCATCTACAGCTTTGGTGACTGCTTCAAAGAAGTCTATCAGGTTTAGGAGACATGATCTGCCTTTTACAAACCTGAACTGGGTGGGGTCCTGAGTCTGGAGATTACCAATGTCATTATTTATAAGTTCCATGATGATACGCTCCATAGCCTTGCAGACCAGGCTCATTAGGCTAATGGGGCGGTAGTTTCTGGGGTCTGTGGTGGCTCCCCCTTTGTTGAGTGGGATAACTGTTGCTGTGCGCCATTCAGTGGGCACATAGCCTGAGGTGAGGCTATGATTGAACATGGTACTTAGGTGGGGTGCCAGTTCGTTCTGTAGTTCATGTAGAACACAGCCTGGGATGTCGTCAGGTCCCATGGATGCTGTGTTCTTGGCTTTGTTTAGTGTGTTTTTTACCTGTGCAGCCATGATTACAGGAACTTTGCATTCTTCTGGTATAGAGATGGGGCCTTTAGGGGATGACAGAGGGGTAAAGATAGCACTGAACCTATCTGCCAAGATATATATATATATATATATATATATATATACATATATATATATATATATATATATATATATATATATATATATACACACACACACACATGCATACACGCATACATATAAACATCCATTTCTGTACATATAGATGTACATATAGGCACATATACAGTCCACTTTTCATGGTGGGAATATCAATTATGCGACAGTTGTGAGATATACAGTTATGTAATAATATTGCACAGTGTTGTGCAGACTGCATTGAAGGTGTCCTCAGCCCATGTAGCTTTAGCAGCCTCACTGGCTGCAACACTGCAAAACTGACAGAGCATACCCACAGTGTTTAACCACCACATGTCACATACCAGCACTGCATGCTGTTTTCTTTGCTACACACTACAACCTACATAGAAATATGCACATAACAACCTTCAACAATATATATATATATATATATATATATATATATATATATATATATATATATATATATATATATATATATATACACCCTTCAGAAACAGTTGCAGTATGCCCCTTGCCCTATGCACATGTACAGATACATATAGATATGTACTGCTGCCAAATATGGATGATTCACAGTATGTAGAGTACTCTTCAAAAACATCTACTACATGCCAGCAAATACATATGTGTTACACACCTTTCCTTTGTATTTCTCTGTTCCGTCTGTTTTTAAAGGAAATATTTTTTTTTTTAATTTTTATTTATTTATTTATTTATTTTGGTTTGGGTTTCCTCTATCTGTTGATGTTGCTCTTTCTTTTTCTTTGTCTCTCTGTTTCTGTCTCTTTGTCTGTGTCTGTGTCTCTGTCTCTGTCTCTGTTTCTCTCTCGCTCTCACTCTCGCTCTCTCTCTCTCTCTGTTGCTGCAATGAGATTATTGCATGTGTGGACAGCAAGTACAGCCTGCTTTTCTAGGTATCTGCACATGTGCATGTGATGGCCTGTGCACCAATTGGTGCCCACCATTTACTAATTGCATGCAGCCTGCTGTGTGGTAATTACAGTACTCACTGTCATAGCAGCCCACTGTTATAAAATGCTAAGTTAGGTAGGCGTAGCCCTTTCAGCTTTCCAAAGTGGGGCCCATGCTTGTTTGCTGTGGACACCGTTGTGTCAGTCCAAAGGTTGGTATACTTCTTATAACTGAAGCTAGGGTTGTAGCCAGTGATTTGCATGTTGTTCTCAAACCTGAATGTTGCTGCTTCTAGTACACACTTTTCAGTGTAGAATTTTACTCACCCCTCCAAATGCTTACACAAGATACATGGGAGTATGTACTTTCTTTTCTAGTTAGACAATTAACTGCCATACAAAAGTAGTTATTGCAATGTATTCTTCTGGCACATGAACTGCTTGTGAACTACTATACTGTAAATATTAATTAACTCACTTCTGAACAGTCTGTTGTTTATTTGTGTTGACATTAGCACAGGCTGCTCAAGACAACTGGACAAATTTCAGTACTGAGTATGCCTACCTACATCCGTGGTAGAGCCTGAATACACAGGTATATTGTTCTTTTGGGAAGGGGTGCAGAAGTACAGAGAGCATTATATATTATTGAGTGATGTTTATCATTCTGAACATACAGGGTTGCTGTGTACCTGTTAGTCTATCAAGGCAAGTAGTCTGTCTGCGTAGCTCCCACCTGTGGACATATCCAGATGGTAGCCAGAGGTTATCCTATTATTCTTTGTCTGTGCACCACACCGGTCCTTTCTGCACTGGAATAATGGTATTGTCACAGTTGGTTGCTACCAGTACATGGCTACATCCTTTGGTATTTCTGTGTTGTACTCCTACATAAGGGTATGCTTGTGGGACTCCTTCCAAAGCTATTTGCAGAGTGTGTAACAGCAGAAAAGCTGAAATGTCTGTGTGTTTCTGCCTCTGCCAGGCCTCTGATACACTCAGGTATATATTTGAACAGCCTCAGGGAAAAGTACATATAAGTGAGGTACACCTGTAATATATTACAGACATTAAGTTGAGACTGTGAGAGTATCAGAGCATATGTATTAATACACCTTTTCTGACGTGCAAGCAGTGTGTACTCTTACTTATTGACATTATTCATTAAGTCTAATTCCCCACTTTTCTGCGTAACGTCAGTACTTTTCAGAGAGATTCTGAGGGACACAGCTTAACATTTGTTTACGAATCAGGGACATCCCTGAAAAGCAATCACAGTTGGGAAGTATGGCCTCTGCCCTATTCAAATATGCCAGTGTTTATCCTGCTCTGATACTGTGTGGGGTTTGTAAAGTGCTACTGTAACATTATTTCCTGCTAGAATGGCTGGTTCTCTTTTCACAGTCATGTCATGCAATTTCACAACAACTGCTGGTAAAGATCCGCAGAACAAGATTTGTGTCATGGTATTCCTATTTTCCCTTTCCATTCACTCATTGTAATGCATGATATATTTATTACAGCACCAAGTTGTTGTATGTCTACTGTGGCTTAGTGGTACTTCATGCAGTGTAGTGTGTCCAAGGTCCAGGGTTCGAGACTGTCAGAGGTGTTTTATTTTGCTGCTCAGCAGAACAAGGGCCCTGCCATGCAGAGTGACTAAGGCACTTTTAAGCAGTTGTAAGAGGGTTTGCACAGGTTTGCGCAAAACTTAGCAATACTTAGCTAAGCACACACATGCGCAAACTCGCTCAAACCCACTAACTACTGCTTAAAAGTGCTTACTCCCGCTAACCCCCACGGTAATTTCTTTGAAAGAAAAGAAAATGGGGAGATAGGAAATGGTGAAAAAGGGGGCACAAAGAGGGAAAGACAGTAGGGAAACCAGCTCGGGATGTGCAGGATGGGATGGGTGTAGGGAAGATCCATAGCTGCCCATTTCTTTACCAGCAACAGCTGTGCATATGTTAGAAATTTGGAGTGAAATTTGAAACCTTCCACCCCTGAGACAGGGTGAGGACAACAAAGTATGTTGTACTGCTAATTATAATTATCAGTTTACATGTCCAGCAGACATGTGTGTGAAATGGGCAGCTATGTATGGAGCGTAATTTTTTTGTGGGAACAGATTGCCCTTTTTTTTTTCCAGGTGAGAGTGGAATGTGAGGTACAGGAAGTAGGTATATTTGGGAAGGTAGGTTGGGGAGATAAACAGACAAGACAAACAAGACACATACAGGGGCGGAATATGACACATGGGGTGGGTGAACACAATTGACGGGGAAGGATGATTGGAAATCGCAAGCCCATGCACCCACAGATGGTAACAGTGGAACTGAGATCCCCACCCATGGGCAGTCACCACTGCACCTTCACAGCCCGGAGGGTGGCTGTGCTGGGGGCTGCATAGGAGGGGCAGGCTCACCCATGAGTCATGCCACTCTTGCCTCGAGCTGGCATACGGGATCAGCGACTGAACGCTGGATCTCCCTACGCACCATAGCCCAGACCCTTCAGAGGGTGACAGGTGGCCCTACTCCGCCCACGCTTGCACGGGGGGACGAGCCCCATCCCCTGCAGCTCTTCCACCCGAAGGTGGCACAGGACCAACAGAGGAGGGGAGCCCAGGCTGGGCACCGGACCTGCTGGTGCCAGGTGCAATCGCCAGCTGAGGAGGGACAGGTGGGTCCGCTGGGACCGGCCTTCCCATACGTTCTGTGTTTAGGTGTGTTTAATTACAACATAGACAACAGCATTCCAAATTAGTTGTAACAGCATGCAGTAATATTCCCATTCACCCAACACACCAGGGTTCCAGCAGTTGAACAGCAAGCATAACACATGCATATATTGAACGACAGTGGACATTCCAATAGTATGCAGGGATGATTTGTGGCAACAGGCCACCAAGATTGTGGTGTTTGAACAGGGCACATGCATCAAAGTAAATGCATATATTTATAGAACAATAGGACATATGTCCCAACAAATGTTTTGAGATTAGACATACCCATTGAGGTGTGGAATTGCATTGTTTATGCACATACAGTAGGGTGTAAAAAGATACCTCCATTAACATCTTATAAGTACTTATAGTTTACACTACATTCCTATTGACTGCAGGTGTATATCCCCTACATGTATTATTACACTAGGCAACGTGCATTAGGTTGTATAATGGGTTTGGCTAGTTCATTATATACCTGACCTATATCTAACATACTAACTGTCCAAGATGCAGATGTTACTGCTACATAGTTATATATTTTATTTATATTTATATATCTACATATCTGGATGTGTTCACGTGACATTTTCAGTTATATTTCTACAGAACCCTACATTTCAAGTAGCGCACTCACATTTCTAGGGAACACATTAACAAGCTACTCGGGTGCCAGATTTACCTATGCATGCCAGCCATTAACCAACTGTTGAGGACTGTATATATGCTTCACAGCTACTGGCACTTCCTTCGTCCACTTTATATGGGACTGCCCTACTGTGGGTTGACAGCGGTTAATACAACAGTACTATTTATATAATGCAAGGGTACAATAACATTTCAAAGTAAGTGACATGGACACACTCCAAGTATTATACCTTTATTAATTACATTACACACTTTTCTAGAGGCTCTCTCATTTATTTGATATTACAGTGCATGCAGAAGACTTATTCAAGAGGTATTATACCTTTATTAATAGGTTACATCACACTTTTTCAGGCTCGCTCACTTATTTTATATAGCAGTACATGCAGAGATATTATTCAGGACTTATTTTACCTTTATTAATGGGTTACAACACTTTTTTTTGTGGCTCTCTGACTTATTTTATATAACAGTACATGCAGAGACATTATTCAGGGCATTTTATGGCTTTATTATTGGGCTACAACACTTTTTTTCAGGCTCTCTCACTTATTTTATATAACAATACATGCAGAATAATTACTAACCTGCCTGGTGGCGCAGCCTTAGCAGCCTATCTGCATAGGCTTGCTGATTCGCAGCATGGACACCTGCAGCTGTAAAGTAAATGAAGGGATATTGAGACATACCTATCCATTATATAGACTACAATAGCATGTCTTACATACTTCATTCCATGGCTACCTACTCAGTAGTGGGGCATCTTGCAAGTCACGGGCCTCCTGTATCCATTGGTTCAGTAGGTCCTGCTTCCGTCTCTTCAGGTCTGCATGGTGGTGACAGACCTACTCACCAGTCTGAGGGACACCTGTGGCACTGGTGAGATCATGAGCTAACCAGTTCCAAGCCTCTGCTTTGTACTGCATCCCTTGAAACTGGCCCTGCAGGAGTCTTGACTCATGATGGTGGACAAGGAGCCAAACCATGTATTTTGACTCCTCAATGCCCCAGCGTTGCGCTCGAAAGAGAGTACCCTCTCCAGCACCAGCCATTTTGACTGCAGATGGGAGCTACAATCAGTTATGGTGAGTATTCCTGCCTATGGAGCTTAAATATGCCGCATTTCCTGCACTTATTTGTGATTGGCCGTTTTTGAAAATTCTCGGCTAACAGCAAACCTGCTTAGCAATGGTTAATCTTCCATTTATAAGTATATGTATGTTAACAGTGCATGTTTATGCTAAGCTATCATGGCTTAGTGGTTCAGTACTTTGATTATGGTGCACAGTGTCCTGGGTTCGAAACTTGTCATGGCTTTATTTTACTCCTGTCCAGACAGGCTAGGGGGTGTGGCTGTGTTTAGGCAACTTTGCTTTACGTTACTCCACATTGCCCGATGGTGCACTGGTTAGCGTGGTGCGCAGCTCTGCGCAAACCTATTGTGCTACGTAAAATGCTGCTTAGCTATGGGCAATTATAGTGCGCTGGGTAAAGCACTGCTAGGCTATGGGCAATTTTATTGCGCTAGGTAAAACACTGCTTAGCCATGGGCAATTATATTGCACTATGTAAAACGCTGCTTAACCATGGGCAATTATATTAAGCTATGTAAAATGCTGCTAAGCTATGGGTGATTATATGTCAATATCCTTAATGTTGCTCACCTTCTTATCTTTATATATATATATACATTTTGTTCACTAATACATAGGCCATTTCAATGCTTTTTACTAAAATTTCATTCATATATGTCAGGAATTATTCTATATACTAATTTAAAACATAAAATAGACAGGGGAGTGGTCTGACTAGAACTGAGAATGACTCCTCTTTGTATGAACGCTCTACCAATACGCTATTGCTATTTGGCTTTATTTGTATAAACATTTCTTATTATGCTCTTCGATGTCGAAATTGCTAACTGCAGCTAAGTAATGGGCACACCTGCGCAAACACGTGCAAATACGTGCAGCTATATTGGGAATTATAAAAAAAAAAAAATTAGTTTACATTTTACAATTACAAAGGGGTTTAGTATGTGGGGATGTGTACTGTTTGCTATGTGTACATTTCAGAGGACTCGCTCATTGCATTTGTCATTTTCACTTTATACGGTTGCAGGGGCATGGATATTTGGACTGCTTGGCAGTCTGACACACCCCCTGCAGTCTTACACGCTCCGTGTCAGCCTTCCAATTGAGTCAGTGCCCTCATGCATATGCATGATGCACTGATGTCATAGTCTTAAACGGCAGTCTCCGAGTAAGACTTGGTTAGTCTTACTCGGAGGATTACTGAATCCCCCCCCCCCTTAGAATGCAAAATAAACAGAATAGCGATGAGTAATATATTAAATAAAAAGTACATTTCCAGGGATGACACTCATCAAAAGAATGTGTAGGGCAATTTCTTAATGAGTTTCCTTTTTTTTCCTGCAGGTGACGTTTTAAGTTCATTACTTCTAAACAATGAATACAATTAGATAAATATTGCCCTATAATCAAGCAGCCTGTCTCATAAAATGGAAACGTCAGGGGAATTAGTTTTACAATGTTTCACTGAAATGATTTGCTCACTTTTGTAATTCCAAATCTGGGGCTTGTTTCCAAAAGAGTTGCTCTCAGAGTAAATGACTTACTCCAGTGTAAGCTTGAATTATTGGAAGGCCTTATGCAAGAGTAAGTCACTTACATTGAGAACAAGTCTGTTGGAATCTGGGCAGGCTTACACCAGAATAATTATTTTACATCAAGAGCAAGTCTTTTGGAATCTAGCCCTTCACCTGGCAAAAACCTAAAAATAACTGCATCCGTAAAAAGTTATCCAGAGTTAATTATTGTCTTGAGGACTACTAGTAAGTCTAGACTGCATGTGGCAAAATGCACAAAGTAATACCATTTGAATGTAAAATAAATGGTCAAATTGATTTAATATGCATTACAAAACATTGTTTTGCCACCATTACAGGGAATCTGCAGCCTCTGGTTTGGGGAACAATATACTGTGTCACAAATTCAACATATATATCCTGAACTCATTAAAGATGAGTACATATCTTCAATACAAATTCAATGCTGATTTAGTTTATTTAAGTAAGAGCAAACAGAGGTAAAGTCTGCATATAGAGGAGGTCAAAGAGGATCAATATGTCTCCAAAATACTTGTTTTAACACTAATTTTAATGCCTCATTCTTGTCCACTTTATTTTGTTTACAGTGATGTCATGATTTCAAAGCTTACACAACTGGCCCTGAGGTGATTGTATTTTGTGTCTGTGGATAGCTCATCCATAATTTAACATAAGGTTTCTTTAAATAAATTGTTATTTCATTTCTCCAGTAACTTGGCTTTCTGTGTACAGGTGACATAACTGGGCAAATGAAAGACCAAAGCCTTTTTTAAGTGGTTTTAATTTTATGTGACCACAAAAACCTAAACATAACTTATCAGTGCAGCATGGTAGATGGCAAATTATATTTAATACATAAATCACTGATATTATGGATTGAGAGTGGACTTAAATTGCAAGAGCTTAGTAATGCCATGTGTACAACTGCTATGATATTCAGACTCCTGAAAAGATAGATGTGCAGCTGTAGTTGTTGATTTAATATCTTCTTACAGCTTCTTATGACTGATTGTATCTATTCAGAACTACTACATATGACATAAGATGAATAGGCTATGTCTCGCCTCATTTGGAGTGGTGCAGTGGTTAAAATTGTAGCCTCAAAGCAAGAGGTTCTCCAGTTCAATTTTTGGCAGGGGTGCCTTCTGTGCAGAGTCTGCATGTTCTCCCTTTATTCATGTGGGTTCCCTCTGGTTGCTCTGGTTTCCTACCACATAACAAAGACATGTCTAGAATGCTTCTCCCCAGGCCTCCACTGAAAACTGACTTTTTCTAAGTCAGACTTTCCCATTAAATAAATAAATAAATAAATAAATAAATAAATTGTTGATTCAAACTGCCTGTTACTGTAACAAACTCTGCAGAGAACAAGGAAGGCCAAAGTGTTGCATAACTTTGAACCTCATTCACAAATTGCAGTACTCCTCTTCAAAATAAATTTGAACAAACATTTTGCTTTAGCAAGGCTTAATACATTTGTATTGATAAGCAGTCACTAATTGATGCTGACATAAAGATAATAATTATAATAAATTTGCAAAACAATCCTACATTGAGTTATAATGAAACTCTTCATCATTTAGTGTCTCAAGAATTCAGTTTAGAATTAATCAGACATTTTCAGGAACTGTTTAATATGGCTTTGAAATAAAACATAACAATGATTTTTTACATTTCTGCATTAGGTTGCCTATGACATATAACAGTACATTAAATATTGAGATAAATATTCTGCATATTTTCTTTTACCTATGATGGTGTTATTAGTCAGTAGAGCTCATTATGAGAAATACATGGTAAATTACTAAATATTTAAAAACTAATGAACTGACATTAAAATTTCAAAACAAGGAAATGTCTTTATTGAATATTTTACTTTACTAGCATCATTTAGATATGACAGTAAGGGCACACTGTTGAACATTAGAGACTCAGAGATAAACTTACAAGAAATTAATTGAACTTTGTATTTTTCAAGGTTCATTAACAGCCTTACTGATTTGAATACTTTTCCCATATACCTTTCTGCATGGTCTGCTGAGAACTGCATTTCATGAACAAACTGAAGAAATTTAATGATTTCACCTTCTATTATTATGGCACCCAAGGGATCTTCACTTTACAGATAACCACATAATTAGTCAGTGTGGCTTCATTGCCCAGAAGCATGGAATATATGTAATTAAGTAATTATAGGCTGTTATTTAAATCTCCTGTGCTCAGTGGTATCCTGTCCTTGTGTCTTACTAATAATTCATGTCAACTGCCTGAAGAATAGTTATCATTTTGACAAAGTTAACCTCAAATGAAGTATCCAAGCCATAAAACAAAATCTACAAAGTGCGGGTTTCATAGATGAAGCTACTAAAGCTTACAAAATGCAATAAAACAACAAAATCCACACTAGGAAAAATAAAGTTCTATGAATGACTATTTTCAAATGTATTTTATCAAGCCTAATATAAAAATAAATAAATAAAAAGTTAGAATAACAAATACAGCAAATTTAGCAAGCAGGGAAATTCTGATATAAAACTGTTTTATTATTAATCATGTAAAATTATTAAGATAATTGGCTAGCTGAGAGACAAAAAAGACAGCTGTGTATATAATACAGAGCTAAACAAAATAGATATTTAGTTTAAGCCTGTCCCTGTCAAGAACATTGAATGTTCGATTTTGTAGTATGGGAAATAAGAGAGTGATAGAACTGAAATATATGGATGGATCCCTATCAGATGATAGAAATTTCATTTGACTGAATCCTATTTGACTGAGACCATAAGACTGAAATTTCAAAATACTGAAAAATCACTAGACTGAAACCAATAATACTGAAATCTTACAATGCTAAATGTCAACATACTGAATTGTAAAGTAGATAATATAAAATCAGAATAGGTGGGGGGCTACACAGCCCCCCCCACCCCCAAACTATATATTCTAGCTCCAGGATTGCACTACAGTGGGGAAAAGGTCTAGGGGAAAAGGGCCCTTTTCCCCACTGTAGTGCTATCTTGGAGTTAGTATATAAAGTAAGTGGGGTGTGGGGGCACAGCACCCCACATCGGGGGGTGTGGGGGGCAGTAGCCCCCACCTATTCTGGTTTTATATCGTCCACTTTACAATTCAGTATGTTGAAATTTAGCATTGTAAGATTTCAGTATTATGGGATTCAGTCAAGTGATTTTTCAGTATTTTGAAATTTCAGTCTTATGGTCTCAGTCAAATGGGATTCAGTCAAATTAAATTTCTGTCATCTGATAGGGATGCATATGGACACATATAAATAAATATGTAACCATGATGTCAACTGCTTTATCTCACCTCTATCTTTCTTTCTGAGTCTGTGTGCGGATAGAAAGATAGACAGAGATACAGACAAATATACATATACAGATGCTGCTATACAAAGAGACAGACATAAATATAGATAATGCATGGACAACTGGATATTTCATGCCTTATAGAAACTAGGCCTCATGCTTTCACTTGACTGAATATTTCATTTTTTTTTTGTCTTTTGTCCTACAGACGTCACTGGACAACATAATTTGCACAAGTTTCAGTTGATCAGGGCATAAGATAGCTGGTGTAAGTCTTTATAAATGGTCAGTCTCATTAGTGGCTTGTTCGTGTCATGCATGAGATAAATTCTTAAAGTGACACTACACTTGATGTGATTCAGTAGTTTATTAATAGTTGTCTTAGTATCTGTTAGTTTCATAATTTAGTTACATTTCTTAGTTCATTTTTGATCACTTAGACATAATCAGGTCTGTCTTGCTAATAAAGCAGTTTTCTGGTATCCACTATAAATAACTGTCTTGTTTAATCAGCAACAATTATTTCATTTTAAGAGACCTAAAACCTTTGGATATTACTAGTTAAAACAATGACACCTCTGAGGTGCAAAACACAGAAAAAACATTTTTTTTATGGGGACCAGCACGTGTGTGTGTGTGCGTGTGTGTGTGAACAGCACTAGTATACAATACATACTGATATGTGTGACATCATCTGGAGGAGCAGCACTAGTATACAATACATAGTGATACATGTGACATCATCTGGAGGAGCATCACTAGTATACAATACATACTGACATGCATGACATCATCTGGAGGAGCGGCACTAGTATACAATACATAGTGACACATGTGACATCATCTGTAGGAGCAGCACTAGTATACAATACATAGTGACACATGTGACATCATCTGGAGGAGCAACCTTAGTACACAATACACACTGACACGTGTGACATGATAGCAAAGTCACCCACTTGTATCTGAATTACTTGGAGCAGGTAGATGTAAAGCCATCGTCGGTAGCAGTAGTCCACAACACAAATTGACAGGCAGGGTAGCACATCACCCAACACGAATAATGATGTGGGTGTGTACATCAATGTGCCCACTCCTTTGATCATAAAAATAGGTAGGAAAAGTGGTAGCTAGGACAGTAGCATATGGGTGTAAAGCAAGCAGATAAAGAAGTGTAATATATACATTAGGTACAGGAAGTAATCATATACTTTGTGGTGCAAGCCCCCTTTTAAATATTAAAAGGGAAGGGTACATGGAAAAATAATGAGATATAGTTTCAGGTGGTATAGAATAAACAGGGGGAGTGTACATACAATGGTAGGGTGGATAGTTGTTAGCCCCATGCAGACATAGGGTGCACAACTGGTAATGGGGAAGTCTTGGCCATAAGCAAGGTATGAGCAATGGCAAAGAAAAAAGGAACAACATTAAGATGGGATATTGAAGAGTGTTGGTAAGGTTAACTGCCAGAATGATCTACAGGGCAGCTTTTCCAGGCATCACACACTTGGATGGGTGAAGTCAAATGCTGGTTTCTCTTTGAAACCCTGATGATTGGGTTCTCTTTGAAACCCTGATGATTGGGACCCACCATAAAAGCAATTCACTGAGCTGCTTCAAAAGGAGCTTGATGTTCTTGATGCAGGCATCCACTAGTCAGCAACCTATGTATTTACTATTGAGTCACCATGGATGACATCTCTCCTTCACCTTCAAAGTGTGAGCCTTCACTCCACCCCCACCCATTCCTGAGAGGCTGAAACAGATGGCAACACAGAATCCATCTGTCACCTCCAGCAGATATAGACCAGATCTGTCTAGGCATTCTGCAGGATGTGAGTACCATGAAAAGTCATAATAGGCTACAACAACAGCTACAAAGAACTGTTACAGATATGATTTTCTGTGGAAACTAAAAAGGACAGGACATCAGTGTGGACATTACCATCACAGGGACTACACCACCAAAATTAAAGTGGCTGACAGAGACTGAGGAATTTTTGGTGTAGGACTTTATGACTAAGAAGTTTTTGTTGTCAATCCCTGTGGAGAAGAAGTGGTTCTTCTCAACCAAATGGTGATTTGGATATGGCTGCAGGCCTCATGCCTACTTTTCTGACAGAATTGTAGTAACCACAAGTTATTACTAACCATTATGTTATGGTATGAAACATACTTCTGTATTAATTAAAAGGGGGTATGACTATCTGGGGCAGAGAACACCCACATTCACAGGTGCACAGGTCACAGTGAATATTGCTGCTGACTGCATGGCCTCACTGGGGCCTATCTTATTACCTATAGATGAGGGCTCCACACAGGCTCCTCTGTGTCCCCACCAGATGCCACAACAGATAATATATAGTCACTGCCTCAGAAATGGGCATAGCCATCACAGGGGTGAGATGCAGGGCAGTCCATCGCTACTATGGCTTCTGTACTCTCATTGAAATGGATGCAGCTCTTGTAATCAAGTAGCTGATGTGCAATGCAATGACTCAGGTGCAAAGATCAGTTATTTACACCACTGGAAAGCAGGTAAGCATCCTCCATTACATGCCTGAACACATGTGGCTTCAGCCCATGCCTGAGCACTTGCAGTGAGTACCCAGTGATGTGGAGTTTGCAAAATTTACAACAAATATATGGAGTTCAATGGCAGTGAACTTTGTCTCCAAGGCTGCAGCCATGTGATGAATTCAAACTGTTGTGCAGTTGGCATCCACTAGCAAATAGGAGCACGATCATGAGATAGAGATGAGATACAGCATGAACATGCATGCAGTATCCTATGACATGGTACATTCACTGCTGCACATGTGTCAAGTTCTGCACATGGCCTTGCATGTTTGGTCTTTGGTGGAGACATTTATTGACCTCTAACCCTGAGATGTCCCCAGAGGGTGCTGCAGCAAGGTCCTGTAGTTCAGCCCTATTCCTGTCATGTAATGGATCCAGACCAAACATGATGAGCCAAAACAGTGGATGCTAATAACAAACAGGCAGTAACAGCCCACCAGCTTTTTGAAAAATGTGATCCTTGACACACAACAGTCACCCAAATATGCAGCAACCACATTCATCTCCTGTGAACATGCCCCACATTGTAGTGTTGCAGTCAACTGTCACTGTGTCCTCTCAGACAGTTTTGGCAGTGCAGAGAGATAATGCCCTGATTAGAGTCCAGACAAACTGATTTTAATTAGTTGATCAGCTACACAATGAAGCTGGTAGGGTGAGAAAGTAAAGGAGAGAGGATTGTATATGTGTGGGGCCACATACTCAAGGCAAGATTTCCATGGCTGACATCAACGAAACCTACTTATGATGCTAACTAGAAATAGGTTGATATTGCCCTGCTGGCTTGCATCCCTTACAAAGTGAGGGGCACCCCAGCACTGACATTCACTGCATACTAAGTGTACACACACACACACACACATATATATATATATATATATATATATATATATATATATATATATATATGTGTGTGTGTGTAATATAGCTTACATTCAAAAGCTCAAACTCTTGAATGCTTGAGCGCTGCAATAATCTGCTCACTGTTCAAAAATGAACTTTTCAAACTTTTCTGCTGTTAAACTGCTTGAGATGATACTAAATTGGGGATTGACAATATACCTTTTCCCTACTGCAGTGCATTTCTGGAGTTGGTTTATGTAATCAGCAAAGATTGTAAAGGGCTGCAGGTAGGCTTGGCCCCTTACAAAAAAAAAAATAATTTTTATTGAATATGTGTGATTCTATTTTATGTTTATTTGAAGCTTTGTGATTTAATTATTTTTAGCAGTATGAAATATGTTCAATGTTTTGGTAGTTTAAATATGTTGCATACCTACACACAAATACACACACACACACACACACACACACACACACACACACACACACACACACACACGTATGTATATATATATAAGAATATGTAAGAATTTGCTTATATGCCACTTCGGTATTTTGCCGTTTTGCGTTATAAAGTTCGATAAAGACGCATTCAAAAGAATGCATCGTTGATCAGCTAATAGGGAACCTATATATATACATATATCTATATATATATATATATATATATATATATATATATATATATATATATATATATATCTATACACACACACACACACACACACACACACACACACACACACATATATATCTATCTATATATATATATATATATATATATATATATATATATATATATAGATAGATAGATAGATAGATATTATAGTGTAAGGTTCCCCTCTCTGGGACAGTAATCAAGGAGCCTGAATCCTCACCACTGACACTGCTGAGGGACATTCACTTTGAACAAAGATAGATGCACACAGTATTTCTAGTTGCAGCTCTCTGCATCAAGCAGAATTTCCCTTAAGAGTACACAGGATACATGCTCAGTCTGGGTTCTGATTTTCTCTACCTCTCTCTCCAGGTCCCAACAAGACTCCCCTCTGGCACAGCTGTAGAGTTCAGTACTCAGGCAAATGTCTGAGCCAAGTACTCCAACACACTCTCTCTGAAGCAAGTGCTTTGTGTCCCTGCTCCAAGTAGCTGACACACGCACTCTTTGAGATTTTATTTTCACACACACACACCTGGGAAAGGCTGGCACAGATTTACTAGCTATGCCCCCTTCTGCTAAGACTATAAGGTAGTTACACTGCCACCAGACACTCCAAAGCCAGCTAATCTAAGGCTCTTACATGGGCACCCAATTATACTGAGTGAAATTAATATTAATACAAATTATAGTATTTGAGCAATGCAGTAAGGCTTACAGGAGTGGCCACAGAGTCACCAAATAGATATAAGTACTCTGAAAGGTTAAAATCTTCTCTAAATGACCATCCATAATGAAAAGTTTAAATATATTTAATACTAAATAATAAAATAACATGAAAATACATAATATCTATTTACAATAAATACCAGTGTTTCAATCACAGGAATATTAAAATAACATAGATGAATAAATTTACACAGCTACAGAAAACAGTACTTAAGTAATGTTGCTATATTTTCCTGACTGATCTAAAGAATTACTATTCACTGGTTCACTTACTAGAGCAAGGCAAGATGAAGTGGGTGTGTGGTCTTCCTTCTTTGTCAAGTTCTAAAAAAGAGACTGCTCTGAGACTTCAGTCTCATCTAGTATTAAAAATAATTTTTGTCATGGATTACAGAATGACATCAGATATATCTGGTCATCTGACATCTGGTTCCCATACTACCCCCTTTCTAGCAACTGACCCAAAATCTCACACATATGTGTCAATAATATACACACACACACATAGAACGTTGATAAGATCTTTTGCAGTTTCTGGAAGTCATAAAACAATAAAACTCTTGCACACTTCCTACAGGAGCTAATAAATCATTCTCTGGCACATACATTACATCTCTTGCTGCAATCAGAACTGTACGAGGCAATCTTTATGATCTAACTTTATTTAATTTCATACTATTTTTCAAAGTTAGCTGGAGCCATACCTCTCAACCTCTTAGAGCAAGAAATCTGGACAAAGCCATTAGTAAACGTGGGACAAAGGCCCAAAAATAGGGACAATTTTTAAATATTGCTCTAACAAACTTAGAAAGTGCAAACAAAGTGCACCAGAAATGAAAAGTTGTAGTAGTCACCAAATAAAACTTGTAATAGTCACCAAGTAAGTCCAAGCAAGTAAAAGCCATGACCACTTTAATTAAACAATGAATTTAAGCGCTTTTCGTCTACTGGATCAGTAGACTTCTTCAGAACTTTTTTCAGAAGTTCTGAAGAAGTCTACTGATCCAGTAGACGAAAAGCGCTTAAATTCATTGTTTAATTAAAGTGGTCGTGGACTTACTTGGTGACTATTACAAGTTTTATTTGGTGACTACTACAACTTTTCGTTTCTGGTGCACTTTGTATTTTCCTAGTTATTTGTGGCATTTGAGTGAAACTTAGAAAGTGGATAGAATAACAAGTTTTGCATTAGTATGAATTTTCTGAAGGGTATGAAGTCTGAAATTTAAATGCCTGTCATTATTTTCTAACTTCAGTCTTTAATGACTTGCAACTAATTTACCAGAAAACCACAGTTTTTTGAAAAACAGACCAAGAATTTGAAGCAAAAATCTGGACATTCTACTAAAATCTGTACCGTTGAAAGGTATGGCTGGAGATGAACTTAACCACTTTTTTCCAGTATCCTCTGTTACAAGATTAGATTAATTTTATTAGTTATAATGTAGTCTGACATACAAGTGTATTTCTTATTTCTGTCTAGCAGGACACACTGTTGGTACATTTTTAACACAATCAGCTTTATAAATACATTTTTCAACACAAGCATCTGTAGAAATCAGTTTATATAGAAATGACATATAATTCTTTGCAAACTTCCAGCCATACTTCTCCTAGCATAGCTGGCAATACCTCACATAGTCATATATAGATACATGAATTCCCTAAAATCCATTAAAATGGCAACATTTTGAAGGGGGAAAAGCTGCTATAAATGATCAACTAATTAAAAAGCAGCTGATTGCATATACAGGCTTTTTCCATTACAATGAGTTTTGTGGAACTTGCTTTTTTCCCCACTGTATTGTGATCTCAGAGTTGGTGTGTATGTGTGTATATATATATATATATATATATATATATATATATATATATATATATATATATGTATATATATATATATATATATATATATATATATATATATATTATACACAATATATGGTGTGCGTAGTGAAGCCCCCTGCAAATATAGATTTTTCTGGGGGGGTGTTCCCTTCGAATCTTTGTGATTTGAAATAGAGTGCATTTGATTCTTTTAGATACAAACTGTTTTACTTGCATGACAGGCATTCAAAGTTTTGCTACACTGACAGTCTGTCATAGACTCATGAACACACACATACACACACACACACACACACACACACACACACACACACACACACATATATATATATATATATATATATATATATATATATATATATATATATATGCACTCACATACATACAGACATACATACATATATATTTAGTGGTTGATATATTTAAAGTAAGACCAATTGGCATAATGGTTAAGGTCTTTGCCTACTATTCACAAGGTTCAATTCTGACCTTTAGCCAATGCTTGTACAGAATGTGATATCCCTTCTCTGGGCTAGTGATAAAGAAGCCTCAATCCTCACCACTGTTACTGATGGGGAACTTTCACTGTGAGAAAAATTGACACACGCAGTATTTTCAGATGCAGCTCTCTGCAGCAAGTACAGAAACCTTAAGAGCACACAGAGAATGCACACTCCAGTCATGAGGCTGGGCTTTCTCTGCAGGTCCCAAATAAGACTTCCTACTGACCACTATAGAGCTGAGTCCTTAGCCGGGTGTTCCAAGCCACATCCTCCACCACCTTTTCTGTGAAATCAGTGTTGTCATTGTCCCTGTTCAAAGCAGCAGTCACACACACTCTCTTTGAGATTTGATTTTAACACACACACACATACACACACACACGCACACACGCGCACACACACACACACACACACACACACACACACACACACACACACACACACACCTGGGAAAGATTGGCACAGCTTACCTGCTCTGCCACCTCCACCAGACTATAAGGTAGATCTGCTGCCACTATAACACCCAAAGCCAGCTACTTTAAGGCTCTTAGGAGAGTACCCAATTACACTTAGTAAAATTAATACTTATACAAATGGTAGTGTTTAACCAAGCAGTAAGACTTTCAGGAACATGAAGCCACAATGCCATTAAATAAATCCAAGTACTCTCAAAGGTTATCTGTTTTCTAAAAGACCAGCAACAATGACAAGTTTAGATATATTTAACAATAATAAAAATACATGAAAATGCTGAATATCTATTTACAATAAACACAAGAATTTCAGCCACAGGAAATATAAAAAAACACATATGGAAAAACTCAGACAGATACAGAAAAAACTGCATTTAGCTAATCTCACTATATTTTTTCTAACTGACTGAAAATTACTGTTCCCTAGTTATTTACTAAAGGCAAGGTGAACATGAATTAGTGACTTGTCAGGTCCAGAAACAGAATGCACACCTCACATCTCTCACTAATATTCAAATACAATTACAGTACTGTCTACAGAATGACATCACATCTGGTCAGCTGACTCTGTGGGTCCCACACTACCTTCTCACTAGAAACTGAGCCAGGAACTGACACTGATGTGTCACAATGCAGGCACAGAACTTTAGCTGAGGTTTATTACAGCATCTGGAAACTGTAAAACAATTTCAACACTTCCACTCTTCATATAAACTAACAAGCCATTCTCTGGCACCCCATGGTAGCAATTACAACCCAGGTTTTTCACAGATATTGCTTCTCTGGCTGTATTCAGACTTGTGAGATAGAATGTATATTTCCTAAACCAATTAATTTAATTTCAGGTTAGTTTTCTTAAGGTTAGCTGGGCTGAGCTTAACCCTGTCCCTTCCAGTGTCCTCTGTTAAAGTATATACATTTAATCAGTTACAACAATACAGTCTGACATACATGTATATTTCTTTTCTGTACTTTACAAATACATTTTAACACAGACATCTGTGCAAATCAGTTTGATATTCAAATGACATATAATTATTTACAAAGCTTCAGCTAGCTATGCTGGCATATGTTACACATGCACTGACCTACTCACCCTGGCACAGCTGGCACTACCTCACATCATGAAAAGGAGTTTGCATGTTCTCCCTGTGTCCTGTGGAACTCTTTACACCTTCCAAAAACATACTGAGTATTTCCACCTGAAACTCACCCAAGAATAGTGTGTGGGCAGCAGAGGGTGAAGAGTTGTATAGACTGTGGTGTAAAGTATATTTTATATAGGAGAAAACAGATCACAGACTCTGTGCAATATCAGGCTAGCCATTCACTGGTGTTAAAATTGGCTCTATGTGATAAAGTTGTGTTGACTGTCACCAAAAATAGACATGGGCATTTGCAACTGATAAGTGGGTTAAAGCCCTGACCTGCGCCAGGGACCCATGCTTTTAGTAAGGGAGGTGCATGTGCATGTGCATGTATTGGCCAGTGTGTGCTTGTAATAAAGCCCAGCAGCCCTGGTTCAATAAGGTACTGTCTGGTTAATGTACAGCTGCTCAGCTTAGGTTACCTGGCATAGCTGTGTTGAGTGAAAGCTGGACATAAATCCAATCAACCTGCCAAACATGAACCAAGGATTGATGCACTCAGTGTAGGTTCACTGGCAGGCACAGCTTGGAAGTGGATGAAGTGATGGTAAGAAGGTGGCAGGACATCCTCTGCATCCAGATAATAGGATGGAAGGGCAGTACAGCAAAGCAAATTGTCATGGGATCCAGAGTCTACTACTCAGGAGGAGGACAGGCTAGAAAGTATGTGGGAGGTGAGGGACAGACTTCAGGAAACAGTGAGAAATGTCATCAGAATTAATGACAGACTGCTGCAGAGTCCCATGTGAGGATAGGGAATTATTCATAATCTCATCTTATGCCCCAGAACAGGGCTGTGATAATGAGGAACAGAGTGCATTCAGACAGCAGTTACAGGATTTTCTGCAGGACAACATGATCTGGTGTTGATAATGGGTGGCCTGAAAGCACATATTGGGACAGACATAGCAGGATATGAAGACTGCCTGGGTCTGCATGGGTGGGGCAACATAAATAAAAAGGGAGTGGGTGTTCTAGACTTCTCTCCAGCAAATGGCTTGATGGTGGCAAACACATAGTTTAGCAAGGGAGACAGTCACAAGATCACATGTAAGAGCGGGCAACATGCAACTCAGGTAGAATTACTCCTAGTAAGGCAAGGGCATTGGGGTATAATCAGTAATTGCAAAGTCATTGCCAGTGAAACAGTCAGCCTAGAGCATAAACTACTGGTTGCTACAATCAGCTGCAATCAGAGAGAGAGAGAGAAAGAGAGAGAGACACACAGAGAAGGCTCTGAGATTAGCAGAGACTAGGCTGAAAATCTAGCAGATGACTGGAGAGAAATAACAAGAGTTCAAGGAATTACTCAGGGTTCTTGCACCTCTGGAAGAAGAGCAAATAGATGGAGTTGAAGAAAAAGAATGACATTTCCTCAAAACAGCATGTGTAAGGGCTATAGAACAAATATGTAGTCAAGCTAAGTATGAATACAAGGTATATACAGAGGTGCCGGAAGCTGTTGAAGACCGGGGGGGGGGGGGGCGGAGGGTGACAGTGGCACTTAGTGATCTAAAAAGGGCAATTTTTTAAAGCTATTTACTACCACAACATAGGTTCACTTGGAGGACATTTTAAGCTTATCCAATTTCCCTTTTAGTGTTTGAATTAACATTTCCTGATTGGTCTTACCTATCACATGGCTAATAATTGTATATTAGCCCTAGTGTGAATAAATGTGATCATACTATAGATAATTTGAGGGGACCCATATAAGGGATGCAGCATTTAGGAAATGCCTCTATCCATTAGTGGCATGAGGGGCAATCCTGGAGTACATTTTCTATTACCCATCCTTAAATCCAAGTTGCATTTGAATATGGACAGGGCTGAGCTTTGTTTTACCTGAATGGATAGTTTGTTCTGGAACAGTGGTAGCCTCTGTGATATATATCCATCTCTCCATAACATTCAGTTTAGATACCTGGACTGAGTATTTCTGATGTCATTTAACTTGCTGATGTTCAGTAGGTCCATCTGTATTAGGACGGAGGATGCCTTGTAAGCCAGACACATCACCTCTAAGCACTCTGTAGGATACTGAGTAAAATGATAAACCTTTGCGGTGGTCCATGCAAGACCTATTGTTTAGGACTTGTATCCTTTTAGTAAGGTATCTATGTGGGTATTCCTATAGTTGCATGGGTCTGGACAAATTCATGCCAAAGTGGGTATTATACAAAATGGTTGACCTAATTTGGGTTTTGTAAAGGGGGACAATAACATCTCTAGAGCTAGTCAAAATCAATTTATTTATAAGCTGTGTAATATAGAAAGACTTTCTTATGACTCTGGGCACATGTTGGTCAAAAGTTAGGTCACTGTACACACAAGTTCCCAAATGCCAAACAACTGGGTCACTTCTCAATGGGCATTGTCAATTTGGCAGTTCCCTAGAGTAGATAACTTCCCAAAGGATATGATAATGTATTTCTTGGAGTTTAATTTCAATTCATGATTCTGGCACCAGTTATTGTTTGGGACAAACCTTCCTACATGATGGCTAAGTCATTTGGGGATTCAATAACTGCTCCTAGCTTGCAGTCGTCTCAGACTTAGTCGGCCAAAGCCCTTTGGTATTTCCTTCTACTTTTGAGATATATATGCCAAACAGAAAAAGTCTCAGCAATGAACCCGGGGGACTCTGTGGTAACTGGTCTCTTCCCCTATTTTGATCTCCTGCATCCTGTGAGCAACATGCATACATGTATGCATTCTTTGATTCACCATCCTGATTGTATTAACCTGATTGTATTAAATTATATTCCTTGTGTAATACAGCACCACTTGTTAGAATGCATTTTAAATTTGTAGTTTGGAACAGTCTTCCAGTAAGCAATGAAACAAAATGTATCAACCAATAATAACAAAACTACCCATTTCAGAACTTTTTAATCATAAAAGGCCACTCAAACTTCTGTCATTACAATCCACCAATATCAGTAAATATGCAAAATCTCTGCAGAAGTAAGTCATCTAAATAATTCCACATTAAAGGGATCTGTAATTAATGAAGAGGTTGCTGCTAGCAAACAACTTTATATTTCATTGTTCATCTACAAATAAAGTGCCTGCTGCCCTTGAAGAATAAATTGCCTATGCTACATTAAAAATGATAATCTAGTGATTTTGCAATGGAGAATGAATTGCAAATTGATTACAGAAACATAGATATTAGGTAACTCCTCCAAAGGAGGACATTCATAGGACTACAGCATCCACTCCCCTTAAAGTACAACACAGCATCAGCAATTCATCTGCATACTGTGAGAGTAGAACCCACAGCCTTCTGCAGCAAAAACAACATACTCTCTGTTGTGCTACTAACAGTGCAAGAAACCTAGCATAACTATCACTAAACTTCTCTTCACCTGAAGCTCTCGGCTCCTTGTAAAATCCACTTGACACTCAACTAAATCTCTCAACTTCACAGCACAAGAAATCTGGAAAAAGCCAACATTTATTTGGGAGGAATCAAATGCCCAAAACCAGGGACACATTTTAAAAAATTGCTTGTATAATCTAAGAAAGTTGCTAAAATAAAGTGTTTTGTGTTACCATGTGTTTCCTGAAAGATATGAAGACTGAAACTTAAAGGGCTATCATTATTTAGTGAATTCAGTTCTCACTGATTTGCCAGAAAACCGCAAATTTTAAGAGGTGCAGACCAAAAGCATGAGCCAAATATTCTGTGAAATTCTGGACAGTTGAGAACTATGGACTCAACTCCCTACAACAAAAGTGGTGATTTGGGTAGAGAATTGAGGCTCTTGTTTGAGCCTGAGTAACACTAACCACCAGGTATACCTAACCGTGGTATTTTACACACACATACACATGCACACACACAGGGGAGCACCATAACTCCTGTAAATAAAAGAACAAAACTCTCCTTACCGGCATGACTCTGGCTCTGCCAGCACCAACAGAGCAGCGGCAGCATAACTCCTGTAACACAGAGCAATAAAAGAACAAGAACAGCTAGTTTAGTTAGTTTAACATCTGTGAGTGAATCCACATTAGTGTGAAAACCCAACTTCATTCATTTTTTTCTGACAGGTCTTGCAGCTGTAAAAGTGGGGGGGGGGGGGCTTTCCTCCCACCTGGCTCTATGGTTCTGGCACCCACGGGTATACAAGGAAAACTGATGGTGGAATGACGAAATCTAAGAAGTCATCAAAAGAAAGAAGTAGTGCAGGAAAAAGTGGGAGATAGAATGGCTTGTCTTTCCTAAGAAGGAATACTGGTTGGCTAAAAAACAAGCAAACAGAAGAGTTGCAATGGCAAAGAACAAGGCATCAGAGACACTCTGTCAATTCTGGAAAGTGACTCAGTAGATAATACAAAGATACTTTATCAGGTTTCAAGGCAAATACAGAAAGATAAAGAGGATAGTCAGACACCTTTCATAAGTGATGCCAGCAACAACCTGATCACCCATTCTCAAGACATCAAAAGCAGATGGA
The DNA here is from genome assembly GCF_019279795.1 of Protopterus annectens. Classification (NCBI taxonomy): domain Eukaryota; kingdom Metazoa; phylum Chordata; order Ceratodontiformes; family Protopteridae; genus Protopterus; species Protopterus annectens. The sequence goes on from NC_056744.1 coordinate 493,226,791, forward strand.
ATGAGTACTTTCAGCAGCTTGTGAATGAAGGAAACCCCACAGAAGCTGTCCTGCCTCAAACACAGCCTAGGATGAAAGAAGAGCAGCCCATCTTAGAAAGAGTAAAAACAGCACTAAGGGAGATGAAGTCAGGGGAAAGCAGTAGGCTTAGTTGAGGTCACAGCAGATATGATGAAGATGTTGGTTGAGATAAGGGAGAAATGGATCCTGAGGGCACTCATAGCAGTATGGAGAGAAAGGCGTATCCAAGATAATATGAGAATAATCATCATCATCATCTTCTTTCGGCTGTTCCCATTAGGGGTCGCCACAGTGGATCATCTGTTTCCATTTCTTCCTGTCCTCTGCATCATGCTCTTTCACACCAACCACCTGCATGTCCTCTCTCACCACATCCATAAACCTCATCTTAGGCCTTCCTCTTTTCCTCTTACCTGGCAGCTCCATCCATAGCATCCTTTTCCCAATATAACCAGCATCCCTCCTCAGCACATGTCCAAACCAACGCAATCTCCCCTCTCTTTCTGTCTTCAAACTGTCCAACCTGAGCTGACCCTCTAATATACTGATTCCTAATCCTGTCCATCCTAGTCACACCCAGTGCAAATCTTAACATCTTTAACTCTGCCACATCCAGCTCTGACTCCTGCCTTTTCAACAATGCTACTGTCTCCAACCCATATAACATAGCTGGTCTCACTACCCTCTTGTAGACCTTCCCTTTCACTCTTATTGGTACCCGTCTGTCACAAAACACTCCTGACACTCTTCTCTACACATTCCACCCTGGCTGTACTCTCTTCTTCACCTCTCTTCCACACTCACCATTACTCTGAACTGTTGATCCCAAGTACTTAAACTCATCCACCTTTACCAACTCTACTCCCTGCATCCTCACCATTCCTCTACACTCCCTCTCATTTACACACATATATTCTGTTTTAGCCCTGCTGACCTTCATTCTTCTCCTCTCTAAAGCATATCTCCACCTCTCCAGGGTCTCCTCAACCTGGTCCCTACTCTCACTACATATCACAATGTCATCTGAAAGCATCATAGTCCACGGGGCCTCCTGTCTAATCTCATCTGTCAACATGTCCATCACCACTGCAAATAAGAAAGGGCTCAGAGCTGATGCTTGATGTAATCCCCTTAAACGTATCTGCCACTCCCACCGCAGTCCTCACCAATGTCACACTACTCTTGTACATATCCTGTACCACTCTTACATACTTCTCTGCCACTCCCAACATCCTCATACAATACCACAACTCATCTCTAGGAACCCTGTCATATGCTTTCTCTAAGTCCACAAAAACACAATGCAACTCCTTCTGACCTTCTCTGTATTTCTCCAACAACACTCTCAGAGCAAATATTGCATCTGTAGTGCTCTTTCCTGGCATGAAACCATACTGCTGATCACTAATCATCACCTCCCTTCTTAACCTTGTTTCCAGTACTCTTTCCCATAACTTCAAGCTGTGACTGATCAATTTTATCCCTCTGTAGTTACTGCAGCTCTGCACATCACCCTTATTCTTAAAGATAGGTACCAAAACACTCTTTCTCCACTCCTCAGGCATCCTCTGACTTTCCAAAATGTCATTAAACAATCTGGTTAAAAATTCCACTGCCATTTCTCCTAAGCACCTCCATGCTTCCACTGGTATGTCATCTGGGCCAACAGCCTTTCTATTCTTCATCCTCTTCATAGCTGTCCTTACTTCCTCCTTGCTAATCTGCTTCACTTCCTGATTCACTATCCCCACATCATCCAACATTCTCTCTCTCTCATTCTCTTCATTCATCAGCCCTTCAAAGTACTCTTTCCATCTACTCAACACACTCTCCTCACTTGTGAGAATGTTTCCCTCACTGTCCTTTATCACTCTTACCTACTGCACATCTTTCCCAGCTCTGTCCCTCTGTCTAGCCAATTGGTACAGGTCCTTTTTTCCCTCTTTAGTGTCCAATCTCTCACACAACTCTCTATATGCCTTACCCTTAGCCTTCACTACCTCTCTCTTTGCCATGCGCCTCATCTCCTTATACTCATGTCTACTTTCTTCATATGAGAATAATCATACTAGTGCCAATGTACAAGGACAAAGGGGACATCCACAACTGTGGGCAGTACAGAGATATCAAAGTTTTGTCACACTGTATGTAAGTTCTGGAGAGAGTAATTGATAAATGAATATGCAGAGAAACAGAAAGTAAGACAGGAGCTGAACAATTTGGATTCAGATCAGGATGCAGCACAAACAAACTGATGTTTGCAGTGAGACAGATAGTTGAGAAGCATTTATATTATGTGATCGAGCAGTGAAATGTTGGAACACGTAATAATTGTCAAAATGCCGTAATGGCGAACGGCAAAAAAAAAAAAGCATAAAAAACACCCAAACAAACCATAAAAATGCTCTAAGGGGGGCTGTGCCCCCCACACCCCTTGCTACTTAAATATACCAACTCTGAGATCGAACTACAGTGCAGAGAATGGAAAACTTCCATGTCCGCATTGTACAGAGATCTCTATTGAACCGTTTGACTTTTCGAAGGTTCAACATTTAGGGGTCGATTATTACATGTTCAAACATTTTACTGTTCGATCATGTAATATAGACCCGTTGAGAAGGAGCTAGAAATGAGGAACGAGTCAAACTTGGCATTCCTAGACTTGGAGAAGACATATGATAAGATCCCAAGAAAGATGATTTGGGGAGTCTTGTTGTGGAATAAAGTCCCAGAAACATTGGTGGAATTAGTGCAGGCTATGTACAAGAACCCAATGACTCTAGTATAAACAGTGTTCGGACTCAGAGAGGGTTTCCCAGTGAGGGTGGGTCTGCATCAATGTTCAGCTCTCAGCCCACTGGCGTTCACACTGGTGGTGGACTATATTAGCAAACAGGTCTGAGGAGACAGAACCAAGATGCTATACTGAGATGATGTGGAATTACAGGCAGACTGTGATCAAGAACTCTAGCAAAGGATAGGGGAATGTAATGCATAAGGGAAGGCACATGGGATAAAACTGAGTACAGGTAAGACATTTGTAATAGCAACACATGGGGGAAATCAGAAGAAACTGAGAACTTGAGACAGAAGGGAAAATCCTGGAAAAGGTTAGCAGCTTCAAGTATCTGGGAGGGGTGGTTTAGGAGAAGGGAAGTCCAAAGTCAGAATGAGGTCAAATCTAGAATCAGAGAGGCTCAGGTGTAGTTTACGACAGAAGAATGCCAAAGAAGGTGAAAAGTAAGGTGTACAAAACAGTGGTGTGACCAGTACTACTGTATGGTACAGAAACCTGAGCAGTAAAGGCAGAACAGTTGAGGAAGCTAGAGGTGACAGAAAGGAAGTGCCTGAGACAGGTGGTAGGATGCATTTTGAGGGACATAAGACCAGAAGCCAAAGCAGCTCCATTTGCAGAAAAAGGTCAAAGAGAACCGATTATGGTAGTTTGGACACGTGCGAAAAAGCAGAAGACAATCTGGTGAAGACAATTTGGGATAAACGGGAAGAATGTAAGAGGAAACAAGGGTGACCAGCAAAGAAATGAATAGACTGCATGAGAGAAGACCTGCAACAGTCAGGTGTGACTGTCAAAGAAGCTAGGAGAGTGGCATTGACCCAACAGCGATGGCAACGGTTAAAAATGGTACCTTGACCTTATGAATAAAATGGGAAGAGCAGGACTGATGATGACAATGATGCTGACGTACTGTAATATATTGTATTATAAAGTCCGATTTGCCACTTAGTGCCAGTTAGTGCATGTAGTCGCCTTCCACAAGGAGTTGGTGAATCTAAGGCATTGAGTAATGCACATTTTCTCAGCAGTGAGCCACTTCTTTCAGCAAACTGCTAAATATTAACACTGCTTACATTGCAGCCGACAGTTATACTCCAGAATGCATTCTCTGAGGCTTTTCTGTACTACATAACATTTCTAATTTCTCTCCAGTTATCATATTAGCATATAAGCCTCAATGTCTTATATATCACATTCTACATACCTCATTTTAGAAAGATGTAAAATAGATCTCTTTGGTATCATGCATTAAGTCACTCTGATCAGTGAAAAGTAACCCTAACAATTCATAATGCACACCATGTGCTATTTACAAAATCAACAAAACTATTGCATATAATGAAAACAATTTTTAATAATGTTTACTTTTCAGTTCCTTGAATTTTTTCTGTTTTATTTTATTTTTTTTTAACCTGGGCCAGTTTGGCTTCATCAGTTGTCAAATATATCTGAAAAAAAAAAAAATAACAGGCATTACTTTAAGGACAGCTCCTGTTACAGTCCAGTTTTATATGGAAGCACAACTTTGGAGTCTCTGCAAATCTTACAATATTTCTTTTCACCCCAAATTATTTATTTATTTATTTATTTACATTTGTTTACCAGGAAATTCCAACTAGACATGGGTCCTTTTTCAGTGGAGGCCCGGGGAGAAAAGCTCCGCAGAACAATAAATGCAGTAGAGTACATGAAGAACAATTGAATACAATACAATAGCAAATAATACATACTGCAGCAAACATTAGCTATACATACAATACAAAACATAGTAATGAACAGTTATACCAATATCTAGCTAAAGGCTAGGAATAAAGGTAGGATGTACATACAGATTGTACTAAGCTCAAATAGATACTGTTTTAAACTCATATACCTAAATCGTATATACAAATATTGCACTAAACTCAAGCAGATATAAGGCAGAAGCTCCACACGAAGGTAGAACAAACTAAAAGGGCTAATGAGATGGAAGGGGAAGATAGAGGAGTAAGAGGGAAGACTGACTGAGTAGTATACGTGGTAGTGAGAGGAAGCTAGGTGTAAGTCAGTTGGATATGTATTTGGAGTTGAGATGAAGTGAAGTAGTTAAGCATGTTATAACAGGTCTGAGATATTGAGTGAGGAGGGAAGGGGAGGGTAAAGGGTGAGCCAAAAGGAACAGTTTTGGCATTTTCTGTATTTTTTTTTACTTATTTGATTGCACAAATGCCCACAATTTATTCTCCACAGCTTACCATCTTTCTCACAAACTCCTTAGGATATTTAGATTCCTTATGAAATGAGATTGGCTACCATCCACAACTCTGAGTTGAGATACCAGATGACTAGAGGCTTCTGAACTTCCCAAAAACCATAAGTTACTTGTTTTTTTTTTTTTTTGCTTACTTGTACTATTTACTGCATTTATTATTGCATGCTGCCTATTTTAATACTGCATTTATATACTGTATACTAAACTACACTACTGTACTGCAATTGCCTACCTTATTTTGTTGCTGTTTACACCGTTTTCAAAGCTCTTTTGCTTTTTTTCACTGTTTGTTAAGTTTTTGCTGATACTTTGCACTGTTTCAAAGCACTCTGTTCTACTTTTCTGGTTTTCCCACCAAGCAGTGTTAAAATATCTGATTTGTTAGCTGTTTAAAACATTCTTTAGAGTCTCCTTACTGATTTTCTGCTGTTTAAAATGTTTTTAGTGTGCACTATTATTTTCTGCTGTGCTAAACATTCTCTAGTGTTTCCAGCCAAAACTAGGGCAGCCAGTAGCTCTAACATAGTCCAGATACAGGTTTGCTGAATCTTGGTCTGTTTCTAGTGGCTGTTTGTTCTGAGCATATTTTCCAGGCCATCTTTGATTGTAAGGGGCCCTTCTGCACTCTAGTGAGAGAAGTGTGCTGATTGGAAACTGTCTGGTGAAGGGTGGTTGGTGTAGTAGGACTTGGAGAAAGCATCCTCATTGGTCCATTTAAACCATTTCAAAGTTTTTTTCAAGTTTTTAGCTTTTGGTATTTAAGCCCTGTGTTTGAGCAGGTTTCTGCTTGTTTGCCCATCATACAGCAACCCTCACTGCCGCAAAATTTTTCATCATAGCCTGCCAGATAAATTCAACAATTTTTCTCTTACACATAGCTCTCAACCTTCCATCTCCAAAATGAGGAACACTGCCTCTCATAATGTGGAACGAATAGGCAAAATGTGGAAGACTTACTAATGGCTTACTAACAACTTCAACTAGGAAGCTCATAGGATGGCTAAAATGTGACATTTTTACTTGTAGAATCGGTCTTTTAATGAATAATATGATTCCGTTCTATTTACCATTGATATCAGCTAAAATATTGTTAACCTTGAATGTGTGACAGGCCATTTCAATGTGGAACTTTGAGGAACATAAACTTTTTAAGACCCCAAATGAGGACATTCCTCGAAATGAGGTAAACTTGAGAGGCATGCTCTTATATACAGCTGTAGCACATAAGTGTAGCCCTCATCTTTAGTATTTTTCCAGTCAAAGAAATAATAGCTAGTAACCTATTAAACCACCAGCAAAAAAAAAAAAAATAGAATGGAGAACAGCAACACTTATTCCCCTCCACAAAGGTGACCTACCAACAGACCCAGGGAATTATAGACGCATAAGCCTGACCAGTCTCATCTATATTTATGAACCTCATAAATTAAGATATAGGCAACCTCCAAACTCTAGATCCAACCCAATTCAGCTTTGTCAAGGGCAGATCCTGCCTATTAAATCTGGTGGATTTCTTCAAAAATGTGACCAGGGTCATTAATGAGGGCAAATCTGTGCACACAGCAGTCCTTGACTTGGCAAAGGCTTTTGACACAATCCTACACTCAGGCATTACCAATAAAGTTAACAAACTGAATGTAAACCCCTTTGTTGTCAGATGGGTTGCCAACTGGCTCACAAACTGGACACACACTATGAAAGTGGGTGACCCCACATCAGTCAGCAGACCTGTCACCAGCAGGGTGCTGCAGAGGTCAGTACTGGGCCTCCTACTATTTGGTATATACTTCTCAGAAGTTTAGGTCAAAACTAAGGGGTTGTGGCTGAGCAAGTTTGCATACTTCTGCAAACTAGGTCCGATTTTTGAATCCACAAATTATGTCAGTATACTCCAGGATGGTCTTATTTAGACCAATGACTGGTGTCTTAGTCACGGTCTCAAACTGAATGCAAAGAAATGCATCATCATTACCTTCAGCACAATCAAATCAACAACAATGCCCTATGTACTCACAGAGTGGTAAGCGATCTGGGATCACAAGTTGACTGCGACCTTAACTTCGACCACCATGTGTTTACTGTAGTAAGGAAGGCTTTCTACATAGCACACTTGATTAGTAAAGGCATTTCCTCGAGAGCCATGGAGGTTATAACCCCTCTATACTCAGCACTAATCCTGCCCATAACTGTGTATAATGCCTCGTTCGTCATGTACCATACAAAGCACCTGCAGCTATTGGAGAGACCTCAAAGGTTTCTAACAAAGAATAAAAAAGGACTCCAGCATGTGCCTTACACAGACCAACTAAAGTCTATGCCACTATACTCTGTATTGTATAGACTTCTTAGGGGAGACTTATGTCTGGCTTAAAGAGCAATCTCAGACCCAAACCTAATGAATTTGCTGCATATCTGGAAATCAAATTGGACTAGAGGTACCCATTCAAGGGACCTAAATATAGCCTGCAACTTAAATAGGACACGCTGAAGAGACAGATTTGTCACCCAGCAACTGCTGCTTCTTTGGAATAGGCTACCAATTCATGTGAAACAGAGCACCTCTATGACACTGTTCAAGAGGAACCTGGATGAGTGGATAGGACACAGCAAATTCAATCCAGGGACAACACCTACAACCCTCCTGGACACAGGCAGTCATTACTAAATGCAATCTTGGTTATTGACTAGCATTTCTATGGTATTGCATTGGGATGAAATGGCTAGGCTTGAAATAACCTCTGGGTCAATAGCCTAATAATCTTCTATGATCTATGATCCTATGATCCAACTTCAGCTTTAGGATGCAGGCTTTCTTATGCCATTTAATTCTTGCTTTGCCTGCTGCAGGTGCGGTAATCTTCTGCAGTTTCTAACAGAGTGTTATGTTTGTCTCTATTGGTTTATTTTAGCACCCCTTTTTCTTCAAGTTGATTTTCTGCCTTCACTAATTTAGTTCATATATGTATTCTGCTTTTTAATTGTTTGCCCATCAACAGCTGATTTAGAAAGTGAGTAGGGCCAGAATTCAGAAACAGGCCCAGTAAAACTACAGAAAAGAGATCCTTTCAGCATGATCATGGAAACCAGTGATTTACTACTCCATTAAATTACGATAAAGTGGAATGGACTCTATGTTGTAACTGTTAAACATACTTGTCCTGTACTAATTCATGGCATTTGACAATGTCAGGGCTTTTTTTTAACTCGCATGTCTCTGGTTTCATTAATTTTTATACTGTAAATTATTTAATTACTTAATGCAGGCTAATTATGAGGCTTACCAAATTCACAATGTTTGACACTGCCCTTTTGCTGTCTGGCTGGCATGTCTAAAGCTCAGTTCCCTGTGCTTTCTCCTATTAACCTGGTGAACTTGGGCATTCTGAGGCAGTGCAGCAACTGCTTCATGTACACAGACAACCCTCTCCTCTTACCTCCCAGCACTCAGACTTGTGAGAGTTGCACTTATATATCCAAACTGGAAGACATACACTCTTCAGCCAAGACCAGAATAGCTGGCCAACAGGAGAAGGTCAACACCTGCACCATACCACATGGATCACATAGCCCTCCAGACCACCCACCATCACAGCTCTCACATAAAAACACAAGCCACACACCCACTTCGTGGAGGCTCTCAATAGAAATCTACCCATATAGCAGAGACCTCCAGATCAGAAATGCACTTGACCACCCTAACACAGCACAAATCACAAGAAACATAGCTCACCTACACAGTGTGCCCCTCAACCTAAGCCCCTATGGCAAAACAGCTTGCCCAATAAACTAATCATAGGTGACTCGATAGTGAGGCACACTGATGTCCCACTCACTAGGTTGAATAAGAAGAAGGTAAAAGTCAACTGTCTGTCGAGTGCCAGGATCCAACACATACCACACGCACTCAGGTCACTCTTCAAGTACAAGTATGACTCTGTCATTGTCCATGTGGGTGTGAATGACCCAAGATGCACCTCCCTGGACTACATGAAAAGAGACATGGAGGAGCTCTCGGATTATGTGGCCTAGGCAGGTAAGACCCTAGCCCTGAGCAGCATCCTACTGTCGCCCAGAATTATACCGTAGTACAAGTAGAAAATTATTGACTTCAACAATTAGCTAAGTTTTTGGTGTCATTCTAAGGGGATCCAGTATCTGTCTGCTTGGGATGACATGATTGACATACCTCAATGCTTTTCCAGGGATGGCCTGCATCTGTCACCCCTAGGTTTCCGGATACTGGCTAAGGCTGTTGCCACCCATATAGTGCCTTTTTTGGGCAGTGTTCCAAAGACCAAATTACCACCATAAGAGCTATAAATAAATGCAATCTGAGGGTCATGCTGCTCAATGCTAGAAGTCTAAATCTCAAGATGCACTCACTTGAAGCACTCCTCAAAATGGAGAACATTGACATATGTGCTGTAACAGAGACCTGGTTTAAAGCAGCAATAAGCACCCCTGTGCTACAAGGCTATAACTCATTCCACACCTTTCAGCCCCAAAACATGGAATGAAGCTCCAAAGGTGGTGGCATCTCCATATTCATAAAGGATATGACACCTCCAGACTAGTAGCCCAGCATAACGCATCAGAGATATTTCAAGTACAACAGTGAGTAAGAAGGTGATTCAGGTTGTAGCCTGCTATAAGTCCCCAACCATGTCCCAAGACTCTCACTCCATGTTCCTATGCACCCTAGAAACTATTAGGGTCCAATCCAACACTCTCATACTGGGTGACTTCAACTACCCCTCCATCAACTGGGAAAACTACTCATGCACCAATACACTTGCCCAGAGCTTCCTGGAATTCATTAATTCCAATACGCTGGACCAGCTCAGTCTTATCCCCACTAGAGGAAGCAACATCCTTGACCTGGTTATTACTAACATGGGCAACCATTGCTCAACACCAATAGTCAATTCATCCCTGGTTAGATTCGACCACAAACTAATTACCATAGAAATCCACATTTCACCCACACCACCAGCAAAGGTAACCACCATGAAAAACTTCTCCAAAGCTGACTTTGTGCTCCTAAAAACAGAGGTGGCTAACTTCATGGCACCCATGCAAATGGAAAATAGGTGCATGTCCATCGAATCATACACCAATGCACTGTACGAACACGTACATAAATGCATGGAACTAGCCATACCCAACAGAACCAAGATGCTCTCTTCTAAAAAAAAGGAAGCCAATCTGCTGGTCCCCTGCCATTAACAAACTCTACAACAAAAGGAAGAAACTGCTGCAGAAAAATGTGAAGTCCCAAGACTGGAAAAACTCCCTTATTAGCCTCATCAAAAAGTTTAGATCCCTCATCAAAACCTCTAAAGCTAGCTATGAAGGAAGAATTGCAGCAGACACTAAAAACATCCACAAAGCCTTCTACAGTTATATCAAGAATCTCTAAGGCAACACCCAGATTTGTTCTGAGTTACTGAACAATGGTACCTCCTATACTGAGCCAACAGATATTGCCAACATACTGGCCAACTGATTCAGTGCCAACGTTAACCCCCCCCCCCCAAGGACCAATCACAATACCAGAAGAATGCCAGGCACCAGCATTACTGCAGCACAGGTTAAAGCTGCATTGTCCAAGGCCAAGAATACAGCTTCCACGGGACCTGATATATACCAGGCTGTGTTCTACATGAACTACAAAGTGAACTGGCATTGCACCTGTGTGCCCTGTTCAATCGCAGCCTTACCTCAGGCTTTGTCCCTACAGAATGGTGTACTGCTGCAGTCATCCCTCTCCATAAAGGGGGAGTGACTACAGACCCTGGGAATTATCGACCCCTTAGCCTGACAAGTTTAATATGTAAGGCTATGGAGCGCATCATCATGGACATAATTACCAAGGATATGGGGAATCTCCAAACTCTGGATCCCACGCAATTTGGTTTTGTGAAGGGTAGATCACACCTGCTCAACATGGTTGACTTCTTTGAGTCAGTCACCAGAGCTGTGGATGAGGGCAAGGCACTTCATACAGCCTACCTAGACTCACCAAACTAGGCATCAACTCCTATATCACTAGGTGGGTTGCAAATTGGCTCACAGATTGAACACACAGTATGAAAGTAGCAGACTCCAATTCAGACTGTTACCAGTCTCGAGTGGAATCCCACAGGGGTTAGCCATGGGTCCTCTCCTGCTTGGCATCTACTTCTCAGAAGTCCAGGCCAACACGGAGGGACTCTGGCTGACAAAGTTCACCAATGATTGCAAGCTGGGAGCCATTATTAACTTCCCAAGTGATGTAGACATCCTACAGAAAGACCTCACTGAGACCAACAACTGGTGTCAAAACCATGGACTTAAGCTTAATGCCAAAAAATGCATCATCATTGCCTTTGGGAAAAACTCAGTTCCCACTAATTACAATTGATGGTATCCCACTAAACACTGAAGGTGTTATAAGAGATCTGGGGACACAGGTTGACAGCAACCTCTCCTTTGACCACCATATTGCCACTGTGGTCAGAAAGTCCTTCTATGTGGCACATCTCATTACTAAGGGTTTTGTATCCAGGAAGAAAGAGGTTATCATCTCTCTCTACTCTTCCCTCATTAGACCAGTCATTGAGTACAATGCTCCACGTGGCATGTACCTCACTAAACTCCTGCAACAGCTGGAAAGGCCACAAAGTACCTCACAAAGAGGATCCTAAGTCTTAAGCACATGCCTACATGGACAGACTCAAAAAACTCCAGCTTTTCTCTGTCTCATATCATCTATCAATTAAAAGGTGCTTCAACAAACTATTAGTTTAAGGGAGTGTGCACTTATGCAACCAGCTTATTGTACATTTTTTATTTTTTATATATTTTTTCCCCTAACACATTTGTTTGTTTTTCAATTGAATTGTACAGGTTATATGCCACATTAAAGGTGGGAAAAGTTTTGAAATGATTTATTGTGGTCTCATTTTTTTTATATATCACAGAAACCTGTCATTTTAACTGGGAGGGGTCTAAACTTTTTATATCCACTGTATAGTAGCATGCATTGTCTGAAGGATATGAAGTATAAAACTCAAGTGCATGTCATTTAGTGATTTCACTCCATGGTGATTTGTTGGAAAACTACAAATTTTATGAGAAATTGACCAAAAATATGAAGAAAAATCTGGACATTCTGTGAAAATTTGGACAGCTAAGGCATATGCTTCCATAGCATACACAAATAGAAGTCTGGCTGTTCTATGGTACTTTAGCGACCCAACTTTTTTTCTATTCGTATGTCCTCAGTTCGCAATGGGGACAATGGTTGGCCCGACCAATCAGCATGCATGTTTTTGAATAGTAATGAGCTATGATTACATAATTTCTAGTAGCATAGTCTATATACACATATCTATATGTATATGTATATGTATATGTATATGTATATCTAATCTATATATATATATATATATATATATATATATATATATATATATATATATATATATATATATATATTTATATATACACACACACACACACACACACAGATATATGTGTGTGTGTGTGTGTATATGTGTACGTGCACATACATACACACACACACACACACACACACACACACACACACACACACACACACACACACACACACACACACACACACACAATGTGTGAATATTTTATGGAAGATTAACGATACAAGAGAACTAGTCTTGGAAAACAGCACTGTTTATTGCATACAATAAATTAAATGAAAAATGAAAATGAAAAATGCACAATCTCTTCAATTAAAAGTTGTGAGGATAACAAAAGGTTTGTAATCAGCACCTTCAAAATATTTTCCACTGCTGATTTATGATCTGTTTCTGAAAGTGCATCTCTCCATCCCTCCCTATAAGTAGCTCATGATTCCTTTAAAATTAATAAATTCCAGCTTATTCTTTGTATTTTCATCTGGTTCACTCAGCTCTCTCATTTCTAGAGGTGCTGATCTAGGCATAAAACCAGCCTTTACAGAGGGAAAACAAACTTTTCAGGACTTTCCTCAACCCCCGTTTTATACAGCTTTAATCATCTAATTAAAAATACTGCTTATACTTATGTGGCAAAATGTCTCTGCCCTTAAAGAAACATGGTCAACTAAAGCAAAGAGAGATGCCAACTTAAATCAGTAGTTTCCAGCTGGCCTACATTCACAATACAAGTTAACTGCATGCTACGTATATCAGTATTTAGACAATCCCTTTTAATTCACCATTTGACTTTCTGCACTGCACTTTGTTACAATTGTACCCCTCAGCTTATTATCATCCATTCTGTGCCCATTAGTCAGCACATATGCCGACAATATGTTATTGATATGTTATTTATTAATTATTTATTATTGTTATCACACTCTGGAGCATTTCTCCCTGGGCCTCTGCTGAAAACAGGATCTGTGGAACCTAGTCGGACATTCCCGGTCAACAAATGTTATATAAAAAAAATAAATAAATAAATTTAAATTGTAGTGGGTTGAGCTTTGCCATTGCCATGTATTAAGCAGTTGTAGCCTTTGTAATACCATTTTTACCTTCTCCACTTTTTATAGTATTCCTAAGTCTTGGGCAACTGTCGAAATCTGAAATGTTGTTCTGTCTTCTCAAATCAATACAGATCCTTGTGGTTCCATTAGGTTTTACGAACACCATCTTAGGTCTTTGTTGCTCAGTTTTTAGCTCCTTCACTGTTCCTCTCTGAAGTCATTTCCTCACTGTTTCCTGTAGAGCCTTTCTATGTGACTCTAATATCCTGTAAGTTTTTAAGGTCACCTTTATTGTTGTTGTTGTCTTTTGGCTTTTCCCGGTTAGGGGTCGCCACAGCGGAACCCGGTCACCTTTTTTATAAATTTAAATTACCATTAACATAACATGATGTGGTTAGTCAGACACCCCAAACTGATGCCTTCCTTAGTCATTTGAGAAAATGGCAAGGATTTCTTGTTGCTAAAGTCTTTCACCTGCATACTTCAGCAAAATATACATTCTTTCTATATTGAATGCTTCTAGTAGTGATGTATGTTGTGCATTCATTCTATATCATACACTGTGCATTACTTCTTATTTCTGAAGACTCACCCGTAGAAAAGGAATTTGGATAATCATTACTAGCATTGATAAACAAAATTTGTTGCAGGTTTCTTCCTTACTTGCATTGCCGACTTTTGTCAGTAAATTCACTATACTGTGCGGGTCTATATTACATCATCAAATGCTTAAAAAAAACGAATGATGATTAATCGACCCCATGTAAGCAAAAGCTTACAATTTCTAAACCTCAGAATAGTGATTTTTTTTCCAAGGGAAAAAAAATAGCTCTTCCACAAAAAAAACAAAAAACAAAAAGAACTTTAAAACATTACATAAAGTTGAAGGCTTCACCCTCCATACTCCACAACGTAGGGGGTTGTGCCCCCCAGAGCCCCCCTACTTAAATATACCAACTACGAGATCGCACTACAGTGCCAAAAATGGCAAAGTAACGGCAGCGGCCAAGCAAATTCTTTTCCAGGGAAAGAATTCGCTTAAAAGCCGCTTCTCTATTTTGCCTTTTTATTCTTTTACATTTGATTAAGACGCATTTGACAGAATGCGTCTTCGATCACATAATAGCAACCCTGCTGTGCATTCAGCAAGACCATCTGCTGCTTGTGAAGCTTTTGCATGTGATCATTTGAGTGACTTTTTGTTACACTCACTGAACTAGCATTTCAGCATACATTGCAGACTTTACAACATGCAATACTTCCTCCCCATTGACTGTTTCAGATTTGGTACAAACATCATAATTTTTTACCTTTGTACTTCTTTCTTAGACCCCAGATATGCTTCCCTGCATAATGCATGCACAAAGTTTCTGTACTCTTGCTGGCAACCTATTTTTCCTGATTATCTTTCTTTGTCATATGTACACATTGCTGTATATGGGTTTGCATTATGTCACTGGTCACATATTCTCACAATTTCTCCAGTACAGAATATAGGGGTACTATTCATAGGTTCATAGGTAGGTACTAGGCTATTGGCCCTAGGGCCTATATAAGGCTAGCCAAACAGTACCCTGTTTTTTGCCAACCAAGAAAATCATTTTCCTGTGCCCCTGTCAAGCAGAGCCACAGAAGTGATCCCAAGGTGAATTTCCTATCTCCCATCCACTCATAAATATTTTTCTTGAAGAGTGCTAATGAGGAGCTTTGTTTGATATAGATAGGTAGTTTGTTCCAGAGTATGGGAAGTCTCTGGGATAGGAATCTATCCCTCCAGTATGTTTTGTTTATTGTGGTGACAAGGTTTAGGTCCCTAGAGCATGTAGCTCAGTGTGATTGGGATTTCTTTACGTGGAGCATGTCCACCAGCTCTGGGTTTGACATAGCTTTGTATGTTAGGCAGAGATCGCCTCTGAGTAGGCGATATACGACAGAGTAAAACTGGAAATTTTTGAGACGGTCTGTGCAGGGCATCTGATGAGGCCGGTAATCCTCTTTGTGAGGTATTTCTGTGGTCTTTCCAGTTGTTGTAGATGTCTTGTGAGGTACATACCAAAAGGGGTGTTTTACTCTATAATGGGTCTAGTGAGTGATGAGTAGAGGGGAACAATTAACTCTTTTTTCCTGGATGAGAAACCTTTTGTGATGAGGTGTACCATGTAGAAGGATTTCCTGACTACTGCGGCGATGTGATTATCAAAGGAGAGACTACTGTCCACCTGTGTCCCAAGGTCTCTTATCACACTTTCAGTGTTAAGTAGACTACCTCCTATGTGGTAGTTCATGGGTACAGAGTTTTTACCAAAAGGGATGACAATGCACTTTTTGGCATTGAGCTTGAGGCCATGGCTTTGACACCAGGCATCTGTCTCAGTGAGGCCCTTTTGTAGGATGTCCACATTGTTAGGAGTTTTTATTACGGCTCCTAGTTTGCAGTCATCTGCAAACTTTGTTAGCCAAAGACCTTCTGTGTTAGTTAATTGTGAACATCCAAGTGAAGATTTTTTTACTGTTTTGTCCTCCTCATCTACAGGTAGTTGTGTCATTAAACACACTGAGCAAATATGTGATTTTGATATTTCCAATGATTATGTAACAAGTAATGATGCAAATTTTATTTTTAGCACTAGTTTTATGCATGAAGGTGATAGTTTAGACAGTGATATTGAACAGAATAACAGTTGTTCTATTATAACGGATGGTGGTTTTACTTTATATAATTTTACTGACAAGAATTTTGGGTCCAATTACGTGACGTTATTTAAAAAAGGTTTTACTTATGTTCCTAATTTTAAGTATGACATTGGAAGGATTTTGATTAATTTAAAGTTATATACAAGGGAACTGAATTTAAATATATTTTTTGCCAACAACAACAACACAATCAACAGAGACTGTAATAGCTTGACATTAAAAAGATCTAGTACTTTCATACCCCCAAAAATCCTATGGTTCATTTATTTGAATCATTATGTGATGTTCAAATTCGTAGAACCCTTAAAAAATTGCCTCCACTGCAAGACAACCTCACTACAGCTGAAAGATTCTGTTTGAAAGAACTAACAATTAGTGACAATTACAGAGTCATGAAACCAAACAAAGGAGGTGGTGTGGTTGTGAAGGCTAAAACAGATTATGTGAACAAGAGGACTATCATGTTAAGTGATAGTGACACATACGAAAAGGTGTCTAAATATGAGATGTGCAGGGCTTACACAAAGGTTGACTGGCATTTATATGAACTATTAGTTGATGGTATGATCGATAAGGATGAATATGAATATTTTATGGTGGAGTTCCCCATTACTCCGTCCATTTTTGGTATCCCTAAAATTCATAAAAATATTAATAACCCACCTTTTAGGCCAATGGTTTCAGCTAAAGGTTCAAAAATGGAAGCAGTAGCCCATTATATAGACTTTAATTGCAAGGACATTCTTAACAAGTTACCCCATATACTGAGAGATTCCTGGCACTGTCTGGATGTTGTTTGAGAGCATTTATCAGATATATGTCAAAATACCATCATGGTGACTATAGACATTGTCAACTTATTCTCAGTTATACCACACCAATTGGGATTAGAAATGTTTGAGGCCAGTTTGTCCATTTTTGGACATATGCACACAGTGAAACGAAAATTAATGGTCGATCTTATGGAAATGGTTTTAGAGAACAACTATATATTTATGGATGGTGAATACTTTCGACAGAGTAGAGGAGTAGCTATGGGTGCCAGGTGTGCACCCATATATGCTAACCTAGTTTTGGCTCAATGGGAGACTTAGAGTATTTTTACTTCAAGATTTTGGCCAAACATAGTACTTTATTGTAGATACCTGGACGATATACTTATTTTCTGGAAAGGTAGTAAAGAAGAAATATCTGAGTTTATTTTATTTCTTGACACAACAACCTCTTTCTTGACTTTTACAAGTAAAATATTCAATAATGATTGTGAATATTTAGATATTGTATTTCACTTAAATGAAGGTGGTATAGAATCTAACATCTTTAGGAAGAAAACATATTCTAATTCCTTTCTGCATTATGACAGCTGCCACCCTCATTTTCAAAAGAAAAACTTGGTCAAGGGGCAAATGGTCAGGTTATCCAGGATTATTAGTGATGATGGAATATTGTTTATTGAGATGGATAAGCTTGCCAACATGTTCAAAGACAGAGGTTATCCACAACAATTACTCAACAAAGTTATGAATGAGGTACAGATTAAAAGGAATATATTATATAAACCTATTATTAAGTTTGGGTTGAATAGTACTACATTATCCACTACAAGTACTAAAAACAAGAGTAGAAAGGATGCATTTATATCGCCTTATAATCCTGGTTCTTGTGCAATAGTTAACATAATACATGAGACGTGGAGTAGTGTGTTTACTAACAAGATAGAACTTATTGACATTTTAGGTAATTTTCTGATGATTACATACAGCAGGGGGGTCAATCTAAAGGAATTAATGGAAAGCAACAATAATAATCAATCATATAGAATGTCCAAAATGAGCAAGTGCGGTTGCTGTAAGACATGTAAATACATAAATGATGGCCCCTATGTAATGGTTCACAACTTTGGTAGATCTATCAAATGTCCAGGATTCTGCAATTGTAACACCAAAATGGTGGTATATTTGGCTACTTGTATATCATGTTCGGCTTATTATGTGGGCAAAACTACTAGGAAGCTCAGGGAACGTATAATGGAACACAATAGAGATATTAAAAAGAAAAAAATGGTGAACTCTTTGTATGTACATAGTTATAAATGTAAGGATTTCAAAAGATTTATATTTTTTGTTATTGATAGGATACCTCATAATGTTGCCAAAGGAGGAGATGACAAGAACGTATGTGAAGTTAAGGAGTGCCTGTGGCAATTGAGACTCAATGCCAACAATGCACCAGGCATTAATGAACATATTTCTATCACCAGTATTTTGAGACAGAAATCTCATTTTATTTAATATATATTATATGTTATATTTTTGCATCAAGTATTATTTTTGTCAACAATGAGCATACACGTATATTGCACATATATTTATTGGTTATTGGTTGCCTTGTTATTTTATTATTGTATCCAACCTTAAGGTTATTTTTAGTGTAATTATTTTATTATTTTTATCTTGACCATTTAAGTACTATCTATATTTTAAATTACAATTATATTTATACACCACATTTATATATTATATATTTATATATTTATGCATTTATATATTTATATATTAGTATATTTTTATATATATTTGGATATCATACATTTTCAAGCTAGTTTTAAGCCATTTTACGTGAAATCATAAATTTATATATTTTTTTATCAAACAACAACAATATAGATATTTTATGGTCATTTTAGAAATTCTCAGTAAAAGCGATCTTTTTATAAATTAATGTATCATCTAACAATTATTTCTATCAATCAATTAAGGGCGTTGTGTGATTAGATGAATGCATATATATAGTACAGCTATATTAAGTTTTAAGTACTCTGATGATGCCCATCAGTTACATGGGTGAAAGCGCTTAGTACTTGTGGATTATTCATATTTTTGCTCTAGCTGCTTTGTTTTTAGCTTTGTGGAAAAGCAATTTTTTTGTTTTACTCCATCAATAAATTTTGTTCAGCGGGTCCACTGGTCAGCCTTCATTTGTTTTATTACCTTCTGTGTTAGCCTGTACTTCAGAGAAGTAGATATCAAACACGAGAGGAGCTAGGACTGAACCCTGTGGTACTCCTCTTGTCACTGGTCTGAAGTTGGATTTAGAGTCTGTTACTTTCACAGTGTGGGTTCTGTCAGGGAGCCAGTTGGCAACCCATCTTGTGACATAGGGATTTATAACTAGTTTAGTGAGTTTGTCTATAATTCCAGAGCGGGGGATGGTGTCGAAAGCCTTGGCGGGATCTAGGTAGGCTGTGTGAACTGCCTTACCTTCATCTACAGCTTTGGTAACCACTTCAAAGAAGTCTATCAGGTTTAGGAGATGTGATCTACCTTTTACAAACCCGAACTGGGTATGGTCTAGAGTTGGGAGATTACCAATGTCATTGTTTATAAGTTCCATGATGATACACTCCATAGCGTTGCAGACCAGGCTCATCAGGCTAATGGAGGGGTAGTTCCCGGGGTCCGAGGTGGCTTCCCCTGTGTGGAGTGGGATAACCATTGCTGTGCACCATTCAGTGGGCACAAAGTCTGAGGTGAGGCTATGATTGAACATGGTACTTAGGTGGGGTGCCAGTTTGTTCTGTAGTTCATGTAGAACACAGCCTGGGATGTTGTCAGGTCCCATGGATGCTGTGTTCTTGACTTTGGAGAGTGTGTTTTTTACCTGTGCAGCCGTGATTACAGGTAATTTGCATTCTTCCGGTATAGAGATGGGCCCTTTAGGGGATGAGAGAGGGGTAAAGTTAGCACTGAACCTATCTGTCAGGATGTTGGCAATATCAGATGGTTCTGTATATTTAGTGTCATTATGCTGTAACTCAGAGCAGATCTGAGTGTTGCATTGAGATTCTTGACATAGCTACAGAATGCTTTGTGGTTGTCTTTAGAATCAGTGGCAATTTTGTTTTCATAACTAGCTTTGGAAGATTTTATGAGGGAGCTCAGCTTCTTACTGAGGCTGACCACGGAGTTCCTCCAATCATGGGATTTTACTCTTTTTTTTGCAACAGTTGCTTTCTTCTGTTGTAGAGTTTGTTTATAGCAGGGGACCACCAGATTGGCTTCCTTTTTTTGGAGGATAGCATCTTGGTTCTGTTAGGGATTGCACAATCCCTGCACTCATGTAAGTGCTTATAAAGTGCAATTGTATAGGATTCAGCAGTCGTATCTCTATTGTCCGTCAGCATGGGTGTCGGGAAGTTTGCCACTTCTGTCTTAAGAAGCGTGAAGTTGGCTTTGAAGAATTTTTTTACGGTGGTTCCCCTAAAGGGGGTGGGATGTGGATGTCTAGGGTGATTTGCTTGTAGTCGGATCTGACCAACAAGGAATTGACCTCTGGTGTGGAACAACATTCATTTTGGATTATAGGGTTACTATTCATTTTGGATTTCTCTGTATATTGATCTTCTGTTCTTTCATTCTGATTCTGGTGTGCTGCACTGAGGGACTTGTTTCCTTGGTTAAACAACCTATTAACATTTCCTGTGCTTTAGTCAAAACATGTAAGACTTGATAAGGTCTTATTCTGCTCAAAAAAATATTTTATAACTTAAAGCATAAGGGTAAGAAGTACTAACATATTTTCAGAGACTCTTGGCATTCAGTAGAACCATATTAATGTGTTCTAAGCTAGAATTTTCTACATTGGAATAGCAATCAGATGCACTTTGCATAAAAAAGGCACTTACAGCAAAGACTTTGCCAGAATGTGAAAGCCTTGGTAAGAGAGGTGCAAGCCATCCATGCCAAAGTAGAAATATTTGTCAGCAATCTCATTCCAAGCTGACACATATTGGATCCCATTAGAATGACACCAGCTACATACCCAATTATTAAAGCCAATTATCTTGTGTTTGAATCTTGGCATCATTTTGAGTGATGACAAAATACCACTCAGTATCAGTGGCTTTCCTGCCTCAGGCAAATGTTGGCAAGTTTAGTCATATCCTTCTTCATGTCCCTTTGGGTAGAGTACCTAAAATCATTCACCCCCCTTGGGAACCACTATCAGGTCATAAGCATACTTTTCAGGATGGAATGGTCAAAGAGCCCTTGTTACATCCCAAAACCTAGCCCCAAAAAGAGAGAGGTCACCTTATTCTTATCCAGCCTGGTGAACATGGTAGCCATACACTTTTCAATAGAGTCACCTATTACTAAAACATTACCATGGGAGGATGCAATCTCAGTGAGATGTAATAGCTTGGAGTCTGTAGCCTTGTAACTCTGAAAGGTATGCATCTTATGTGTGGGTGTGAAGGATAGAGGTGGATGTGTTGCTGTATATATTAACATATGAGGTTTCTCAGTCTTTAGCCAGTGACGCTTAGGCAGTGTTCTTTTAACAACTTTAGCTTAAGTTGTTTTAGAAGAAATGCTCTGTGCTGTTTGTATACGAACGTTGTGCATGCTGAATGTGTTCTGAAGTGAGAAAGTAGCCAGGGAAACTGAGTACTAAAATTTCTTGCATACTGAATCACTGTGTAGCAATAAAGAGCTTTCAATAACTATGAGGCAGTTGCTATACTGCCTCAAAATACCTATTGCTATCAGGCTGGCTACAGAAGGATCTGATTTAGATTCCATATTAGCGTTGTCGCCTCACAATAAGACGCTGTCCGGTTCGACTCTCAGTTAGAGCGTCTTCTGCGTGGAGAAATGCATGAATGGACGTGCCTTCGTTGAAGGTTGTGCATCAGGGCTGGCAACCTGGTACGTAAAAATCAACTGCCAATCATTAGCGGGCCGGATTGGAGTTCCACTTTGGCGAGCCCTAACCGGGAAAAGCCAAAAGTCACAACAACAGCATTGGCCAGTGCAGATGAAGGGGGGTGTAAAACAAGAAAGGTTAATAGCTAACTCATGGTATAGGACAAAGGGTCAAGCGATGAGGAACTGGACTAGAAAAGGTGATAATATGGTATTTAGTTAAAGGATACAAGAAAATGAACTGTGACTTCTGGAGTATTCACAAGCACAAAAAAAAAGAAATGTAAAGTTGCAGAAATATGTAGGATTAATAAGGTAAATAGAAACTAATGGCACATTTAAATCAAATAACTTTACCCAGTCAGCTAATGTGGTCTCTTCCTTACTCTTGAAAGCCATGAGCAATAGATAGTCCAACCCAACGGATTATGTAGTTACAGATAAGCTAAATGAAAAATATCAAGTGCAGTAAATGTAAACTAGATGGCTTCAGTGTAGAATACATAAAGCAGTCAGCCAAATAATAATAGTATATCACATAAGTAACCCTGTAGTCACAGGTGCAGTCCTGCTAAGTAGTACCTTTAAATACAGTAACACTACAGCAGTCAGTAACACATAAAAAAGCAACACTAGCAATCATCAAAAAGTGCAATCAGTAAAATCTTTTTTTTTTTTTTGTTTTGTTTTTTTTATATTTAACTAGTACTAGTAAGAGGTAATAAAGCAGTATTATTTATATACTGCCATTACTGAGCAAAAGCACCATAGCAATAAGACACAGTAGAACAATGTTATTTAAAATAATAATACAAAAGTCAGCAAAACAAAAATTAACAGTACAATACTAACACGGAGCAACAGTGCAATGCTATTTAAACTCAAAAGCACAACAGTCAGCAGAAGAACGTATTAATTCCAGCAATGGATCCACAAGAAGTGCAGTCAGTTAGTTAATAAGGTAAAAATGATAATTATTTCACTGTATGAAAGAGGACAGTAGCAGAATCAATCACGGTATTACAACTAGGTTGTGACAAAGAAGGGAATGAAATTTATAAAATGCAAACGGTTTGAAGAGGTTGCCTTAGTAGTTGTAAGCTACGCTCCTTTGCTGAGTACCTAATAAGATAAAACTGCTTTGCTGTTGCATAGCAGCACATTAAACTAAAAAAGACTCCTTGTATTTATAGACTGTAAGGCTCCACACCCACAGAAAATAGCCAATCAAAATGCACTCAATACTGCTGCAGAAACAGATCAATCAAAATCAAGCGCTTAAGTTCCCTCACTGAAACCCAAATTCAAGTACCTGTCATGTGGGAGACTTTGCTCTTTCCAAACAGTAGCTTTGGATAAGTGCTGAACTGAGCAGGCTTCCTGGTATTGCCCCTGAAGAAGCAGGCCAATAAAAATTCAGCCAATGGCCCTGCAGATTCTCATCAATCAAAGTCAAGCATTCCAATCCCACACTGGAACTCAACTCCGGTATTGGTTATATGGAAGTCTCTGCTCTCCCCAAAGGCTGGACCCACTCTTAGGAATTCAGTGAAATCTCTGTAGAGCATTGGATCTGTAGAAACTCAGATGGAAAATGGCTTTGTAGTCTTCTCTTCCTGTCTTTGGAGTAGTACAACACTAAAGATAACTGAACTGAGCAAGCCTCCTGGTATTCAAAGTATGTAAGGCAGTTCCCTTGCAGAAGCCAGCAAAACAAAATCCATCTAATTCCCTTGCAGAAAAGGGCCAATTAAAATCAAGCACTTCAGTCCCTCACTGGAACCCAACCTCAGGTAGCTGTCATGTGGTAGCCTCTACTCATGCTCTCTCCCAAAGGGGGAGCACTGCAGACAATGTGCTAGGAAGCCAATGTGAGGAAGCTCGAGGTGTATTGAATCATCAGGAACCCAGATGGAAAAGGGCTTTGTAGTCTTCTCCTTCTCTGTTGCCTTCACAACTTCAGAGCAGCATGGCACTAAAGAGCCATATATCCTTTAAAATCATAGTATAAACAAGCAATACCACTAGAAATTACACATGCGAAAAATGTATCAATTTTACTGGTGAAAGACACCACAGTGGGTTACATTTGACACCAACCAAGACTGAAGCCATCATTTAAAGATGGTCTGTATGCTCTTGACAAATCATTTATATTCTGATGGTTGGAACCAGGCTTGCCCTGCACTCTAAAGTTGAATGTTTCCATTACAAGGCACATCAAAACAACTTCATTTTGTTTATTTATTTATTTTTGTCTGGTTGAGCCTCTGCAGAGTTCAGTTACAAGAATAAACTTTCTACTTAGGAAGTAGCACATCAAGCATCCAAGTGTCCACTTAATAGCTAAGTGCACATGTTCAATGCACAATATTTAGCCTCTGTCTTGGCTAAAGTCCTACTGAAATAACAAAATAGAGTATTCTTTTTCATCATTCCTTTAGTACAGTACTGCATCCAGGGTCAAGCTCGATGCATCCACATATACAAAAAAATATTTGGTAAAATATAAGATGGCAGCATTGATTCAGAACACAGACCCCAGAATTCACTAACCTTCCATGTAAGACTAAGTTAGTCTTACACAGAAACTGCAGCCTAAGAGTAAGACGTCAGCGCGCCATGCATATTCATGACGGCACGCTGCCTCAGCTCTAAGGCTAACACGGAGCGTGCACGAGAGCAGGGGGCATGTCGTACTGCCGAGCAGTCCAAAAATCCACGCCCCTGCAAGTCTCTCAATTGGGAAATGTCAACTGACATGAGCGAGTCCGCTCAAATGTGTACATACCCAACACTACACTCCCCCACATTCTAAACCCCTGTACAATTATAAAATGTAAAACTTTTATTTATTTATTTTTTTATTATTCCCGATATAGCTGCCCGTATTTGCACGTGTTTGTGCGGATTTGCCCATTGCTTAGCCACAGTTAGCAGTTTTGACATTGAAGAGGATAATAAGAAACCTATATGCAAATTAAGCCAAATAGCAATAGCATAGTGGTAGAGCCTTCGCATGAAGAAGAGGCGTTCCCGGTTCGAGTCCAACCACTCCCTTTCTATTTTCTGTTGGAAATCTGTATATAAAAATAATTCCTGATATTTATCCTTTAAATTTTTGTAAAAAGCATTGAAATGGCCTATGTAGTAGTGAACAATATTTTATATAGATATATATATATATATATATATATATATATATATATATATATATATATATATATATATATATATATATATATATATATATATATATATATATATATATATATATATATATATATATATATATATATAGATATATATAGATATATTAAGGTGAAATGGTTATGCATACTGATGAATGCATAAGTAACATATCTTAAGCAATGTGAAGAACTGCTAAGCAAAGTTTACCAGTATTAAGCACATTTAAGTATAATTGGTCATAGCTTAGCACTGCTTTAACTAGCGCAATGGCTTTGCTCGTAGCTGCCCATCGCACCAACTAGCGCAAACAAAACATGTTTGCTTGTAGCTGTGCACCGCGCTAACTAGCTCAACTTCGGGCAACGTCGGGCAACGTCGAGCAACGTAGAGCACTGTAGAGCAACGTAGGCAATGTTGGGCAAAGTTCAGCAAAGTCAGCTAAACATAGCCACACCTCCTAGCCGGTCTGGCCAGTAGTAAAATAAAAAGCAATGACAGGCCTTGAACCCGGGATACTGTGCACCATAATCACAGTACTAAACCACTAAGCCATGACAGCTTTTTATATGCATGCACTTTCAACACACACATACATATCAATGGAAGTTTACCCATTGCTAAGCAGGTGTGCTTTCAGCTGAGATTTTTCAAAGCTGGCCAATCACAAATAAGTGCAGGAAATGAGGCATATTTAAGCTCCATAGGCAGGAATACTTGCCATAACTGGTTGTAGATCCCATCTGCAGTCAGCATGGCCGGTGTTGGAGACAACTCTCGATTTCGAGTGCAACGTTGGGGCATTGAGGAGTCAAAAATAATGGTTTGGCTCCTCATCCATAATCATGATGAGAGACTCCTGCAGGGCCAGTTCCAGGGCACCCAATACAAAGCGGAAGCCTGGAACCGTCTAGCTCATGATCTCACCAGTGCCACAGGCATCCCACGGACTGGTGAGCAGGTCAGACACCACTACTCAGACCTGAAGAGACGCAAGGAGAACCGGCTGAACCAGTGGATACAGGAGGCCCATGGGATGGAAAATGCCCCACTACTGAGTAGGTAGCCATGGAATGAAGTATGTAAGATTTGCTATTGTAGTCTATATTATGGAAAGGTATGTCTCACTATCACTTTATTTACTTCACAGCTGCAGGTGTCCGTGCTGTGAATCAGCAAGCCTATGCAGATAGGCTGCTAAGGCTGCACCACCAGGCAGGTTAGTAATTATTCTGCATGTATTGTTATATAAAATAAGTGAGAGAACCTGTAAAAAAAGTATTGTAGCCCAATAATAAAGGTATACTAAGTCTTGAATAACTTTTTTGCATGTACTGTTATATAAAATAAGTGAGAGAGCCTGAAAAAGAGTGTTTTAACCCATTAATAAAGGTATAACAAGTCTTGAATAATTTCTCTGCATGTACTGTTATATAAAATAAGTGAGAGAGCTCGAAAAAGAGTGTTGTAGCCCATTAATAAAGGTATAATACATCTTGAATAAGTCTTCTGCATGCACTGTTATATCAAATAAATGAGAGAGCCTCTAGAAAAGTGTGTTATGTAATTAATAAAGGTATAATTCCTGGAGTGTATCTGTGTCACTTTCTTCGATATGTTGTTGTACTCTTGCATTATAGAAATAGTACTGTTGTATTAAGCACTGTCAACCCACACTTGGGTAGGCCCATATAAAGTGTATGAAGGGAGTGCCAGTAGCTGTTAAGCATATATACAGTCCTCAACTGTTGGTTCATGGCCGGCATGTACAGGTTAATCTGGCACATGAGTAGCTTGTTATTGTGTTCCCCAGAAATGTCAGTGTGCTGTTAGAAATGTAGGAGGCTGTTAAAATATAACTGATAATGTCACCTGAACACATCTAGATATGTAGATATATAAATATAAATATAATATATAAATACGTAGCAGTAACATCTGCATCCTGGACAGTTTGTATGTCAGATACAGGTCAGGTATATAAAGAACTAGCAAAACCCATTTCACAATTTAACAGACATTGCATAGTGTAATAATACATGTAGGGGATGTATACCTGCAGTCAACAGGAATGTAGTGTAAACTATAAGTGTATATATAAGTTGTTAATGGAGATATATTTTTACACCCTACTGTATGTGCCTAAACAATACAATTCCACACCTCAATGGGTATGTCTAATCTCAAAACATCTGTTGGGACATATGTCCTATTGGTTTATAAATATCTTCATTTACTTTGATGCATGTGCCCTGTTCAAATACCACAATCTTGGTGGCCTGTTGCCACCAATCAATCATGCATGCTGTTGGAATGTCCACTGTTGTTCTATATATGCATGTGTCATGCTTGCTGTTCAACTGTTGGAACTCTGGTGTGTTGGGTTAATGGGAATACTACTGAATGCTGTTACAATTTAGAATGCTGTTGGCTGTTACCAACCCATATTGTCATTAAATCCTCCTAAACATAGAACGTATGTTAAGGCCAGACCCAGCGGACCCACCTGTCCCACCTCAGCTGGCGATGGCACCTGGCACCAACAGGTCCGGTGCCCAGCCTGGGACCTCCTCCTCCATTGGCCCTAAGCCACCTTTGGGTGGAAGTGCTGCAGGGGATGGGGCTCATCCCCCCCATGCAAGCGTGGGTGGAGGAGGGCCATCTATCACCCTTCGAACGGTCTGGGCTGTGGTGCGTAGGGAGATCGAGCGTTCTGTCACTGATTCTCTATGCTAGCTTGAGGCACTGGTGGCACGACTCACGGGTGAGCCTGCCCCTCCTATGCAGCCATCAGCACAGCCACCCTCTGTGCTGTGAAGGTGCAGTGGTGACTGCCCATGGGTGGGGATCTCAGTTCCACTGTTGCCATCTGTGGGCTCATGGGCTTGCGATTTCCAAACATCCTTCCCCATAATTGGTGTTCACCCACCACATGTGTCATATATCGCCCCTGTATGCATCTTGTTTGTCTTGTCTGTTTAGCTCCCCAACCTACCTCCCCAAATATACCTACTTCCCCTACCCCACATTCCACTTTCACCTAAAAAAAAAAGGGCAATCTGCTCCCAAAAAAAAAAATTACGCCCCATACATAGCTGCCCATTTTGCACACATGTCCGCTGGACACATAAACTGATATTTAATTGGCAGTACAACATACTTTGTTGTCCTCACCCCTCTCTCAGGGGTGGAAGGTTTCATATTTCCCTCCAGATGTATTGCATATGCACAGCTGTCGCAGTTAAAGAAATGGGCAGCTATGGACCTTCCCTACACCCATCCTGCACATCCTGAGCTGTTTTCCCTACTGTCTTTCCCTCTTTGTGCCCCTTTTTCACCACTTTCCGATCTCCCCATTTTCTTTTCTTTAAAAGAAATAAGCGCAGGGGTTAGCGGGAGTAAGCACTTTTAAGCAGTACTTAGCGGGTTTGCGCGAGTGTGAACTTGTGTGCTCTTAGCTAAGTACTGCTAAGCTTCACGCAAACACACACAAACCCGCTTACAACTGCTTAAAAGTGCCTTAGTCACCCTGCATGTGAGGGCCCTTGTTCTTCTCAGCAGCAACATAAAACACCTCTGTCAGTCTCAAACCCTGGACCTTGGACACACTACACTGTATGAAGTACCACTAAGCCACAGTAGATATACAGCAGGTCATTGCTGAAATAGATATATCATGCATCAGAATGAGTGAATGTAAAGGAAAGATAGGAATGCCATAACACCAAACCTGTTCTGTGGAACTTTACCAGCAGTTGTTGTGGAATTGCATTACATGACTGTGATAAGAGAACCATCCATTCTAGCAGTAAATAATGTTACAGCAGCACTTTACAACCCCCACACAGTATCATAGCAGGACAATCCTCACCCAAATGTACAATATACCTGTGTGTTCAGGGTCTACCAAGGATGTAGGTAGACATACTCAGTACTGGAATTGTCCAATTTTCTTGAGCATCCTGTGCTAATGTCAGCAATAAAAAAGCACAAACTGTGCAGAAGTGAGTGCATTAATATTCACAGTATAGACGTTCACAAATAGTTCATGTGCCAAATGAATACATCTCAATAACTACTTATGTATGGCAGTTAATTGTACAAGTAGAAAAGAAACTACATACTCCCATGTATCTTGTGTTAGCATTTGTAGGGGTGAGTACAATTCTACACTGACAACTGTGTATTGGAAGTGGTAACATTGAGGTCTGAGTACAACATTTAAATCACTGGCTACACCCCTAACTTCAGATATAAGAAGTATACCAACCTTCTGACTTAAGCAACAGTGTCCACAGCAAACAAGCGTGGGCCCCACTTTGGAAGGCTGAAAGGGCTACACCTACCTGACTTTGCAATTTATAGCATTGAGTTCCTATGACAGTGAGTACTGCAATTACCACACAGCCGGCTGCATGCAATTACCAAATGGTGGCCACCAATTGGTGCAGAGTCCATCACATGCACATGTGCAGATACCTATAAATGCAGGCTGTACTTGCTGTCCACACACGCAATCATTCCATTGCAGCTATTGAGAGAGAGAGAGAGACAGAGAGAGAGAGAGAGAAAGAGACAGACACACACACACCCACATCAACATCAACAGAAAAAAAAAAAAAAGACACACGGAACTGAATACTACAAACACATAAAAAGGAAAAGTATGTAACAGATATGTATTTACTGGCATGTAGTAGATGTTTTTGAAGAGTATTCCACATACTTTGAAATATCCATATGTGGCAGCAGTACGTATCTATGCACAGATGCCCTGCATAACTACTGCCATGGACAAATCAGTGTGTAGCTGTGTGCAGTGGGACATAACTGTGACATATGTAGCTCAGCATTAAATGTCAAACATCTGATCCATGTTATCTGTGTTCTGTACAGTAGTGTGGACAATGGCTGTTTGCGGGAGTAGCGCATACAGCTATATAAACATGGATGTGACAGAGTAACACATGCATGATAGTCATATTAACATGTAGCTTAGCATTGGCAACTGCTGTACCAGGCTAGTATGCTAATCTAGCATTTGCAGCTATATATACACCCTCTAATATTACTGTGTGCTCACATGTGACACCTGTTCATGTTGCAGCAAGACCCAACAAGTCAGCCGTGAGGTCCAGGGACTTACAACAGTGTGGACCTTGTGTGTGTGTATGGCACACACATATGGAGAGATATATCTGTGTCAGATATATTAGCATCTGTACATGTGCATAGAGCAAGGGACATACTGCAACTGTTTGTGAATGGTGGACAGATATATGTTGGTGAAGGTTGTTATGTGCATACTTGTATGTAGGTTGTAGTGTGTGGCAAACAAGACAGCATACAGTGCTGGTATATGACATGTCGTGGTTAAATGCTGTGGGTATGAATTGTTAGGTTTGCAGTGTTGCAGCCAGTGAGGCCTGCTAAAGCTACATGGGCTGAGAACTCCTTCAATGCATTCTGCACAAGACTGTGCAATATTATTACATAACTGTATACCTCACAACCTTCGCATAATTGATATTCCTGCCATGAAAGGTGGACTGTATATGTGCCTATATGTATATCTATATGTACACCAATGGATGTTTATATGTATGTGTAAATATATATATATATATATATATATATATATATATATATATATATATATAGAGAGAGAGAGAGGGTCATATTTACTGCGACAGATGCCTGGTGATAAAGCCATGGCCTCATGCTCAATGTTGAAAATGCATTTACATCCCTTTTGGTAAAAACTCTGTACCCATGAACTACCACATAGGTGGTAGTCTACTTAACACCGAAAGTGTGACAAGAGACCATGGGACACAGGTGGACAGTAGTCTCCCCTTTGATAATCACAGTGCCACACTAGCCATTTAATCTGTCTACGTGGCACACCTCATCACAAAAGGTGCATCATCCAGGGAAAAAGAGGTCAGTGTTCCCCTCTACTCATCACTCATAAAACCCATTATAGAGTACAATGCCCCTTTTGGTATGTACCTCACAAGACATCTACAGCAACTGGAAAGGCCACAGACATACCTCACAAAGAGTATTACTGGTCTCAAACAGATGCCCTATGCAGGCCGTCTCACAAAACCACAGCTAGACTGTGTCGCATACCACCTACCCAGAGGTGACCTCTGCCTAACATACAAAGCTATGTCAAACCCAGAGCTGATGGACATGCTCCACATAAACAGATCACAATCCCTATGAGCTACATGCTCTAGGGACCTAAACCTTGTCACTTCAATAAACAGAACATGCTGGAGGGATAGATTCCTATCTCAGAGACACCCCATACTCTGGAACAAACTACCTATCAATAGCAAACAAAGCTCCTCATTAGCAGTCGTCATGAATAATCCTGATGATTGGATGGGAGATAGGAAATACACCCCGGGAATCATTTGTGTGGCTCTTCTTGACAGGGGCACATGAAATAAAATTACATGGGTGTCAAAGGCCAGGGTACCATATGGCTAGGCTTCTATAGGTCCTAGGGCCAATAGCCTATTACCTACCTATGAACCGATACACACCCACATGTACTTGTTGCAATAATTGCTATGTGAGGTTGACTGAGTGTGATGGTGAATGTGTTGGTGAATGTGTCAAAGTTGTGTATATGTGTGATAGCTTAGTGGGAAACTGTTTCTGTCATGGTATATTTTGTCCTAGCTCTGATCCCAGCAAAATATGTGTATGCTATTGCTAGGCAGAAAAAGCAGTATGGCATACGGTCTGACATAGTCCCTTGGTGTTGACTGGGGTGTGCCATTGTAGGCTAAAGCAGTACATGTATGCTTATTGATTGGTACTGCTGGTGAATCCAAATCCCGTATGAACTGTAGTACTACTGTAAGCTGTAGGCCTAAACAGCACAGTATGGTGTATGTCCACATTGCTTGGAACCACTGTTTTGTGTGTTCCCTGTAGTCCACACAGATTACATACCTCAGGCATAAGGTTTTGTAAGTACTGACACACAGTACTGTATGGTACACACGTAAAGCTCATATGGGTTGCCATACCTTTGTGTCTTGTATGTATGTCTGATGTGTGTGTGGGTATGCCTGTAACATGCCCTCGGTCATATGTGCGTTACAGGATATAAGTGCGTATCTAGCAACATGTATAGTCTAGTACAGCAGTATGCCACCTATATTCACAAATGTGCACATATGTTAGGCAGGGCTTTGCCATCAGCAACTAGTGTGGTATACTGGTAATACTGTAACTGGACTTTACAATCATTGCAATGGATGGCATATTTCTTCATGCATTAGCTTGATATATACCTCCTATGGCTAGGTGGTGCATTGTGTCGCATACAGTGTGCCATGTACTGTTGTATAGTCTTACATACTGGTTTCTCTTTGTTGCTGTGCAGAACATGTCACTGTCAGGCATTTGTGGGTTGAGCACTGATATGTGGTATTGAAAGTGTGTATCCTCTGACAGCCAATAGGTTGCTATATATGGCAGTTCAGTGATATCTGTACTTTAGAATGTTAAGTGCGCCACATGACTTGCTCACACATATTGCTTCACTGTCTTCCAGGGTCATGGCCCACCATCACAGCCCAACCTCTAGTCCAGCTGAGGATGAAGTAATAACAACCAGTCTGGTTCAGCACTACACCCTGCTTTTCTCAAGAACCAGCCAGGACCAGCATGAGCGGACTGCACTGTGGCAAGATGTTGACCATAGGGTAAATGACATAGGCATGCATATCCGGACATATGAGCAGGTACGCCATCACTGCAGTGATTTACTTAGACATGTCCGGCAGCATGCGTCTGATGTCCATAGACAACGGCTTGCCACAGGTGGTGGGGTTACCATCCACCCCCCCTCACCAGAGTGGAAGAGCTGCTCCTGAGCCTGGTGGCTCCTGGCCAACAACAACAGCACACATGTATCATGATGGAGGCCAGAGCCACCCAGCAAGTTCACATGGAGCGTGCATGTAACATGGCATATCTGTAGACTACTGTTACCTCGATTGGTAGATCATGCATATGTGAGATGTGTACTGTGTAGTCAGAAGATGTGGGGCCTGGTGTTGTGCAATACTGATAATTTGGAACATAATCTGTAGGCCTGTGACTGTCAACCATTGTACTACTGTAAGATTGCAAACCCACAGTAGCAATGCCACAGTTGTTGCCACTGACAAACTGTCTCATATCCTTGTAGGTCCCTCTGGTGTGACAGCAAGGCAGCAGACCCATGCTGGTGAGTGTGTTCTACATTTAATATTGCAAATAAAATGTGCATGTCATAGGTGAGGTGTAGGCCATGTACACATGTAACACACCTACGCATAATGCATGCTGTGCATGTTTGCTGTGAGACTATGCACATTTCAGTAATGTGAGTAGCTGTTCAAACACATGCAGTACACAGAGCATCCCAAACAATTGTGGCTACACTGCAGTGGACATTGGATAGGCAGAGTCGATACACATGCACACAACATACACAACTTTGTCATACGCAGTACACATTAATATGCTACACATGGCGTATTCAGACACCCGCTGTAAGGTCACACTCCCGTATCCCAAATGTCATCCACACAGCACACATAATATACCTGAGGGGTAGAGGCCTATCATGGCGCTGTGCAACACTCTTCAACACACAACACATTCATGTTAGGCAATGCTCCCTATTGGGCACCTTACAAACCCATGTAACAACTGGCTGTGAAATGGTGAATGTAGCCATGGTACTGCAGTTCAGGTACAGCATGATAGTTGCCAGTCTGGCACACATTAGTAGCCTTGAGTGACCACATGATGCTGCATGATGATGACTCATGGTACTACACCCCATTCAGTTACAGTAACCACAGTAATACACATAGCATTCATTGCTATACACCTCAATGTTGTGTGTGTGCAAACATATGCGCCTATATACAATATGCATAGCAATCACCATTTGCACAAAGTGACACATATAGGTCTTGTAATGCTATTGAGTGTATAGGTCACATGACACACATTGGATATGTGTGATGTTTAATGTTGCAGTTGTGTTGTAGCATGCCATGTCATGGCTGGCACTGGCATGTCCACAATATGTTCTACACTCACCATAACCACTGTACAATGGCTATGTTGAGCAATGGTATTCCATCAGGTATACATGCACCACTCATCCTGTGTGTATACATAGCATGCATGAGCTAAACCTGTTTCCACAATTATCTGCTAAAGACACAGAAGCTCTAATCAGAAATGGATATCTATGTGACACAGAGATACACATCCAGCCATGGTATGTATACCCGTGAGTGATGGTGCACAGGACATTGAAGAGCTTTTAATACTTGCACATCAATGTTGTGTCCATGTACACATTGCATTCCAGGGTGAGGCCAATCACTGAACAACAACACACATGCATCAAAGCCATGTATACTGTTATTAGCAAGGACTTTCTACACTCGCACTGCATGCTGTTGAGCAACACACGTCCTGCATGCTGACATGTGATATGGCTGTTTGGCTTGTGATACTGTACCCCACCATCAACCGCTACTGAGTATGTTCTGGATTGGTGGTGGTGTGTGTGTGTGTGTGTGTGTGTGTGTGTGTGTGTGTGTGTGTGTGTGTGTGTGTGTGTGTGTCTGCTTTAGTGAGGAGTGTATTTGTGTGCATGTGTGCATGTGTGCATGTGTCCATGTGTTCATGTGTTCATGTGTTCATGTGTGCATGTGTTCATGTGTGCATGTGTTCATGTGCGCATGTGTGCATGTGTGCATGTATGCATGTGTTCTGGCATCATGTACAGGTCGTAAAGTGTGTTTCCTGTCTTCCTCTCTCAGGTGCTGAGATTGGGCTGGTTCACTGCAGCAGGGAACCTGATATCACTGACACATAAAGTGATAATGAGGATAAATGTGTTGAGGCACAGGCATGCTTGCTTGGGTCTGTCATTGGGCCACCAATCAACAGTACACAATGTCCACCCCATATATGCACACAGTGATACAGCCAATACATCCATCACCAATGCCCTTAGCTGAGGGACAGTGTACAGTCGGCATTGGCCAGGACAGTGTGGTATCTATGGCACATGCATCCCGTCACAGCAGCCATACCCAGATGTCTGGAATGGTACCACATAGGCAGATGTCCAGGGGTTCTCGTCAGTGCACTGCTGGTCATCATGCCCCTGGCAGACGTGACAAAGGTCTTACAACCTCACGCATGTTCCAGGCTATCATGAAGGCACATATGAAACGGTACACCAGACAGGGACTAAGGGCACAGAGGGCACATAACACTGCTTTAAATGACAGTATCCATGACCTAGCAGGTGCCATCCATAATTACACTGAGGTCACTGATAGACATTGGGGTGAGACATTAGATGTCCTCCGCAATGTCATGTCCATGTGTCAGGACAGTGCGGGACGGTTGAGACGTCAATGTGGATGTATGCCAGCAACATCAGCAGCTGGCAGTCGCCACGGATGTCCCTCAAGTCACAGCCGCTCCCATAGTGCCAGTACCAGCCCCAGCAATGTTTGGGGTGGGCTGTACATAGACCGTCCTAGAAGACCATGTGCACGTGTCTCTGGCCAGTCCCAGCAGGGACCTGGGTCCAGTGTATATATGTCTACCTCTGAGGATAGTACCCAGTTTGGTTTAGTACCTGATACTGTCATTAGCACCCCTGCCAGGCACAGGTACCATATCCATGGCCAGAGATGGTGATCTGTAAAGCCTGGCAGGTACAGTCTGTGGCTGTCCCACAAATCCCCGTATATGGCAGCCACATGGTGGAACTGTGTGCATGCAGACACACACACACATAAACCAGACACCTAGGGCTAACACATACCCGCACACATTACATCAACACTGGCCCATAGCAGTACTCTTGGCCCTCACACACACACACACACACACACACACACACACACACACACACACACACACACATGTCGATTGTATGGCTCAGTGTAGGCCTGTGGCAAACCAACAACACACCCTGTGCATATGATGAAACCTGTGCCACCTCCTGTCATCTGTAACATTGATGCAGGAACAGGCTAACATGGTGCTGATGCACAGGGTGACTTTATAGCATTATAGCAATGTTAGCATGTTGTCAGCAGTAAATTGTAATTATATCCTTGAAGGTGTAGCTGAGCAGGCATGGTGCATTAAAGCTATGATTGTCACTGTAGTATTGTTTACACCAGTGTTAATTCCAATAGTGTATTGTCTGCCCACGTGCCACTTGACTGATGTGTGTAGTATTGGCAGCATGTGTTAGAGAGTGGACAGTATGTGTTGGATGTGTGCAGCACAGATTTGCAGATTTGCAGGTGTACATTTGTGAACATGGTGGAGGTGCACTGTCTGCATGTACATGCATAGTGGACACATGGACAGGGTGACATGCCCTGTATTACACAGTGTTAACACTCTATAGTTTCTATTGGTGGCCAGTATGCATTGTACTATGCACATTTTGGAACTTGGGTACACATGTGTGTATGACATGGTTTGACACTGTGCTGTGGGTGATACTGTTACTATCTGTCATTGGTTTGCATTCTGGTAGTATACATAACCTCAACAGCCTGACCATAAACAATCTTTAGATGATGTCTTGACAACTGACACACAGATGTAGGACACACAGTAACATTTGGATCCTTCAGGTACTATACTATGCCAGTAACCAGTGGTATTCACCTGCACCCATTCCTGTGACCACTCCTGTTTGGCATATATCTCTCTTAGGTACAAGCAAACACAGTAGGGATATGTCCATCCATGTCTGGAAATGCATACTGTGGCCTATAATACATTCTCCAGATGACACACACATCCTCCACAAGGGTATCATACAGACAGATACCTGTTGTCAAACCCATGCTGTAAAAAATCTCTTTTAAAGTTTTTTTGTCTATTCCTTCTAGCATGTCGAGGGATCAGTTGCTAGTGTCCTCTCCTGCTCAGCTGGTGAACCTGGGAATATTGAGGCAATGTTACAATTGCCTCATGTACACAGACAACCCTCTCCTCCTCCCACAAAACACAAATACATGCGAGAGGTGCAACTATATGGCCAAACTGGAGGCTGAGCTCTCTCAACATAGGACTGGCAAGACCAGTCAGGAGGAGAAGGTTACCACACACACTATAGACCCAGTCCCACATAGTACCATCACAACCTCAAATCATACACATAAACACACAAAGACATACTCGGAGGCTCTGATCAAAAATCTACCAAAACAGCAGAGGCCACCAAAGCAGACACCCAAACAACCACCACCTCAGAACACAACACCTGCAACATATAGACCTCACAGTCAGAGTGTCAAACAGTCACAGCCCTTTTAGGCCAAACACAATGCCAGACACACTAGTCATTGGTGACTCCATAGTCAGACACACTGACGTCCCGCTCACCAGACTGAGTAAGGAGAGAGTTACAGTAAGCTGCCTGTCGGGCGCTAGAATCCGCCACATAACGCAAGCACTCAGGTCTCTCAACAGCAGGTACAAATACGACTCAGTCTTTGTCCACGCTGGTGTAAACGACCTGAGACGTACCTCCTTGGACTACATGAAAAGAGACATTGAGGAGCTCTCTGATTATGTAGCCCAGGCAGGTATGACCCTGACCTTGAGCAGTATCCTACCTTCACCAAGAATGATGCCACAATACAGAGATAAGATGATCAGCTTTAACAATTGGCTTAAACTCTGGTGTCATTCAAAGGGGATCAATGTCTGTCTGCCTGGGATGACATGCTGGACAAGCCACGCTGCTTCGAGGGACTGCTTGCACCTGTCACCCCTGGGATTCGGATATTGGCTAAGGCTCTTGCCACCCCATAGTGCCTTTTTAGGCAAGGCTCAAATTCTAAACCTACCACCCTAGAACATAAAAAGGAAAAAACTAAGGGTAATGCTGCTCAATGCCAGAAGTCTAAATCTCAAAATGCACTTTTCGAGGCCCTTCTCAGTATGGAGAACATCGATGTCTGTGCTGTGACAGAAACCTGGTTCAAGGCTCCTGAGAGCACCCCAGCACTATCAGGTTTTACCTCATATCATGCGTTCGCCCCAAAATCCGGACAATACCAAGAAAGGAGGGGGTATCCATATTCATCAAGGGCACCCACACCTCAAGACTGGTGGCAATGCGATGCATCGGAGACCATCCAGGTGCAATTAACCATAGGCAAGACTGCTCTGCAAATTGTAGCATGTTACAGGCCACCCTCACAAACTCAGGAACCTCACATGGCCTTCCTGAAAACACTGGAGGGAATAAATGTATCACCAAACACCATCATACTAGGTGACTTCAATTACCCTAATATAGACTGGGAACACTACTCAAGCCCAAACACCCTAGCCCAAAAGTTCCTGGAATTCATAAACTCAAATGCCATGGAACAACTAGTCACCATCCCCACAAGAGGAGAAAACATACTTGACCTCATCATCACGAACATGGGAGCACAATGTTCAACACCGGAAGTATACCCCTCACTGGTGAGATCAGATCACAAACTAATCTCGCTGGAGGTCCTCATCCCACCCCACCTGAAATAAAAAGACCACAGTAAAGAACTTCTAAAAGCCGACTTCACACTTCTAAAGACTAGTGTGGTCTCCTTTAAGGCCCCGAGCGGAAAACAGTACTCAAGCCGCTGAATCACTTACAAATGCCTTCTACCAGCACCTGCAGGACTGCATGGATAAGGCAATCCCAAGCAAAACAAAGACTCTTTGTACCAAAGGCAAGCGTCCAGTCTGGTGGGCCCCAGCCATAAACAAACTCTACAACAAAAGGAGGAAGCTACTACAAGATAGAGCAAAATCCTTAAAAGGTAAGACACCTTTGATCACTATAAGTAAAAAACTAAGAGCTCTCATAAAATCATCCAAAGCAAATTTTGAGAGAAAAATAGCTAAAGACTCAAAAGACAATCATAAGGCCTTCTTTAGCTATGTTAGAAACCTGGGAGGAAACTCCCAGATATGCTCAGAACTAGTTCAGAATGATGTGAAGATTACTGATCCTACAGACATTGCCAACATACTGGCTGAAGAGGTTCAGTGCAAACTCCCCCCCCCTCCCCCCCAAAAGGAGAGATATCTATACCAAACGATTGCAGCCCCCAAACATCTCTAACGCCCAAGTGAGAACTGCTCTCTCCAAAGCAAAAAACACAGCATCCATGGGGCCTGATGGTGTCCCCGGCTGTGTGCTCCACGAACTCAACGAGGAATTAAACCCACAGCTAGGACAGCTGTTTAATCATAGTCTCACCTCTGGATACATACCCAGGGAGTGGCGCACTGCAACTGTGGTCCCACTTCACAAAGGCGGTGCCTCCACCGACCCTGGAAATTACCGGCCCATTAGCTTGACAAGCCTTATCTGCAAAGCCATGGAGAGGATCATAATGAACCTCATAATTAAAGACATAGGGAATTTGCAGACTTTGGATCCAACCCAGATTGGCTTTGTCAAAGGCAGATCATGCCTTTTAAACTTGGTCAACTTTTTCGAAACAGTCACCAAAGCCATTGATGAAGGAAAGGCAGTCCATACAGCCTACCTTGATCTGGCGAAGGCCTTCGATACAATACCCCACTCGGGTATCATTGAAAAACTCATCAGCTTAAATGTTAACCCATACATCACAAGATGGGTTGCAAACTGGCTGAGTGACAGAACCCACAGGGTCAGAGTTGCTGGCGCCATGTCTGACTCAAAGCCTGTCACAAGTGGTGTCCCACAGGGCTCAGTCCTGGGCCCACTCTTGTTTGGCATCTACTTTTCCGAAGTACAAGCAAACACAGGAGGGTTATGGCTGACAAAGTTTTCAGATGACTGCAAACTGGGCGCCATAGTCGAAAACACATCTGACACAGATATCCTTCAGAAGGGTCTCACAGAAATGGATAACTGGTGCCAGAGCCATGGCCTAAAGTTAAATGCCAAAAAATGCATAGTCATACCCTTCGGGAAAAACAAGGTTACCCCTAGCTACCATATAGGTGGCAATCCACTGAGCACAGAAGAAGTTATCAGGGACCTGGGGACCCAGGTTGACAGTAGCCTGTCATTTGACACCCATGTAGCTAAAGTAGTTAGGAAGACCTTCTACATTGCCCACCTTATCATGAAGGGATTCACATCTAGATCAAGGGAGGTCATAGTCTCCCTATACTCATCACTCATCAGAAAAATGATCGAGTACAATGCCCCATTCGGAATGTATATGACCCGACACTTGCAGCAGCTGGAGAGGCCACAAAAGTTCCTCACCAAAAGGATAAAGGGTCTCAAAAATCTGTCCTATGCTGCCCGACTGAAAGAACTCCAGCTCTATTCAGTCGCTTACCGCTTGCTCAGAGGTGACCTTTGCCTGACATACAAGGCCATGTCAAACCCAGATTTGATGAATATGCTTCACCTCAAAAAATCTAAATCCGTCAGAGCCACAAGGGCGGGAGACTTAAACCTCGACACGGCTATTAATAGGACGTGCTGGAGGGATAGATTCATCACCCAAAGACTCCCTATGCTGTGGAACAAAATCCCGGTATATGTGAGGCAGAGCACCTCGCTGGCCTTGTTCAAGAGAAATCTTGACCAATGGATGGGAGATCGCAGATATACCCCAGGGATTACCTCAGTGTCACTGCTCGACAGAAGCACAGCAAAATAATGGGTATAGTTCCCCATACTAAAGGGGTGGCGTAAGCCACAAAACTATGGGCTAGGCTTGTAAATGCCCTCGGGCAGATAGCCTAGTATGAACCTATGAACCTATGAATAAAGCATAGTCATCCACCTTTACAAAGCATAGTATCCCCACAGTACCGCGTAGATAGTAGCCTCCAACATGTTGAACAGGTACCGATGTGTACATACAGCCAAGTGTTATGTCATCTCTCCTTTGGTAATCACATTTCCAAAGGTATTTTGAAATCCCTCGGTGGATCACATAAGCAATAAGGGGTCTGCATGTA
Organism: Protopterus annectens; assembly: GCF_019279795.1. Taxonomy (NCBI): domain Eukaryota; kingdom Metazoa; phylum Chordata; order Ceratodontiformes; family Protopteridae; genus Protopterus; species Protopterus annectens. The sequence goes on from NC_056744.1 coordinate 493,267,989, forward strand.
TATCCACAAAGGTTGTTGTACACCTATAATGAATAGCCATCATTGGCCGACTTTGCTGCATTTGAACAGGTCTGAAATATACCTCAGGCATAAACCCTCACTCACACTATTCAATAGAAACCGTATTGAGTGTGTGTGACACGGGTGACCTAGGCCAGGGATGACTGCAGTGGCTGGGCTTGTCAAAAGCATACAGATGTGACCTAAGGTCTGGAAAGTGGCAGCACACTCTGGCAAAGATAACAAATGTGTTCATGGAGAAAGCAGGGTTCCCACCTATGAAATAATTGAGGACACGTACATATATGTATTTGCCACACAGCTACCTGACATGTGCAATGCACATACTGTTGTCATAGTGATATGTCATACAGTAGTAAAAGCAAAAGCCACAACACATTGACCAACAGTGTCACACACATAGAGAACACACACACTCACCAAGTGCAGGATTCAAACCCCTACCTAACTACTTTATGATACTAGAGAAGTACGCATTAATACGGCATGCTATACACATTACTGGGAGCTCTCATTTCACAGGTATATTTGTAGGATGGTGACATCTTCAGACTTGACAAAGTGGGTTACATTAGGTGACATTAGGTGGGCTACATTGAAGGAATTTCTAAACACTTTGGCCATGTGATCATCAAAGGTGAGTTTACTATCTACCTGGGTCCCCTGGGCCATAATTACTTTCTCCGTACATACAGGATTACCACCTATGTGGTAATTTGTGTGCACTTTGTTTTATCCAAAGGGGTTGACTATGCATTCTTTGGCATTCTGCTTGAGGGCATTGTTTTGACATCAGGTATCTGTCTCTGTAAGACCCTTCTGGAGGATCTCTGTGTCAGCCATAAAGTAGATTATGGACCACAGTTAGCAGTCATCTGCAAACTTGTTCAGCCATACTCCTCCCATGCTTGCCTGTACCTCTGAGCAATATCTACTGAACAGGTGGGGTCCCAGGACCAAGACCTGTGGGATTCCATTTGTGACTGGTTTAGAGTCGGACATGGCACCCGCAACTTTGAACATGTGACATAGCTGTTAATGTTCAAGCTGGTAAGCTTGTCCATGATGACAGAGTGAGGAATGGTGTCAAAAGGCCTTAGTGAGGTCCAGGTGGGCTGTGTGGACTACTTTCACCTCCATCTATGTCCTTGGTAACTGTTTCAAATAAGTCAACTAGGTTTAGGAGGCAGGATCTGCCTTTAACAAAGCCAAGTTGGGTAGAGTCCAGTGTCTGGAGGTCCCCAATGTCTCTGTTTATGGGTTCCATGATAATTTGCTCCATAGCTTTGCAGACCAGGCTGAGTAGGCCTATAGGGCAATGGTTTCCAGGTTCTGTTGTGGCACCCCCTTTGTGGAGCTGGATGACTGTTGCTGTATGCCATTCTTTGGGTACGTAGCCTGTGGTAAGGTTGAGTCTGGACAGTGAATGTAGGTGATGGTGTAGTTCCTTTTGGGGCTGGTGTAAGACGCAGCCTGGGACACCATCCAGTCCCATTGATGCTGTGTTCTTAGCTTTGGAGAGGGCTGTTTTTACCTGCATGTCCATGAAGTCTGGGCCTCTGTATTCTTCTGGGATAGTCACAGGCCCGTTTGGGGGTGATGGGGGGGAGTTTGCACTGAACTTGTCCCCCAGGATGTGGGCAATGTAAGTTGGTTCAGTGTATTTCTTGCCATTTTGCAGTAGCTGACAGCATATTTGGAAGTTGCCACCTAAATGTTTGGTATAGCTAATGAAGGCTTTGTAGTTGTTATTCTTACATTCCTTGGTAATTTGTCTTTAGAAATTATCCTTGGATTATTTTATGAGTGATCATTGTGTCTTCCTAATAATGATAGTGATGCCTTTCCTTTTCTGAAGTTTGCTCTATCATGTGTTCATTTCCTCCTTTCTGTTGTATAGCTTATTTATGGGCGACGATCACCAGATTGGTTTCTTATTTTTGGAGGAGTGCACCTTGGTTTTATTTGGGATGTCTCGATCCATGCATCCCTGTAGATGCTCATAGAATGCACGTGTAAATGATTCGGCAGATTGTATAGCATTATCCTATAGCAAGGGGGCTTTGGAACTTTCCACTTTGGTCTTGGGAAGTGTGCAGTTTGCTTTTGAGAATGTCTTCACAGTGGTTTTCTTGACTGGGGGGGGGGGTGGGATGTGGATGTCCAGTGTGATTTCATTATGATCTGATATTACCAGCAAGGGGTTTATCTCTGTTGTGGAACACTGGTACCCCATGTTGGTGATGATCAGGTCCAGTATGTTGTCACCTCTAGTGGGCATGGTGACCAGCTGTTCCAGGGCATTTGAGTTTTTAAACTCTAGGAAACATTGGGCAAAGGACGTTGTACACGAGTAATTCTCCCACTCAATGTTTGGGTAGTTGTAATCTCCTCATATAATGGTGTTTGATAGGACCTTTATATTTTCCACTGTTCTCAGGAATACTGAGTGAGGTTCCTGAGACAAGGTAGGTGATCTGTAGCAGGCTACAATCTGATAAGCAGCTTTGCCCAATGTTAGTTGCACTTGCATGGTCTCCAAGGCCTTATGCTGCGCCACTAACCTGAAGGTGTGGGTATCCATAAGGTAAATGGATACACCTCTTCCTTTTGTATTTCACTCATGGTTTTGGGGCCGAAGATCAGAGGGATTGTGAGTGTTTTATATGGAGCATGTCCAACAGCTCTGTGTTTGACATAGCTTTGTATGTTAGGCAGAGATCACCTCTGAGTAGGCGATATGCGAGAGAGTACAGCTGGAGCATTTTGAGATGGTCTGTGTATGGCATGTATTTCAGGCCACTAATACTCTTTGTGAGGTATTGCAGCAGGCTTTCCAGTTGTTGTAGATGTCTTGTGAGGTACATAGCAAAAGGGGCATTGTACTCTTATGGATCTAGTGAGTGATGAGTAGAGGGGAACAATGTCCTTTTCTATTCTGCATGAGACACCTTTTGTGATGAGGTGTGCCACATAGAAGGATTTTCTGACTACTGTGGGGATGTGATTATCACAGGTGTGTCCACTGTCCACCTGTGAACCAAGGTCTCTTATCACACTTTCAGTGTTAAGTATACTACCACCTATGTTGTAGTTCATGGCTACAGAGTTTTTACCAAAGGGGATGACAATGCACTTTTTGGCATTGAGCTTGAGGCCATGGCTTTGACACCAGCCATCTGTCTCAGTGAGGCTCTTTTGTAAGATGTCCACATCTTTAGTATTTACAATTATGGCTCCTAGCTTGTAGTCATCTGGAAACTTCATTAGCCACAGACCTTCCATGTTAATGTTTACTTCAGAGAAGTAGATACAAAACAGGAAAAGACACAGGACTGAACCCTGTGGTACTGCACTCGTCACTGGTCCAAAGTCATACTTGGAGACTGCTACTTTCACAGTGTGTGTTCTGTCAGTGAGCCAGTTGGCAACCCATCTTGTGACATAGCAATTTATGCCTAGTTTAGTGAGTTTATCTATAATTCCAGAGTGTGGGATGGTGTTGAAAGCCGTGGCAAGATCTACATAGGATGTGCGAACCACCTTGACTGCTTCAATGTCATCTATCAGGTTTAGGAGACATGATCTGCATTTTGCAAACCCAACATGGTTGTGGTCCAGAGTTTGGAGATTACCATTGTCTTTTTTTATAAGTTGTATGATGATACATTCCATGGCCTTGCAGAGCAGGCTCATCAGGCTAATGGGGTGCTAGTTCCTGGGGTCTGTGGTGTCTCCACCCTTGTGTAGTGGGATAACCGTCGCTGTGCACCATTCAGCAGGCACAAAACCCGAGGTGAGGCTATGACTGAACATGGTATGTCAGTGTGGTGCCTGTTCATTCTGTAGTTTGTGTAGAACACAGCCTGGGAAGTTATCTGGTCCCATGGATGCTGTGATACTGGCTTTGGAGAGTGTTTTTTACCTGTGCAGCTGTGATGACAGAAACTTTGCAGTCTTCCATTATAGAGATTTGCTCTTTCATGGGTGAGAGGGGCATAAAGTTAGCACTGATCCTATCTGCCAGGATGTTGGCAATATCAGTTGGGTCTGTATATTTAGTGCCATTGAGCTGTAACTCAGAGCAGATCTGAGTGTTGCCATGACATGGACCTGTCTGTTGGGCAGAGATCTCCTGAGTAGACAGTATGCAACAGAGTACAGATTGAGTTAAATTCAGTCTTGTTGCATGGGGCAACTGTTTGAGGCCAGTAATCCTCCTGTTGAGGTACTTCAGTGGCCTTTCCAGCTGCTGAAGGTGCCTAGTCAGATTCATCGCAAGTGTGTTGTGGTACTCTCTGATGGGTCTGATGACTGATGAGTAGAGGGAACCTCCTTTGACCTACATGCAAAGACCTTGGCAGTTTGTGGAAACACATAGCATGATTTTCTGACCACTTTGTGAATGTGTTTCTGGAAGTAGAGATGACTATCCACATGTGGCCATAGATCCCTTATTATCACCTCCATATTTAGGGTGTTGGCATCTATGTGGTATTTGTATGACTGTAGCTCAAGGCCATAATTTTTACACCACATCTGTCTGACTGAGACCCTTTTTAAGGATGTCTCTGTTGTCCCACACATTGATTATGACAACTTTTTGGCAGTCATCCACAAATTTTGCTAAACATTGCCCTCGTGTGTTTGACTGTATTTCTGAAAAGTATACACCAGACAGGAGGGGTCCCAGGACTGAGCCATGGGAACAACAATTGTTACCAGCTTGTACATGAGACCACAATTCTTACCTTGTGTGATCTATCTGTGCCCCAGTTGGCAATCCATCAGATGACAGACATATTTATGCACAGGTTGTTGATTTTGTGGATACAACATGTGTCCGGGATGTTGGCAAAGGGCTTTTCAGGGTCTTTGTGGGATGTGTGTAGCTCATTTCATTGATGTATGCCCTGGGTGACTGCCTTGAAAACAGTCTAGTAGGTTTGGGAACCATGATCTGCCCATGACCAAAACCAAATTGGTAGGGTTGGGTGTTTGTAGGCTCCCAACAGCTCTGTTTATGAGTTCCATCATGATGGACTCCATGGCCTTGCAGATCAGGCTTAATGGGCTTATAAGACAATAGTTCCCATGGTCTGTTGTGCACCAACACTGTGGAGTGTGCCAAACGTTGCTTTAACACATTCAGCAGTTTCATATCCTGTACAGAGGGTGAGGCTCAACAGACTGTTCAGGTGCAGGGTCTGTTTGTTCTGTTGTTCACTTATGACACAGCTAGGGAAACAATGTAATCCCATAGATGCCGTGTTTTCAGGTTTGGAAGGAGCTGTTTACCTATTCTATATGTGATATCTGTGATTTCACAATCTCCAGGTATGATGATAGGGCCTTTTGTCAGTGAGAGGGGGGTATGTATGTATGAGCCTGTCTGACAGGATGCTGGCAATGTCAGTCATTTGCAGTTTGCACTCACTCAGGACATATATGAGTGTACATTGCTATTTATGACATAGGGGAAGGAAGCGTCATGGTTCTCTATGGACTCCACAGATTCTTTTGCCAGAACATGAATTGGATAATGTTTGGAGTGCACATTGTTTATTGATGATACTGATTGCAGGTCTATTGATCTTTGATTTTTCACTTTCTGTTAACAACTTAAGTACTTGTGGTACATATTTTGATTATGACAGGATTCCAGTATATTATATTTGTCTGTTTTCATATAACTGTGAGCACAAGGCAAGATTGGTGAATAGTGACAGGTTCCTGGGGTAAAACATGCAACTGCCAGATTATGTGTGGCCCACTGCTGTACTCAGACATGCCCTAAGTGTGTGAGAATGCCCAGTATGACCTTTCAGTATGTTGCTGAATGAAATCCACTACATTTGTTGAAGTGTGTGAGCACGTCCGGAATAGACATTTATACTATATGTGTGTGGAGAATCAAGATGTATTTTTATTGCAGGGCTCACCTTTGTGTCATAAATCAACAGGGATCATGCCGTGCCTGCAGGGCTTCCATGAGACACTTTGCATAGACTTAACATTTCTACATACAGGGGGGACAGCTATTCTTTGTACATTTCTACCCAGGTGCATACCTGATTGTTACTGTGGGTGTACATAGGATGAGGGGTTCACCTGACACTTATACACATTTGCTAGGCCTGCACTGCTATGTAAGGTACACCATTTCAGTCTGTACTGTTGCCTATCGTACTGGCTTGAGGCATACTACTGTACTACAGATCTTAGCGTCCAATGTCACGTATATTAGATTGCGACTTCATAGCCTACCCAACCCACATCACACTGCCTGGCCTGCTGTTCTCTGTCTGCATAGGCCTGTGGGGGAGGTTACCCATATGCATCTTTAGGGGCATGATACAGCATTTCTTTGTGTTTGCATTAGTGTACAATTGTCCTGCTGTGTCTGTGCCAGTGAAATGCTGTCATGGCTTAGTGTTTCAGTACTTGACTATAGTGCACAGTATCATGGATTTGAGCCCTGTCACTGCTTTTTATTTCCATGCTGGGCAGACCAGACTGCTTAAGGAACAGTAAAGCAAATATGAGCATGTTTACCTGACTTTGCTCAACTTTGCCCGACCTTGCCCAACATTGCTCTACGTTGCCAGACGTTGCGCTAGTTAGCACGGGCAATTTTGTTTACATATACTAAATAGTCATAAAAGCTGCTTAGCCCTGCTTTATATTGCTTAAAACATGGCAATCATGCCTCAGGTGGTGCTGTAGGGCTGCCTATGACAGATGCACGTAGTACACTCCCTATACATATTAGAAAACAGGTAGTGTCAAGTTAGGCATCCCTTTTATTTTATGTGTGAGTCAGAGGGAGGTATCATTTCCAGGGTTCCTACTGAGCCAGTGTATGTGCTATGCATTGCCTCTTTGCCAAGGCCAAGGCATACTGGGCATGCCTCCTTCTGCCTACTGGGACAGGCTCAGGTTGTTCCTCCTCCAAGTCATGCTCTGCCTGTGATGGCCTTGGCAATGGTAGGGGGCTGTTTGGCCCTGCCCCATGCTGTTCCTGTTGCAGCTGTTTTTGCAGGATCATATTGTGTAGCATGGCACATACCATAACAATTTGGGTGCATGTAGTTGGTGAGTACTGTAAGACTCCACCAGATGTGTCCAGGCACTGGAACTGTGACTTGACCATCCCAAACACACGCTTGATTACATTTCGTGTTTGTGCGTGTGCCTCATTATGGAGTTCTTGTTCAGGTGTGTGTGCATTTCTGATGGGTGTCATCAGCCACGGCTCCAGTGCGTATCCAGCAACCCCCACTAGGTGACCGTCAGGGATGTCCCCATTGGCAAATGTCTGGTACAGCTGCATCAGATGCCAGATATGGGAATTGTGGTAGCTTCCAGGGCAGCCAGCACACACATTCAGTATTATGCCCTGGGCATCGCACACAACCTGGCAGTTGATGGAGGGGAAGCCCTTTTGGTTGATGTAGGCCCTACCCCGCTCACCGGCTGGTGCTTTGATGTGCATGTGCGTGTAGTCAATTGCACCCACTACCTCAGGGTATTCCACTATTTGCTGGAATAGATGCATATTTCTGGCCAATGCCTCATGGGAATTGGGGAAATATACATGATCACCGACATGCGCTGACATGGCATTCAGGAACTGGTGCAGTGCCCTGGATGCTGATGCCTGGGAAATCTCCATCATATCACCAGTTGGTCTATGGAAGGTACCTGTTGCTAGTAGTCTTAGGCCAACACATACCTTGGTTTCCACTGTGATGGGTTCCCCTCTGTTGGTTCTGTGTGTGAGGCGTGGCCTGCACAGCTCAACAATTTGCTGCAGGAGGTCTCTGTCCACTCTATAGTGCTCCACTATCTCCAGCTCATGTAGCCCCTGGTAGGTTACCCTAGGTCTGTACACTCTTCTCCGTCTCCTCACTGTGGGTTGCTCAGCAGCATTCGCAATGGCAACACCCTCAGCATCTTGCACATGTTGGCTTATAATAGCATTGGCAGCCCCTAACATATTTTTGTTTGACTTAAGCTTTTTAAGTTTTCCCTCTTTGTATACTGCAGTGTTGCAGTGTTTTTGAGAAAAACATGGGGGAATGTCATTTGCAGAGTTTTAAGTGCTGGGCTGGGCTAATGTACTGCCTGTGTAATTGGCTGATTCTGATTTATTTCACCTGGCAGCTCTGCTAGTTCTCCTTGGTTAACTTCCTACTACTTCTTTTCCTTCCTTTTCCCTTTCTGATTCCACAAGGGGCAGCACCGCGCAAACAAGCACAAATACGCGCACACGAGTGCACACGCGAGCACACAGGCTTAGACGGGTGCACACGCGTGCACACAGCGTAAGCATGTTTGCAAGACATTTCAGATATATCCACGGCGTACACCTTCAGTTTCTGGGTTTCAGCTAGAACAACTGTAGACACGCCTTTTGCAATCCTGAGCAACACATGTCAAACACATGCCACTCTGCTCCAATAAGCTTACAGTCTTTCAGACATACCCCCTCATGATGTCACCTATCTTCTACTCTACTACTCCCCTACTCCTACACTTACACTCTAGGGACATGGCTCACATGCCAGGGAAAATTGGGATTCACTATCCTTATCCTCATTTGCATAGGATTGCCTACTAATGCTTGGTTACATCTCTCAAACTGAGCTTCCCCCCTTAGCAACCACTACTCAGTAGCCATGTTGTCTTCAGCCTGCCATTCACCTGCATGGCAGAATAATCTTTTTATTAAACATGCCTAGTTTTGACTATTTTTTAATTATTTTCTGTTTTTTTAAGCACTGCATGTTTGTGCGGCGCTGCTCTATGCTTAAACATCGGATATCGTGGAAAAACATTGATTTTTATTCATTTTCAACCTATAAAAATGCCAATGGCCTTATATTTGGCCATTGGCATGCTTCCTCAACTGGATGCATCCTTTATTTGGAGCTGTCATAGCTCCGTTTTGCTATTTGCAGAACAGTACTCCATTACCAATGGAGTACATTTCTACAAATAACTCTACTCTTCCATGGACAGGTTAGTGTTTCCTGGATCACAAATTTACCTCATTTGCATAGCTTCCAGCAGCAAATGAGGTAATTTGCATATCATAACACTGTCCGTGCAAGAGTAGTTTTAGGAGCTCTCATGCAAGCCCCTGCCAGCTATTGCTGAATTGCTCGGCAGACATATTGCCTGTCTGAAGTCTTCCACTGCTCTTAGACTCCGTGCAAGCCTTCGTGAATCCATCCCAGAATGTTCTTCAGTTATTGGAAATGATTTTCTACATCTGTGATCCATTTATCTTTCGTGGTCTTCTTAACTCTGGTCAAATTGGTGAACAGGCATGCAATTATACCACAGTATGGCACATATTTTCTATAATATCTAGACAGTATCTAACCAATTTTTAGTGTTTGACACCTGCAAGCTTTTTACTGACTCTGCTTTCCCCTTCTGGGATTTGATTATGTTCATTTCTATGATTTATACCGAGTATTTTGCATTCATTATAGCAATTTTACTTACAAGAGTATATACTATGAGTCTTGCCTGCTTTAGGATGTCTTGTACAGCATGCACTTTGGGTTGGTGTGAATCACTGCCTTCAATGGAATAAATTATCATACTAAATGCACCCTATATATACAATCAAATGCATCAATTAACCAATTAAATTCATTAAATAAGCACTTTCCAATTGCAATAGGCATTCAAGCCATCTGGATTTTAAGTTCCAAATTTTAAAATAAATAGGGCTTCTTTATATAGAAGCCTCTCTTTGACATCCAAATAGTCACGTTTGTAAATTTTCTCTAAAATAGTGCCATGCAAAACACTCGGGTCACCCTTATGGCATTTTAAAAATGTTGAGCTACTAGGCTTTCAAGCTTGGATTTCTTTATGTCTCTCACATGTTCCTGCAAGCGAAGCTTGAAAGCCCTTTTGCTTTCTGCTATATAAAACTTGTTGCGCAGACACTTTAATGCATACACAATGCATTCAGTAGTACAGCAAAAATTAGATAACACATTCAATTTCTTTCCATTAATATATTGAAAACTTTATATAACATATTGACAAATAATACATTTTCCACATGGAACAGTTCATAAGATTTGTAAAGTTTTGTTACCCTAGGACTAGGGGTTTGGAACTTGCTATGTACTAATCTATCCTTAATACTATACCCTTTTCTAAAAGAGAATGTAGGTTTAGTACATAATTTGGCAAATTCTTTAAATTTGAGCAAGTAGCCCCAATTTTGTTTTATAATAGGAACTATTCTGTCACTCAGTAGGTCAAAGGTCATAACCATATACATGTTATTTTTTCTTCTTCTGTAACCTGTTTATTTTCTTGAGTATTCCCCCCTCTGTTACTATACATCCTATTTATCCTCCTCACTTTGTTCAAAGCCTCACTTACACTTTTCTGTTCATAACCTCTCTGAATAAACATATTTAGAGTGTTATTATATTAAACTTCTAAATATTCCTTATTGTTACAAAGTCGTTTCATTCTTATAAATTAACTATATGGTAATGATTTTAGTAAGTGAGGTGGATGGAAACTTGAACCATGAAGAAATTGATACCTTCAAACTTCCTATGCACAGAAGTAGAGATACTTTGACCAACAAGTCCCTTTAAGCTTACATCCAAAAAGACTACTTGCTCACCCCAAGCTGAAATATCAAATGTCAACCCAAATCTATTGGTGTTAAGTTTGCTTACTAATATGTCAACCTGATCTAAACTCCCTGTACATAAAAAAATAAGATCATCTATGTATCTATATTAATAAAATACATTATTAATAAAAAATCCATCCTTGTATAAATATTCACTTTCCAACAAACCCATCATAATATTAGCATACATCGGTGCATATGGAGCGCCCATAGCTGTACCCTGTAATTGATGATACAAGGGCCCATTGAATTCAAAAAAATTATGCTGTAGACAAAAATCTAAAAGTTCAATGATATACATTGATATATATTGTCTATTGCACATTTTAGTGCCTCCAACCCATACTTATGTTTAATACTTGTATATAAGCTATTGGCATCAATCACCAACCAATACATATTTTGTTCCCAATAAATATTTTTTATTTTTCTCAAAAAATCAAACTTATCTTGTATGTATGATAACAGTTTCTTCACTATTTTCAACAAATAATTGTGAAGAAAAATCCCTATTTTATTCAGAAAGTAGTCACAAGCTGACACTATGGGTCTTCCTGGGGGGGGGGGGGGGGTCTGTCATATATTTATGTATTTTAGGCAAACAATAAAATTATGTCATTACACACCCCTTAGTATCAATTTTTTTCTCAACATCATTCTTTGAAAAATACCCCAGTCTTTATATTGCATAATAGTCTGTTGGTAATATTCAACATTTATTACTCTATACACATTTTCATCATGAAGATGTTGGTAGCATATTTTTAAATATTGTTCATAATGCAACAAAACCAGTTTGTTCCCCTTATCCCCTGGTTTAAAAATAATTTCCTTCTTATTAGTAAGGTTGCATAAAGCATCCCACTCATTTTTAGTCAAGTTATATTTAACTCTGTTTTTTTGTTTTTCAAACTCAGCGGCAAGGTTCTCAATTGCATAATTCTCCATCACTGAAAACTGCTGAACACCTTCATGTCCGAATAGTGGTATAAACTGAGACTTATAAGGAACAGTATCTGTATTTAGCTGACAATAAGCATTTATAGCAACCCCTTCTTCATAGTCCGAGCAACAAGAATAAAAACTTGTATCTGAATCATTTGTACTGTCAGAAAAAGATTGCTCCTCATTGTCTTTATACACACTATTATGAAATAAATTCCATATATGCAACTTTCTCACTAAACAAAACACATATTTTTTAATCATGTAAAATCACGGATTTACCGTTGGAACAAACTTAAGGCCCAAGTTTAGTACAGCCATCTCACAATCATTTAGGGCATAGCCCGATAAAATGTCAACATAAGCAAAATCATTAACAACATTAGTTCCTTTTAAACTTCTTGTACCTTGATTGTTGTTGCTGAGGGTATGGGGTATGTCTCTATTGTTACCATAGTCCTCTCATTGCATTTCAAAAGAGCCCCTGCCCCATTTTTTGTTGTTCTGGTTTGACCTGGCACCACAAAAAGTTTGGTTCATGTATTGTGGCTCTTGTGCCACTGGTAAACCAGGATAATCATTAGTGTCACTGTCCCAGTCAGTAGATTCCTCTGCAAAGTCAGAGGAAACACCAGCTTTTGCTGCCATGTCTTCTGAGTTCTCTGAGCCTTGGAAGTGAACGCCCTTCTGTAGTGACTTTTGATTTGTTCTCCATAAGAAGGCAGAACCCTTCTTATAATCACTCAAGTCTCTAATGAGTTTTTTTTCTTTTTAGCAGCCAAAATATGGTTTTCTGATTCAGTTAATGTGACAGTGATATCCCCCAAAAATAGTCAGGCTTATTGTAGGTGCATTATTAGTCAACTCCTCACAAATATTTGAAATTTCATCTTTAAAGTCATTCCAGAACCTACAATTTCCTTCTGGTTTTGCTGCTGCATTATTCAATAATCCACTAGATGGACCATCTTGTTTACTTCCTCTGAACTATTTTCTTAATTCAGGGATCAGATAGTGTTTCAGGTTAATGTTCCATATGGGCCTATGACAACTAATTGAAAAGTAATTTTCTGCGAATGGCGTATAGATAGAAAATGCCGTTAATTGAAATCAGTTTTGTGGGGGGGATATGCCCCCCACATCCCTCACTAATATATATTCCAACTCCAAGATCGCACTACAGTGAGGAAAGGGCAGATTTTCCAATCTTCACTGTACCACGATCTCACAACACCACTTTCGATTAACGGCATTTTCAATCTATATGTGGTTCGCTGAAATTACTTTTTGATCGGTAGTCATAGACCCGTTCCATATGGCTTTGTTTCAATATGCTGTTTGATTAGTTTTGTCTGACCAGGCAGTTCTGAAAATATTTGTTTCATAATGGAAACTTTTGTACGTCTGTTTTTGATGATGATTCATCATCTATTTAAGCATTAGGCATGCACAACAGGTTTTTTTCCTAATCGAGTTCCAGCTCTTAGCCAGCATTGCAGCAGTTGTCTGTACCAATGTCAAGGGTTTCAACACATCTGTCATCACTATCATCAACTCCCTTTTTCCCATGGGGTTGGGATTTCACATAAACATCTCTGCTGAGTCAAAGCTACTCTTGTGCCTTTTTTGACAGTCATGCCTAACTCCTCACGCAAAATCCCTCCACCTCTTTGCTGAACACCCTTGTTTCCTCTTGCTTTCATCATGTCTGTCTCGAATCTTCTTCAACAGATTGTCCTTTGCTTTCCTACATGTGCTGAACCACTGTAATGTGTTCTTTTTGACCTTTTCTGCAATTGGAGCTACTTTGGTTTCTGTTCTAATGTCCTCATTTCTTCATATGTCTCACAGCATGCATCCTACCACCTATCTCAGGCACTTCATTTCCATCTCCTCAGCTGCTCTGCCTTTACTATCCAATGTACCATACAGCAATACTGGCTGCACTATCATATTTATACCTCCCTTTTCAGCTTCTTTGGAATTCTTTTAACACTCACTACCCCTGGCACTCTCTGCTTGTTGCCTGCACACCCTCTGATTCCAGTTTTTGCCTCTTCATTCACATTTCTTTTCTCTTCGGTCTCCCTGCTAGATACTTAAAGCTGTTAAACTGTTAACTTGTTCCATTATTTCCATTCTGTCTCAGTTTTCAGCTTCTTATGATTTCTCCCATTTTTTTGCCATGATAACTATCAAAACTGTACTCAGTTTCATCCTGTGTGCCTTCCATTTTGCATTCCATTTTCCCTGTCATTTACAGAACTTCTTGCTCAAAGTCCACTTGTAATGCTAAATTGCCTGCATACAGCAATCTTATTGATCTGTCCCCACCAACCTGTTTAGTAGTGTAGTCCTTTACCAGTATGAACAGCAATGGGCTCAAAGCTGAACCCTGACGCAAACCCAGTCCTAATGGGGACCCCTCTGTGAGCCTGAATATTCGTTGTACTTGTGTAACTGGGTATTACACATGCCTGCACTAGTTCTACAAAGGTTTTGGGATGCTGAACTGTCACAGAACTCCCAGAATCATCTTCTTGAGACCTCATCATATTCTTTTTCTAAGTCTAGGAATGCCCATCTGGGCACCTTCCTCATCTCTAGCTTCTTCCCAACCATCTCACTCACTGAAGACTTTGTGTCAGTGGTGTTGCGTCCTGATCTGGATCTGAACTGGTCATCTCTCATCTTATTTTCTATGACTTTGCATATTTATTTATCAGTCATTCTCTCCTGCACCTTAATGCAGCATGACAGTAGCTTGATACCTCAATTCTGAATGCTGTCTTTCTTCTTGTCCACTTGCATTAAAATACTTATTCTATTGTCGGCTGGGATATGCATTTCTCTCCATACTGCAATGAGTACCCTATGGAGACATTTGCCCTATAACTCACCCATCATCTTGATCATATGTGGCATGCCATCATGTAAGCCTGCTGCTTTCCCTGACTTTATTTTTTTTTTAGTGTTGTTCCTAGTTTTTTGAGAGTGGAATCTTCTTTTTCCATGATAGGCTGTGTCTAGGGCTGTACAGCTTCTGTGGAGTTTTTTTCTTTTTATTCAAAAGCTGTTGTAAGTACTCCTTCCATCATTTTTTGATGTCCTGTGGACTGGTCAGCAGGTTGTTGCTGGTACCCCTTAAGAAGGGTGACTGTTGATTATATTCTTTATCTTTCTGTCACTGAACTACAACTTGGAAGAGTTCCTTTGCTGCATATGCTGAATCACTTTTCAGTAGCTAGATGAGTGCTTCTGACGCCTTGTTCTTTGCTATTGCAACTGGTCTCTTAGCCTTTTTGCTGACTAACCAGTAATTGCTTCTTTGTCTGGTCCATCTTTTCTATCTCAAACTTTTTGCTGCACTCCTTTCTGTTTTTAACTTCTTGAACTTCTGTTTTCCATCACCAGCTTTCTTTATGTACCTTATTTCCATACCTGGCTCGGATTCTTATTTGTTCTATAGTCCTCCCAGATGTTGTTTTGAGGCATTGTCATTCTACCTCTTCAACTCCACTTATTTCCTCTTCTTCCTGAGGTGCTAAACCCCTGAGTATTTTCTTGAGCTCTTGGATTTTCACTTCAGTTGACTTACAGGTCTATAACCTAGTCTATGATGACTATATTTCTTCTCTGACCACTGCTTACAACTAATTGCGATCTCCACCGGCTTATACTGTGGGCTGACTGTTTCATGGGGGATACTTTTGCAATCAGTGATACTGCCTCATTGCTCTTTCCTTAGTAGGAGGAAGTCTACCTGAGATGTGTTTTGGTCACGGTTGTAAGTAATCTTGTGACTGTTAGTCTTACTGAACTACGTGTTGATCACAATTATGCCATTTACTAGACAGAAGTGTAGAATGGCTTCTTCCTTATTCCTATTGCCCCACCTCTGTGGACCATGGCAGTCCTGATATCATGTTCTGTCTAAGCTTATATGAGTATTAACATCCTCCATTATCAATGACAACTCATATTGTTCTATTTTATCTAGTAATTCCTTGAAATGTTGTCTGAATGCACTCTTTTTCTCTATATTGCAAACCTGCTGTGTGGCATAAGATGGTATTATGTATACTTCCCTGTCCTTACACTGCAGTCTGATTATCATGAATCTGTCACTAATTCTGATGGCATCGATCACTGTCTTCTGAAGCTACCCCCCCCCACAACATTTTCATTGAATCCCAAGACACACGACTTTTCTCCACTGCTCTTCCATCTTATCTCCTAGATATGGAGTATGTTTAGCCTTGCAATTACCATCATGTCATCCACTTCCAAGCTGCATCTTATCAATAAACCTATATTGAGTGTAGCAATACTTACTTCATGCTTCAACCCGTTCACATGATATTTTTGTGCTGGATGTCACTTCCCTGTCTGTCTAGCTTTAATTTATGTCATTTAGCCTCTCTGTGATCTAGAAAGGCCTCTCTTTGGAGGGGTGGGAGTAAGACCACAAGTTATATATTTTTAAACATTTATACAAGGACAATAGTTGGTTATGACATGATTTCCTGACTATCTTTGTCCATCAGAGATGTGAGTGCCAGACTAGGGGTAAATGTTTTATTTCCTATACAATGGTCCTACAAGTTATGCTTAAATAGGGTTAGGGAGGGACATTATTTCACACGGTGAGTTGCCGATGTGCAGCTGACCCCATCATCACTTTTGCCTTCTTCGTGTGGTCCTTTTCCCTTGGTCTAGTTTTATTCTTCATTTGTAGATGTGCTGATACATCTGGAAGGGCTATACAATCTTCCTCTACTCATGTGTTCACACATATCTTTGTCCTCTTATAGCTGCCTAATACTTCTTCTAGGTCATCATGGTGTCCAAACTCATTGATCCTCATAATTATTGATAGTTCTCTTCCTCCATTTGAGAAGGAGGCAAAGTAAGGATTATGGGCTGGGTATAGTTTTTAAATGCATTACCCCCCCCCCTTTCATATTGTTTCTACATTTCATTAAAGGGAGAAAAGCCCTCACAACTACCATGTTCTGATTTAAAAATGGCACCACAGAAACAGGGAATAACACCTTTCCAAAGTAAGTTTGAATCTCCACCTGGGTAATGGAGTACCATTTCTTGTCTCCATGGATAGCTATGTACTTCTTCCATTGTCTTTCAATCTTCTGTCTGCAAACATATTTTCATTTTATAAAGGTAACCATACTACTAGAATCTAATAGATTTTTTTCTGATCCTTTCCTTCTGCTAGTACTGTACACTAAATGAATTTATAAGTTCCACTGCAAGAGAATGTAATTTGTCACCATTTTAATACTGGTTGCACCACATTCAAAATGTACTATATCATGTATATATCTCTTAGTACAATTTACATTAATATCAGAGTTAATTTCAATATTGCAGACTTATACAACTTGGCCATTTTTCTCACATGTAAAGCAAAGAAAATATGCAATAGACTCATTCAATTTAGTAATCAGTGTTTTTGTCACTCTAGTCATGTCACCCTTATATAAACTTTCATCAATAAGATTCTTTTTATTAAACTTTTAAAAGCTTTTTGAATGGATTGTCTCACCCATATTTTTAATCGAAGTCTGTAATAAGTAAATCTGTCACTCACCAATATTTTTGTCATCATTTAATTCACTATTATGACCCTCTGGGTTTTACCACAGAGCATTATATGGGTGCATATAAACATTTGGGACCTTAGCATTTTTTTTTAAAAAGTCCATGCATTAAATTTCTGAGTTTCAGTCTGCATTGCAACTCAGCTTAATCAAGTATGCATTCTCTTTCTCTCTCTCTTTCTCTCTCTGTCTTTTTGTTAATTCCTCATAGTCTTTGTAGACTCCTTCTTTCTTTGCTATAAATGCTCAGAGTGGAACCTCTGTAAGCCATTTAGAAAGTATCTGAGCAAAGTCAGCTTGATCCCATCTCAACTTGTAGTGATCCACTCAGTGGTCACTGTATGCCTCCAAATTTTCCTGTTGTATCTGTGGGTTCGGGAGTTGAATGGCTCATGGTATCATTAAATATTTGTTGACAACTACCCTTCCTTTAGCAGTTGCAACAGCTGGTTGGAAAAGCTGTTTAATGGTAACCAACTCATCAGGAATACAAGAGAAAATGGGTTCTGTTCAGATCACGGTATACACTTTCAAGGCAAGAATGCTCTCTCAGAGACTCAGCCCAAACCTCTGTAGCAGCCTCACTTTCTCTCTCTCCCTATCTCAAGAACTCAGGATGAGGTCAAAGAGCATGCATACCCTCTCAGAAATGCAAAACAGGTTTCCACAAACAGCACAGAACAAGGAAGTAGGTGTATTCTTCTTACTTGTAAATAACTTAAACTGAGACTTCAGATAAAATAATTAGTAAGTAAAACATTTGGCTGAAGAGTTTGCCTTCTGCAGCCATAAAAAAGTATTGAAGCTGATATGAAAGTCTTTTACATAAAACAGATTTATTCATACAACCGAAATTAAAGAATGGATTTGCCAAAAGTAAGGTCAGCATGTGTGGTTTTTAACAGAAAGTAAAGCATATTACCTCTAAAAAAACTAAGCTGCTGAACATACTATAAATACATTTTTATTTATAGATTTAACATTTGTTGACTGGAAAAGTCTGATTAGGCAGAGCCTATTTTTAGCAGATGCCTGGGGAGAAACACTCCAGATGCATGTTTTTGGATTGTAGGAGGAAACCAGAGTAAGCCCATGCAAACTCCACACAGAAATCACCCCAGCCAAGAATCAAACCAGAGCCACTTTTGTTGTGAGGCAACAACATTAACCACTGCGCCACCCTGTACATTGTGCATACAAAGTGCCTAGTTCAGGTCCTGTCTAGGCAAGAAGGTTCAATGTCATTTCCTCCTGCAATCTGTCTTTGGAAAAATGTCTCTTCTTCGGAGCCATGCTTCTTGGCATTATGTTTGCTTCTCCAAGGTGATAGCCGCCCTGTAATTTTCCCAGACTTCTCTGGCTTTTCTCTGTCACTTACTTTGACTTGGGCTATACAGGACATTGTTTTAGACATCTGGAACAAATTTGCAGTCATTTTTAGTTCTCTATGTACACATAGTGTAAAAGAGCAATGCCAGTATATTTCCACTATATCATTGGTAAAAACATATATTGGTCTACTTCAGTAGATCGACAGACCATTTGATCGACATTCATTTGGTCGACAGCTCATTTGGTCGACAGCCAGTATTCAAGGCACTTAACAGGGATTTGCCCCCCTCCCCAATGTTGAGCGATCCTGGAGTTGATATATATAGTTAGGGGGGTGTTGGGGGCACAGCCCCCCACATTGTGGGGTGTGGGGGCAAAGCCCCCCACCTATTTTCATTTAAAAGCATGAAAATACAAGAAAAACTACACATTTTAAATGAAAATAGGTGGGAGGGCTTCGCTCCCCACACGCCCCTAACTATATATAACAACTCCAGGGTCGCACAACATTGGGGAGGAGGCAAATCCCTGTTAAGTGCCTTGAATACTGGTTGTCGACCAAATGAGCTGTCGACCAAATGAATGTCGATCAAATGGTCTGTCGATCTTCTGAAGTAGACCCATATATATATATATATATATATATATATATATATATATATATATATATATATACACACACACACACACACACACACACACACACACACACACACACACACACACACACACATGGATCTACTAAAATCAGCCATATACCATATGGATAACATGAAAAGAAAGCGATCACCATTTTAAATGTCGACATGCTGCTATGCATGCACCCAGAGTTAATCATGTCAGATACAAAACATATTAAAAACCCAAAGAAAGCAGCATTACAACCCTGCTAGTTATATATTCTAACTCCAGGATTGCACAGTCCCCAGGGAAAATGGTATATTCCCAAATCCAGGGATTCCAGGGATTGTCAACCTTGCATGCCTGTAGACAATCTGTTTAGTCGACCAAATGATGTTGATTAAACAGATGTCGACCAAAGTACCATTCAACAAAGTTACCAGGACCCATATGCACACACACACACACACACACACACACACACACACACACACACACACATATATATGTGTGTATATATATATATATATATTTCTTTTTTTTTATATATATATATATATATATATATATATATATATGTGTGTGTGTGTATACACACACAAATGATATATGCATATACATATAAAAAGAGAGAGAGATACATATGCCCATATATTGTGTGTTTATGTTCCTTGCAATGACATTAGACCACTGTAAGGTAAAATGCAACCAAAGGTGGTCTGAATGTAGTACTATGAAGGTCTAGCATTGGTGAAACATCATCTTAAAATGTATTTATTTATGTTGTAAGTTATTTTGAAAATGAGATGGAATAACAGCTTTAAGAATGGTGACATCACCCTAAGACTTAAAGCAATATATTTTATTCATTAAAAACACATCATCAAACTCACACATACATGAGAAAACTTAACTAAAGTAGTGAACAAAACAGCTAATCATTTATCATTTAACAACAGCTTGATACAGTATGCATAGTTAATTTTATGTAGCTCTGTTAGCTTTCTGGAAAAATAATAACTCTGTGTTATAGGCATTCTAACAGTTCAACGATCCCTGCTTTGCAAACTCATATATTACAATGATGAATTACAGAGAGGTACACAAGACATAAATATTGGGGAATCTATCTAAACTTAATTTACAGTAACCACACTTGTACATTTTTATGGCTGTATCTCTAATATGAAGAAGATTATTTTTATTATCCACAATATTGCATTACAACTGTACTAAGCACAGTTATCAGCTGGTGAAATCGATGTGAAAGCCGCAGTGTTTTAAGGACTGCTTTCCTAATTCATTTTCCTTTATTGTGTGTGAGCAAATAGCCTACATACACAGTCATGGAAATACTTGACATAATCGTTAATTAGATTCCAGTACTGATATAACTGTCATTTATTATTAAAAGCTTAAGTATTCTCAAATGAAAGCAAGGTTCTCTCACCCAAATGTTCAACAGAAATCCTGCTGTAAACCCTTTATAATGACTTCAGAATATTTCGAGCACCCTGAACTCGGGCCACCCCCATCCTATTTTCATTATCTTGCTTCTGTGAATAAATGGCAAAAAGGATTTAGGAACACCGAGTGTTTCAGCTATCAAACACTGACTAGTTCAGCCTAGGCTACTTGTTTACTTATAATTTGCCTCAGGTTTCTCCACTAATTCGCTATACAGCTTATAATTTTTTTGATTCATAATTCATATTCAGTAGCTTTATTCACCATCCCTCCTTTGCTGCTTTCAGTTTATAGTTTAAATCCGTTTACTAAGGGCAAAACAGTTCCAGTAGCAAGGCTGGCAGTCTCCAGTGAAGTAACTTAAAAGCCTTTCTGTGTTAATATTAATTTTAGTTGCTACACAGATTTGCTTCTTTTAAAGGTATAACCATTCAAATATTGAAGGAGTCGAGGAGGGAGGGAGGGAGGAAGGAAGAGGTGGGAAGGAGTAGTTTTGCCCACTCTGGAAGAGAGGGGTTTCTGTCCATGATAAAAACTCATCTCTGTTAATGGGGATGTGCCATAATCACAAGACAGACTGCTGGTTAAAACTACAGCATCTAAGGGTGTTTATCGAAATACAATGGTTAGGCCTCAGTCAAGGAATGACATTTAATTTACTTAAAACAAAAAAAATGTATAAAGGCAGACAATAACATTTAATTTACTTAAAAGAAAACAAAAAGTATAATGGAATTGGATGGGATTATTCAAATCTTCATTTATTGACTTCTAAAGCACTTGAGAAAAGTTCTGAGAACTGTGTGCTGTCTTGATAGATGATGTGACTAGATGGTTTAATTGTGCTATTTGATTTTCTTTAATGTGATATCTTACCTTCTCTTCCTTGACTCTCCCAATGGCATTCCATGACATTTTTCTTCTTAACCCACCTGACTTACCTATCATGTTTCAATGCCTGTTCATGAGAGCCAATAATTAACCCAAAGGCAGTCTTCCTCAATATGGCATCTAAAATGGTCCTATATGTGTTACAGCCATTCCCACAGGACATATTGCTTTCTCTCCAAAACTCTTGAACACTGGGCAGACTCCGGAGTAGTAACTGCAGAAATGATCAAGCTTACGTGTTAACCATCTGTAGGCATTCATTTTATAAGCACAACAATGTTTTCATGCTTATCCTGCGGATACCTATCTTGACTTCAGAACCTTTTTAGTCAAGCACATTTGACACAATTATGGTGGTCAAACAAATATTCAGATGCTGGCCTGACCACCTCTGGCACTTGTATTCAGCTTTTTCCCCCTGTATCTCTGGTTCTTCTATAACTAGCAAGTACCTGTGCATGAACAATAAGTTTCATGTATGAGTCTCTAGTACCCCAGTAACATATAAGCTTCACAGGCATCCCCTGAAGACAGCAGTTGTATCAAGTAATACATTGCATTAAATTGCACTTACCAGCTGTTAACATATTTATGCATTTTGCTTACTCTTCCTCTGGCCAGAACAGCCATTGTCATGTGGTCAACTTCTTCCATATACTGACTCTCTACTCTATTGCCAAGTAGAGCAAAGTCACCAGTTTAGTCACATTTTTACACCCTTTGCAGACCTTTCAGTTGTCCCTGTTTTGGAGAAATGTTCTCTTTTCAGTCCTGATTTAGCTCTGTACAGGATGTTCTTATTTTTTGTGGTAGTCTTAGACTTCTTTTATGCCTTCAGAAAATTATTTAAATCCCACTTATCAGATGATTTTTTAATCTAATATCCAGAAAGCACACTACATGACCAATATACTTCTTCTTCTTCTTTCAGCTGCTCCCGTTAGGGATCACCACAGTGGATCATCTGTTTACATGTCTTCCTGTCCTCTGCATCTTGCTCTGTCACACCTTTCACCTGCATGTCCTCTCTCTCCACATCCATAAACCTTATCTTAGGCCTTCCTCTTTTCCTGTTACCTGGCAGTTTCATCCTTAACATCCTTTTCCCAATATACCCAGCATGCCTTCTCAGCACATGCTCAAACCAACGCAATCTCGCCTCTCTGACTTTGTCTCCAAACCTTCCAACCTGGGCTGACCCTCTAATATACAGATTCCTAATCCTGTCAACCCTCGTCACATCCAGTGCAAATCTTAACATCTTTAACTCTGCCACGTCCAGCTCTGTCTTCTGCCTTTTTGTCAATGCCACTGTCTTCAACCCATATAACATAGCTGGTCTCACTACCCTCTTTTAGACCTTCCCTTTCACTCTTACTGGTACTCGTCTGTCACAAATCACTCCTGACACTCTTCTCCCCCCACACCATCCTGCCTGTACTCTCTTCTTCACCTCTCCTCCACACTCACCATTACTCTGAACTGTTGATCCCAAGTATTTAAACTCATCCACTTTCACCACCTCTGCTCCCTGCATCATCACCATCCTTCTATCCTCCTTCTCATTCACACACATATATTCTGTCTTAGTCCTGCTGACCTTCATTCTTCTTCTCTTTAGATCATATCTCCACCTATCCAGGGTCACCTCCACCTTTTCCCTACCCTCACTACAGATCACAATGTCATCTGCAAACATCATAGTCCACGGGGACTCCTGTCTGATCTCATCTGTCAACCTGTCCATCAACATTGCAAATAAGAAAGGGCTCAGAGCTGATCCTTGATGTAATCCCACCTTCACCTTAAACGCATCCATCACTCCCACCACAGACCTCACCGCTGTCACATATCCTCGTACATATCCTGTACCACTCTTACATACTTCTCTGACACTCCTGACTTCCTCATACAATACCACAACTCCTCTCTAGGCACCCTGTCATATGCTTTTTCTAAGTCCACAAAGACAAAATGCAACTTCTTTTGGCCTTCTCTGCACTTCTCCATCAACACTCTCAGAGCAAACATCGCATCTGTAGTGCTCTTTCCTGGCATGAAGCCATACTGCTGATCACTAATCATCACCTCCCTTCTTAATCTAGCTTCCACTACTCTTTCCCATAATTTCATGCTGTGACTTATCAGTTTAATTTCTCTGTAGTTACTACAGCTCTGCACATCACCCTTATTCTTAAAAATCAGTACCAAAACAACTTTTCTCCATTCCTCAGGCATCCTCTCACTTTCCAAGATTTCATTAAACAATCTAGTTAAAAACTCCACTGTCATTTCACCTAAACACCTCCATGCTTCCACAGGTATGTCATCTAGATCAACAGCCTTTCCATTCTTCATCCTCTTCATAGCTATCCTTACTTCCTCCTTGCTAATCCACTGCAATTTATGATTTACTATCCACACATCATCCAACATTCTCTCCCTCTCATTCTCTTCATTCATCAGCCCCACAAAGTACCCTTTCCATCTGCTCAACACACTCTCCTCACTTGTGAGTATGTTTCCCTCATTATCCTTTATCACCCTTACCTGCTGCACATCTTTACTAGCTTGGTCCCTCTGTCTAGCCATTTGGTACAGGTCCTTTTCTCCCTCCTTAGTGTCCAACCTTTCATACAACTCTTCATATGCCTTATCCTTAGCCTTCACCACCTCTCTCTTTGCCATGCACCTCATCTCCTTATACTCTTGTCTACTTTCTTCATCTCTTTGACAATCCCACTTCTTCTTCTCCAACCTTTTTCTCTGTATACTCTCCTGTACATCTTCATTCCACCACCAGGTCTCCTTGTCCTCCTTCCTCTTTCCAGATGCCACACCAAGGACCTTTCTAGCCATCTCCCTTACTAGCTCTGCTGTAGTTACCCAGCTATTTGGTAACTCTTCACTGCCACCCAGTGCCTGTCTTAACTCATCCCTGAACTCCACCTCACAACTACCCTTTTTCAATTTCCACCATTTGATCCCTGGTACTGCCTTCACACTCCTCCTCCTCTTCTTGATCACCAATGTCATCCTACAAACCACCATCCTGTGCTGCCTAACTGCACTTTCCCCTGCCACCACTTTAAGTCTCCAATCTCCTTCAGACTGGCCCTTCTACATAAGATATAATCCACCTGTGTGCATCTTCCTCTACTCTTGTATGTCACCCTATGCTCCTCCCTCTTGTTAAAATACGTATTTACCACAGACATGTCCATCCTTTTTGCAAAATCCACTACCATCTGACCTTCTGCATTCCTTTGCTTAACACCATACCTACCCATCACTTCCTCATCCCCTCTGTTCCCTTCACCAACATGCCCATTGAAATCTGCTGCAATCACCAATCTCTCACCCCTGGGTACAGTTAACACCAATTCATCCAACTCACTCCAAAATATTTCTTTCTCATCCATCGCACACCCAACTTGTGAAGACTCCAAAATGTTTCTTTCTCATCCATCGCACACCCTACTTGTGGAGCATATGCACTAACGACATTCATCATTACACCATCAATTTCCAGCTTCATAAACATCACTCTACCCGACACTCTTTTCACCTGCAAAACACTCTTAGGTTTGTGTCCCATATAGAAATACTAGTTGCACTACATTTTTTACAGATAACCTTTCAACTTCTTTGGCATTATTCTGTCACTCACTAACCCTGACATGCTGTGTCAGTTGACTGCAGCCCCTGTGATTCAAGCTTTGACCTTCTTCATTAAGAGTTCCACTTTCCTCAACCACTCCAACAAGATGCTTAAAACTGTTAATCTGTTCTGATATTTTCCCATTCTGTCTCAGTTATCAGCTTCTTCTAATGTTCTCAACTTACTTGAAACACAACAGCTGTGTCTGTACTAAGTTTTATCCCATGCGGCTTCAGTTTTGCATCCTATTCCCCTATCATTTGTTGAAGTTCTTGTTCTGTTTGCAATGTCACATTTTTTGCATACAACTTTATTGATTTGCCGCCACCCCCCACCCCCAGCCCATTTTCTAATGCAGTTTATTACTAGCATGAGCAGCAATGGGTTATGAGCTGAACCCTGATGAAGCCCTACTTCCACTAGGAACCCCCTATGAGTCTGAACACTGTTTGTACTTGTGTGACTGTGTCCTTGTATATAGCTTGCTCTTATTCAACCAATGTTTCCAAGACTACTGGCCAAATCACCTTTCTTGGATATAGTCATATGCTTTATCCAAATCTGGGAATGACCAGCTGGACTCATTCTAAACATATAGCTTCTTCTTTCTCTATCATCTGTCTCATTGCAAACATTGTAACAGCTGTGCTGCATCCTGATTTGAATCCAAACTGCTCATCTCCCATTGTACTTTATACTATATTCTGTGTACTTGTTTATCAGACAACCTCAGTGTAACTTTATGCAGTGTGACAGAAGTTTGTATCTCTGTGCTGCCTACATTTGTTAATGTCTCCTTTGTTCTTGTATACTGGAACAAGAATGCTTGTCTTTCGATCACTGGGATACACCTTTCTCGTCATACTACCAACGAACACCCTCAGGAGGCACTTCTCAACATCCAACCCAACATCCTGATCATACCTGCTATCACCTCATCTGAGCCTGCTGTTTTTCCCTAACTTAATTTTTCTTAGTGTTATTCTTGCTCTTAGAATGGGCTCCTCTTCCTCCTTCTTCATAGTCTGTGAGGCAGTATAGCTTCTGTAGGGTTTCTTAACTCAAAAGCTGCTGGAAGTGCTCCTTAAATCTGCCTTTGATGTCCTGTGGAATTATGAGCAGGTTGTTGCTGGCATCCATTATGAATAGTGTCTGGTGACAATATTCTTTATCTTTGTGTCTTTGCCATCTGCTGTGTCACTTTCAAGATGCTGACTGAGTGCTGCATTTAATACTCTGTTCTTTGCCATTGCAACTGGTCTCTTAGCCTCCGTGTTAGACAGCTAGTATTTCTTCTTAGCCTGTTCCATATTTTCTGTCTCCCTCTTTTTATACTTCTTCTTTTATTTGATATCTTTCTGGACTTCTGCATTCTACCATCAGCTTTCCTTATGTACCTTATTTGCACACCTGCCTTAGTTAAATACTTATTCTATAGCCTTCATACAAGCTGGCATTGCATGTGCAGCTTGCACGCCCTCTACCAAAGTATACTTCAAAGGGATGCTTTCAGAGTCCTGAGCACACTCCCCAGTTAGTGACTATACTACATGAGTATCACATCCTTTGCTCTCTTGACAGACCTGAGTCCAGACGTGAATGAGTTAGCTTATTAAAATCTGTGCCTGACATGCCGTTTCCCTCTACCCTATTTTGAGATACTGGGGCAGTAAGGAAAATGTTTTTTTCTCTATTCTTTTCATCACATGTGCATTCATGCATTGCACACTAAACCATTCCTTAATAGAAGACCACCAAATGGCACAGCCTACAAAGTCTTGGTGATTTCTTTGCATTCTGACCAAATTACCCTTAAGAGGTGTAATTACCTCCTTGAATTTCTTTTGATAAAAGACCACTGATCTTTTGGGATAATAGCAATGAATGAATGAATGAATGAATGGATGGATGCATGCATGAATGAATGGATGGATGCATAAATAAATGAATGGATGGATGCATGCATGAATGAATGGATGGATGCATAAATAAATGAATGGATGGATGCATGCATGAATGAATGGATGGATGCATAAATAAATGAATGTATGCATGCATGCATGAATGAATGGATGGATGCATAAATAAATGAATGGATGGATGCATGCATGAATGAATGGATAGATGCATAAATAAATGAATGGATGGATGCATGCATGAATGAATGGATGGATGCATAAATAAATGAATGGATGCATGCATGCATGAATGAATGGATGGATGGATGCATAAATAAATGAATGGATGCATGCATGCATGAATGAATAATAAATAAATTAAAGAAGAATAGCACTTTTACAGGAATTGTAGCATCTTCTTAATTAGCTAAACAGTATGGGAGGAATTCAGTGTCACTCATTACATTTAGATGAAAATCCCGGGGTATATTTTGGTTTTAGCTAATGTAATGAGCAATCAGACATGTTCTCTGTTCTTCTGAAGTTTATAGAATAATCAGATATGAAACTTTAACAATAATTTTAGGTCCAGGTTATAAGACAAGTTGAACTGTTGACACGAAAGATCTTTGAGAAATTCTTTTCCCAACATCATATTATGATACTCTACTAGAAATTGTAAGATGGATTAGTGAAAAATACAGGAAGAGGAAGGGGGATTAAAACACAGGAAAGGATTAATTCAGTGTAACATGTTACAGAAATTGACTAAAATGATGTTAACATAGCATTTTATGTTTTTATTAAATTTTGTATTATATGTCAATTATTATGCTTTGCATTTATAACAATCATTGTTGAAAGAATAAACTGAACCAAACTAATTTAATGAACAAGCTATCACATTTCACAGACACATCTTAACGTATTCAGATATCTTAATATACAGGTTGGCTGAATTCAGAGAGGAAACCTCAATTTATGATGTAGATCAGTGTGCAGCAGTCTGCTATTAAATTAACATAAATGCTATAAGCAGTAAGGAGAATACTTTTCTTTAAAATGACAGAGAAGTAATTAGAATGCCGTTCAAGTGTAGTTTCCCCTCACAAAGTAAATTCAGAAGAGGGATAACTTTGTCTTCATCCTAACATCATAGGTAATTAGATAAAATGCAGGCTGACAACTCCACTAAATTATCAGTGGAAGACTGCCTAACTTGTGTGGTGAGTCAGGCTTCCCATTGCAAAGTGTTTGGCTGGATTTTGGGCAGCATAAGCAGAAAATTAGTTGTAGTCCACCATAAAAATAAAATTAGCCAAAAAGGCATATAGGAGAACTTAAGATAGCTAATACAAAAACTGTCTTCAGGTAATACCTGCAGGGTAAAGCAGTCCAGTTTTTGGTGTTTTCCAAATGGTTTGGTCTTTGAACTGAAATTACTGAATGTACTAACTTTAATTCTTTTCACAATAGATGTACCAAATTCTTCCTGATCAAAGCTTCAGTTCATTTGTGTAGTTGCTGACATATGATTTAAACATTATTTTCTTTGTGTGTTTCATTAGAGATTAAATAGACCTAATTCCAAAGCATTGGCACTAGTTGGTTGGAGGCTAAATGCAGATTGTTCTCATTTGAGGATTCCTCAAGTAGTTTCTTTGAAATGTTTAAAATTGTTAATGAATTCTGTCATTTAACAGGAGCAGGAGACATGATTGCTACCTGATATAATAAAACTATTTATTCAAATAATTAAGAACAAACTAAAGACAATGCAAAAATCTGTAGGAAAAAATGTAAAAGTAAAATTAATGTCATATATTAAAATCCTCATTAAATGAGATGGACTGAAGGCAAATTATTGTAACTCATGAGATTAGGGTGCTATGATTAATTGTCAAATTTGCCGATTCTAGCACTTAGCACAAATGAGTGGGGTTATTATTAGCTGATCTTCACTCTGCAGTCCTAGGTCTCATTCTTTCAGTCATAATTATACTATCTCTTTTTGAGCATGTCACCTCATCATTAATAATTTAAAGTCCTCTAAGGATAAAAGGCATTCACCCAGTTGGTGAATATGGTTAAAATATACAGATAAAATGACGTAAAACTTATAAGCTTACAAGAAGCTTGAGTGTCACCACCCCACACCAATATGCTGCACTTTCCATATATAAAATTTGCTATATCAGGATGGCTGAAAGATCAAGATAGAAAGAAGCCATATACTACCAACTTTATCTGCATGCATTGCAGACTGCACCATTGTACATACAATCCTACCAGAGAATACATGGTCCTTACATGAATACATTAAGGTATAGAATCATTTTATTAAAGCTATACATAGCATAATCATCTCAATTACACTTAGAGATAGTAGTTTACATGCATTCATTATACATATCTTGCATTATTATGATTTTTGAGAATTTCAGCATTTCAAAAGAAAAAAAGATATTCGACAATGTCAGTGGCACACAGGCAGCATACTCATCTTTGGTGCAGAAGGCTAACTACATGGCAGGATAGAGGGGCATTGAACTCCTGAGTCTGTCATCCTTAAGATGACATTTTAAATGAGGTCACATCTACTAGAGTTGTTGTTAGATCAAGTGGATCTGAATGATCCCATGGCACTTATCAAAAAAAGTAGGTGTCCTTTGTTTAACACAACATAAAAAAGCACTATTTCTATATTTCCATATTTAAAAATGTACATATTTACAGGCGCATATATAGACATTTTTCTTTCTAAACTATGTCATTTTTCTTATCATATTTTTATTGCTATTCATCCATAATTGACCTCCTCTCCTTCTACAACCATAAACACATTTTTCACAATTTATCTGCCAAAATTAATTTCCCATTAAACAAAATTTATTTCAGGCTTATGTTTCAAATGATCTATATTACATAAAATAATTTTTATCTACCCTTCTCATATAAACAAAATAAATTGTATCTACCCTTCTCACATAAACCTTCTTCTTGTTCTTATAATATCCATATATTATTGTATTCATATTTTTATCATTTATGTTATTGATAATCTCAAAAAATCTCTTTTCTTCAGACATTTTCCAGAGTTTCATCATTCTTTTACACTTCAGAAGAACTTGTTAAATTTTGTATGTTCCTCCTCACAAAATAAACACACTATTTCAACTTTTTTCTTATATGGCATATTCCAATCACCATTGGAAGTAATGACACTTTACTATCTTTCCGTGGCTTTAATCACTTCTTCTGGTAAGTTTTTCATTGGATTTACTATATAATATTGTTTAACCATATTATTATACAATGACTTTCTATCTTTGTATATATCATCAGTATTTATTTCCATGTTAGTATTTTTCTTGATAATTGTTAATTTCTTCATTTACACTTCTTTTTCTCCTTTTCTTATTTTCATCACCTGACAAAACTTTTTGTACTTATATTTAAACATTCTCACTATTAGTTTTTCATTCTCTTCCTTTACCAACTATAATACTCTACACAAGTTTAAAGAAGCAAAATCAACAACTGGATTTAATAACCCCAATCCCCCTTCATCTTCACTCATATAAAACATACCTCATCTTTTCACTCGGTTGAGTCTTGAACCTCATATGAAAGAAAACATCAATTACAAAATGTGCTGTTTATATTTTTAATGGAACAATATAGACATTTGACATATATTTAATTTTCCCATTAATACAGAATTCACAAGATAAACCTTTTTTCTTGAATAATAATCTATATGTCTTCCGTAGAAGACATATTTCATTAATTTCTTTTATCAAACCTACCCATTGCATCATAGATGCATCAATTTCTTCCAAATTTTATCTCTATCAATGACATTTCATTTAGTGAAAAATACCCCCCACACAATTTTCACCACATCACCCAGAACCTTGCTTTTATCTTTATTCAAGGTTATCCCCATTTACTTTAAACACACATTCAGAAAAAACAATACTTCCATCATCCATATTTTGTTCTTAGTAATGACATTGTCTACGTATATAAAAACTACTGGAATCACCAGCTTTTTTTGCATTACTTATCTAGCATTTTTCATTTTATAAGCTACTTCATTCATGATCACATTCATTACCAATACAAACAATATTCTACTCATGGAACATCATTGCCTTGATTTACTATTATAATCTCAAGTTGAGATGCACGCAGATGGAAAATTCGAAACACAGATGTTCAAATTTTCATCTGGCTGAACATTTTAGTGTTAGAAAGTTTATATTAGTGAATGCACTGTGCATTCGATAATATAAATTTGAAGAACTGTACAGAGATTGAGGTACAGTGCAGTTAGGGAAATGCATCCCTTTCCACACTGTAGTGTGATCTCGAAGTTGGAATATATAGTTTGCAGGAGGTGTGGCGGGTGCAGGGGGGATTGCACAATGTGATGTTAGGTATATATACCCCACTTCATGCTCATTTCTTTACTCAGATTCCCATTCTCTAGCACTCTCACTCTATTATTCTGATATGCTGACTAAACTCTCCAAATTATATCATCTATTCCATACTTCTACAGAACATCCCACAAAGTGCCATGTACCATGTCCTACTATATCAAATGTCATGCTAATATCACCTGCCACAACTTTCACATCCTCCATTTTTCTTATAATATTCACAGTTTGTCTCTCCACTAATAACACTTCGTGACATCCCTTCCCCTTAATACCATACATACTTTTTTTCATAATATGTTTTTTAGTATGATGATTAACCATTTTTTTATTTCATTCTTCTCATCTTTCTTCCATATACATTTTTAGTATCCCACATATTTTTACCTTATTTCTTCTATTACCCTCACACCCCTATGCTAACACCCTTATCCACTTCATTCTGTCTCACACCTCATCTCTTTACCATCTTTCAATAATCTCACTCTTGTATAAATAGTTTTTTCCCTACTCTCTCAATCTCCCACCCCACCTCATCTCCTTAACCCCACCCCCAAGTTTTATACTTTTCAATCTTCCTGGCACTATAATGTGTAGTCATTGCCCATTACAGAAATGCTTATTAGTGGCTGATGCATCTTTTTTTCTTCATTGCATTCTGTCAATCTGTACACATACTGATTTACCTTGTATTCTGTTATTCTACTGAGATTTATACTTTACCCATGTAACTAAGATTTACTATGTAACCAATGTGCAATTAATTTTGTAATAGATCATGTGCTGTTATACTGTACTTTAGAGCTTTTCTCTCTGGTCCTCCACTGGAAAAGGGCTACTATGTCAGTCAGACCCCCCCCCCAGTATACAACTGATGAAAAGAAGAAAGAAAGAAAGAAAGAAAGAAAGAAAGAAAGAAAGAAAGAAAGAAAGAAAAAGAAGTAACTCTTAATAAACAAACCCTTCCATCAACCATTTCTTCAGTATATTACAGAATCAAAATTTATTTTCCTAAGAGCTTCATCTAATTCACTAATAGTAATTTCTTTTTCATATTCTTCCTTAGATTTTTCGGCAGTTTTTCCTTTTATTTTTCTCTTAATTCCTTCTCTTTACTCTTATACATATTTTCTATGTGCAGTACTACAACATTGATAATTTGTTCTTGTGTTTTTTCTACTTCTTATTTTCTACTTTTCATTTCCCTCATTATATTAATCTCCTCCTTTACTATTTTATCCAAAAATGCATACATGCCCTCCCTTCTCTCTTGTAAATAATATCCTTGCCTAAATAGTAATGCCTTATTTTTTTCTTGATTCATTTAAATATTTATTTTTCCAAATTGTAATACTCTTATGTATTATTATCTAAATTATCTAATATATTTATATACATTTTTCCCATATTTCACTCTCTCTTCCTTTCTTACATCATCCTGTGACTGAAAAAAAACACTTTTAAACTTCTTTTTAAATTCAGTCTACCACTCAGAACAGTTTTTATAACAGTCCTTCGTGGTTGTATGATCCTTTTATAACTGCAATATTTCCAAATCAACAATTTCATCCCATCATTTCCCATTAATTCTGTTTATTCCCTTTGCTACTTCAGTATACTATGTTTCTTCCATTACCTCTATCCATATTGCTAAATGGTCTGAAAAACCTGTCACAACTGTACCACTATCTGCTACTCCCAAGCCTTCCAATATTACAAAATAATCCATTTGAGATCCAAGTGCCCCTTTCTATAAATCCATTTACTTTTGTTCCACACAGATAATTTATCATGTTTTATTACATCCTGTACTTTTTTAATATTGTTATTTCTTCCCCTTAAATAATAATTATAGAGCCTGCAATTTATATATATATATATATATATATATATATATATATATAAAATGACGAGATGGGGTGGAAACTTAGGAAGTGAAAGTTGTTCTGTAGTGAACTGTGTTGGGCAAAAAGCAGTGAAAATACTAAATGTAATAGTGGTAAGAACGGGAAGGTTCACTGTTGTGGATGTGAGGTGGAACATAATTATAATATTATATGCACACACCCACAGATATACATACACACAAGCGCACACACACACACACACACACACACACACACACACACACACACACACACACACATATATATATATATATATATATATATACATCAGGTTTAAACCCTGTGCCTTGGGTAAATGTAGCAAGAGCCTGAATTCCTTACCCACCACTAGTTTTGAAATTACCCACCATCACTTTTGAAAACTGTTGAGATTTTTGCTTCATATTTTTGTTCTGTTCTGTTCCTCATAAAATCTGTGGATTTCTGGATTGACAGGCATTTGAATTTCAGACTTCAACCTGTTTTTCTAGCAATTTTCTAAGTTTATAAGATCAATATTTGAAATCTGTCCCTATTTTTAGAGCTGTGTTCCCCCATTTTTGGCTTTGTCCAGGTTTTTTGTGCTAAGGGGTTGATATCTATGGTGAGAACTGAATTTACTGAATATGTTTGCGGGCTGTATTCCCCCATTATTGGCTTTGTCTAGGTGTTTTGTGCTAAGGTTGAGAGCTATGGTGAGAACTGAATTCACTGAATATGTTTAGGGGCTGTATTCCCCCATTACTGGCTTTGCCCAGGTAATTTTTGCTAAGAGGTTGAGAGCTATGGTGAGAATTGAATTCACTGAATATGTTTGGGGGCTGTATTCCCCCATTATTGGCTTTGTCCATGTGTTTTGTGCTAAGAGATTGAGAGCTATGGTGAGACCTGAGTTCACTAAATGATAGCCATTTAAGTTTCAGTCTTCCCATCTTTCAAGAAACAGCTGATTTGGCATAGTGGTATGCTGCTCTGAGTTTAGTGTACAGGGTCCTGGGTACAAATCTTGGCAGTGAAATGCATGGTAGTAACACAACATTTTATTCTAGCAACTTTCCAAGATTATACAAGCAATGTTTAAAATGTGTCCCTGTTTTTTGGGCTTTTGCCCACCCCAATACATTTTGTCTTTTTCCAGATTTTTTGTACTGCAAAGTTGAGAGATACAGTTGAGTGTTGAATGCATTTTACAAGCAGCTGAGAGCTTCAGGGGAAGATAAGTTTAGTGCTGCTTATGCTGAATATTTACTTTTGATGCAGAAGGCTGTGGGTTCCACTCCCAAAGTATTTAAATGCATTTCTGATACTGTACTGTGTTGTACTTTTAAAAGGGTGGCTGCTGCAGTCCTGAGAATATCCTCTTTGGCGGAGATACCTAGTAACTATGAACCTGTTATCAGTTTGGCATTCATTTCCTATTGGGATATTACTAGCTTATCATTTTTTAATGTAACATAGGCAATTTATTCCTCAAGGGCGACAAGTACTTTTTGTAGATGAAACAATGGAATATAAAGTTATTTGCTAGCAGCAACCACTTCATTAGTTACAGATCTCTTTAATGTGGAATTATTTTGATGTCTTTTACTTCTGCAGAGATTGGGCATATTTACTGATACTGGTGGATCATAGATGTCTGAGTAGAGTTGTATGATGGAAATGTTCTGAATTGGCCAGTTTTGTCATTATTGGTGCATGCATTCTGTTTCATTGTTTACTGGAAAAAAGTTCAAAACAATAAATTTAAAATTCCCTCTAACAATTGTGCTGTATTATACAAGGAATATAATTTAATACAATGAGGAAGGTGTTTATTGATTATCTGATCAGCTCAGGTATACCCCCTCCCAGTTCTTGGTTGGATGTGTTTGATTATGAACCAGTTAAATCAACTGTCTACAAGCACACACTTTTTTATTACTGAATATTTTCACTGATTGAGTCTGAATGCTAATGAAAGTGATGAAGCCAGAATGAAGCAATCACTTCTCTTAGACCTTTGTTTATTTGGGGAGGGGGGGTACTTATTGTCCGCACCTAGGGAGCTAAGTCCGTTATGTTGGATTTTTACCACACAATTCTCCCAGCTGAACTATTCCTCTCAACTGTCCAGATTTTTGCAGAATTAATAGATTTTTGCTTCTTATTTTTGGTTTGTTCCTAATAAAATTTGTGGTTTTCTGGCAAATCATTTAGGAATGAAGTCACTTAATAATGACAGACATTGAGTTTCAGATTTCATACCCTTCAGAAAAATACATGCTAAAGCAATACCTGTTATTCTATCAAATAAGTTTATAAAAGAACAATTTTTAGTACTGTTTGTTTCCCCAATATATTTGGCCTTGTCCAGATTTCCTGCATTAAGAGATTGAAAGGTATACACAAATAAATTGCTTTATAGAATTAGGTATACCCAAGCCTCTCAGCTGTCTCTGATTTTGGCTCAAAATGTTGCTCTCCCCCTAATAATCCCTTTGCAAAATGGCAATTTTGGAAGAAACGTGGAGGGTTTATAATTAATAAATAACTGTAATGATCAGTGTTACAGATTACTTTTACTTTAAAAATGCATGTAGATTCTCTTATTTTGTCAGATGCTCAACCTAACAGTACTAATATTAAAAAAAGTCTTCCTTCTTTGACAGGTTTCCAGCTGTATTGTGTGGCTATTTTATATTTTTGCATCACCTTTTTGGTCCATTTTTCATAAAATTGTGGTTTTCTGGCAAATTACTGACAAATCATTAAAGACTGACATTTCAGATTTCATACCCTTGAGAAAATTCATTCTAATGCAAGACCTACTATTCTATGGTTTACTATCAAAATTTCAAACCGCACTCCGTCGACTGTACTATCGTCGAACACGGAAGTTTGAAAATGGGAATGTCGAAGTCAAAAAAACAATCTAGGAATGGGTTTTAACATGGTTCGAGGTAGGTGAGATGTTTGTAGTTCTGAATAATACTGAAAACCTACCTCGAACCATGTTAAAACCCATTCCTAGATTGTTTTTTTGACTTCGACATTCCCATTTTCGAACTTCCGTGTTTGACGATAGTACAGTCGACGGAGTGCGGCTCGAAATTTTGATAGTAAACCTATTCTATTATCTTTCTAAGTTTAAAAGAGCAATATTTAAAAATTGTCCTTATTTTTGGGCCTTTGTCCCACTTCTATTTATGTTTTTTTCCAGATTTTTTCTCAGAGGTTGAGAGGTATGACAAATGTGTCAGGGCCATCACCATTAGCCAGAGACATTTCAAATTGTGACATACTTGTTGCACCCCGCTCCCCCATGTAGTGGCCCTGGATGTGTCCAAGTGAGGCAAGGAACAGTTATGCAGTGTAAGTGTGCAAAGTATCCCCCATCCAAAGTAGACACAAGTACTACAGTGGATTTTCATCTGTCTTTGATTTTGCAGAATGTTCTGGTTTTCTGTTATATTTTTATACTGTTGATTTCTGCTTCTTATTATTCAGAAATGCATGTTGTTACAGTGCCTTGTTGCTCTGTGTTTAAGTAGCAATGCTTTAATGACCAGGTTGGCTTGTCTGAGATTGTAAGATGCAAGTAAGCTTTAATAAGCATACTGTTAAAGAATGATCAACATTGAAAGCCTTTTCATTGTTGTCATGTAGAGAATATTTACATAACTATATAACGTATAAGCCTTAAATATTGAAATGCATATGACAGTATTTGTAATAAAGGACAAGATTACAGTATTTTCAGAAGCTTTTTACATGTGTAATAAATGCTTTATTTAACAGTTCCTACCATACATTTTAGTTCTTTCTTTCTTTCTAAAATATCATTGATCATTTTCATTATTATCATTAATAATTCCTGACATCTTTTTCCTTTTACACCATATGAACTTTCTTCCATAATGTATTCCATCTTTTTTCAATTCTTTGTATTATTTTCAACAGTATTTTATAATCTTTCTTCCATAATGTATTCCATCTTATTTTCAATTCTTTGTATTATTTTCATAACTATTTTATAATCTGTATTATTCAACATTAATGGTCTCCACTTGTTTATGTCTTCTTTTTTGCCATTTCTCCATATAAACTTTAATATCCCACTACATAATCTCTAATGCTTAAATCCATCATTTAACCATGTGTTTAAAACTTGCAGCAAATACTTTTTTCCATGCATCTAGATTTTTGTGCGTTTCAAACAAAATTACAGCTGAGTCTATATTTAAGTGTTTAAACACTCCAATTCATCCAGAGTCATTTCTTTTTCAATTTCTTTATTCATTTGTTCTGAAATGTTTTTAATCTCTATATTTTATTATATTTTCCTCTTGTTGATTTAAACATGTCTTCTGCATGCATTCTTACAATCTCTACAATTTGATATTGACTTCTTTTTTTCTTCCATGTCTGTCCTTCATTTCTCTCATCACACTGCTCTTCTCTTTTACTATTTCACTTAAGTAGGCTGGTACATCTTGTTTTTCACCTTGTAGCAAATACCTTCAGTCATATCATGATTCTTTATTTTTTTCCATAGTAACTATTTCTCTTTATCATAAGACCCTTTCTTTTTTCTTTCTAAATTTTCAAACACATATTCATATGTTTTGATATATCCTTGCTTTCCCTTATTTATTGTGTCATTATGCCTTTGGTGGAAAAAAAAACATCTTTTGTATTTCCTTTTAAAAATAATCCACCATTATGCCCAGTTATTATAGAAATCACTCATAGTAATATGAACTCCCCATAACTGTGTCATTATTTCTTTTTTTCCTTCCATGCTCTCTCCTTTATTCTTTGTATACATATACCTAATTTAATACAGTTCTTTATTTTCATTCATTTCTATCCATATGGCCAAATTATGTAAATCCTGTTACAATGGATTCACCTTTCATTATATTTATGTTCTCTGTCATTATAAAATAATCAGTTTCAGATTTTAGCAGATCTCTTCTATATATCCATAAGTCTCTGTTCCACAATACCAATATATTATATTTCGTAACTACTCTCATTTTTCTTATATGTTTTTCATTCTTCTTTCTTTTTCCCCTTATATCACAATTAAACTCTCCTGCTATTAAAATGTTCATGTTTCCTGCTGCATAATCTAATAACTGATTAAATAAATGTTCCCTGTCCTTGTAGGTGACATAAGCCAATAAACTTTTTACTGCCACCTTAAATGCACTAAAGTGACTCTTCCCATTTTAACTAATATTATAGCTAAACTTTTCCCTACTTTTTTACATTGAATCGCTATTCCTGAACAGTACTTATTACTAACATTTAATAGTATTCCGCCATTCCATATTTTTTTGTTTGCAGTCTTTCATTTGTGAAGAATCTTGTATTCTGTTGAACAATTATGCCTACATCACAGTTTACATCATTCTAGAACTGTTGTTTTTCTTCTATATAAATACTATATTGTTACATTTACTGAAAGAATTATTGTTTTACCTATTCCATACTTTGTAAGGAAGCATTCTTCCATTATATTAATTCATTCATTTCCTTTCCTTTTCTTCTTTGAGATTTTACTTTCACATTTTCTATCTTTAACCCTTTTACCAATAGAATTATTTTTACCTTTCACTACTTTCCAGGTTATGACATCCTCATCACTAACTTCAGAATCTATTTCTTTTTCCTGTTCTTCCTCTTTTTATTACCATCTTTTTCCGGACTATTTCCCACTATTTATTTTATTTTTTCTTTATTTTGTGCTTTATCCTGCATCATATTTTTACTACTTCATTACCTTTCTATTTACATCAATATATATATACATATATATATATATATATATATATATATATATATATATATATATAGATATATATATATATATATATATATACATATCCCTTTTGTTTTACATTTATAACATTCAAGTTCACATTGCTTTACAGCATGCCCAGTATTCCCACATATGTAACATTTCTTCTTAACACAATTATTTACTAAGTGTCCTTCTTTACAACAAAAAAAAATGTTGTCAGTTGTTACCAACATTTTGCCACACCTGTGTTCCCTTCCACCATTATTATACCTGGAATCTGTATATTTTTTCATGTTTCCATTTTTAAAATGACATTACAATCCCATCCCCAGTCCATAATCCCCTATTATCAAAAACTTTAGAAATGTCCCTCACTTCTTTAAAAATACTTTTTAAATTATTTTTAAACTCTCTCTTTCAATTTCTGTCTGAAACTGAATGTGTATTTTCTTGTTATTTCCGAGAAAAATGCTTTAACTATATATTCATTCCATGTATTATCATTGTGTCTTTTCTCATATTCACATAAAAAAATGTCCATACTTTGTGTAGTCTAAAAAATAATGTCACAAAATGGCTTCTTATTTCTTAAAATAAAGGCTCTTACCTCATGTGTCTTGATACTCAAACAAAGTTTAACTGTGTCCCATACCTCATATTTGTCCATTTTAGATTTTGTCTTACTATGTCCCCCTTTGAGGCATCATTCTCTGGTTCATTTTGTGCAAACATCTCATTAAATAATCCATCCTGAACCCTCCCTAGTGGAGGGTTGTAACAATACATTTTTTTTTATGAACAATCTCCACTGACTTGAATAACTCCTTCTGAAATAAGGTTTGTTTCTCAGTTCTCCACACTATTATTTACTTCAGTTTTAAAGATGGCATTCACCTCTGCTCTAAAGGGTAATGCCTCTATCTTGCGCAACTCCCTCCCAGCCACCACTGTGCTAGGAATTGGATGTGTGCATGTACTCACATACAGCCAGTTCTGAGTACAGCCCAACAAGTATGGGTCCTTTATTTATATACAAAAATAACTCTTATTTATAACATATGTACATATTTACAAATGTGCAAATATATAAATATACAAATATATGCACACATAAATTCCTTCATAATCATACTAAATATTCATCCCTATTAGATCCCCATGCCTATTTCCATAGCCATTATCTGATTGGCTTAATATTGTTAAAATCCATTTACCCTTAAACATAATGTAATTTTTTCTTTCATTCCATTTCACCCATATAACACAAAATAACTTTCTATCTATTCTAACATATTCTTTATGTATATTCTTATAATATCCATATTTAATCATATCTATATTTATTTTATCTATGTCTTTTAAATCTTTGAAAAAAACTTCTTTAGTTTCCCCGTAGCCTTTTTACCCTTTTATATTTCAAATATCTTTGTTTTGTATTTCCACTTTTATAACAACAGCAACAGAGCAAGACTGCCTGAAAAAAAGATTGATATATAGAAAGACATAAAATTGCAATGAGTAGGTAATACAATTGGATATACAAAAATAGTTTAAACTATGTACACAGCATTTATTTATACACAATAAAATTCCAGAAGCCAGGTAAAACTAAATTGTTTGGTATTTAAAAGAGGATTTATATTGAAGTTTATTCCAATATTTGTCATAATAGGAATATTTGGTAGGGATGGTTAAGAATAGTTTTTGTGTTGATAGGTACTTAGCAGTTTGTTTAAAACCTTCTTGTGTGATTTTGGATCTATCAAGCCAGGTTTGGGTAATAAAGAGTTTGATCTGTGAAAATAATATGATTAAAATATGAATATTTTGTTGTGTTAACCCATGTAGGGGGATATGTAGTAATAGAAATTCCCAAGATAATGTATATTTCTCATAACCCAGTTTTTCTACTTTGATTTTTAAGGAAAACCACAACTTATAAGAAAATTTACAACTGTAAAGAATATGTAATAAATCTGCTCTTTGAAATTCACAAAAAGAACCATCTGGTGGTGAAGCAGGATGAAATTTATTAAGAATGACTGGAGTGAGATATGCATTATTAACTACCATGAGCTAAGTATAGAAGAGTTTTTTCATAGGTAGAAATTTTGAAGTTAAGTAAATAGATCAAATTTGTTGATTGATTGTAATTGATATGTTTAGTTTGGTCCAATATTTGGAAAAAAAAAACGAGTTTTGATATTTTATTGATGTATATAGATTGTATGTTTTGGACAACATTTTTTCGAAGTGGATATCTTCTATAATTGTTTGCATTGTGTCATATTAGATTAATTGATGTTAGATTTAATTAGAAATATTGAGATTAATCATTTTATTTGTCTTGAAATAATAGTGTAACTTTTAGGAATATTTAGAATTTTCCTTAAGTTGCTAATTGGAAGGCTTCTATGTATATAAAAATCCATGATATGCTTGTCTTTATGAAGAGGGGAATTAGAGAGGTTTATCATTGCACTGTTCACTTTTAAGTAAGGATTTAAATGGATTGGTTGTAATAACATAAATGAATTTTTACATCATTCAAATCAATTACATTTTGAAAGGTTTTTATCTTATGTGTTAGAAATTTATGTATTTTACGATGTTTGAAATTTTATCTTTTTAATAAAGGGTAGAGGTTTTGAATTTAGTATTGGTATTCTGAAAAAAAATTAGTGAGCTGTCAAGTTAGTTGAGTTAAACTGGAGCAAAGAATTAAGCAGTATATTTATTTTGATAAAAAATACTTCAGAAAGCAAAGGTCAATTTATTCCAATTTTTAATATCTTGTCCAATATTCACCTGAACTTTGCTAGATTACTTTTAAAGAATGTAGCAGGATTATGATAGAAATTTATACCCAGATATTTTAATGAAATATTAGTCTTGATATGTGATTCAGGAACAGTATTAAGCAAATTATAATCAGGGTTTATAGGGAAAATGGAATATTTAATTAAATTTTGTTTATAATCAGAAAATTGTGAAAATATATCAGTATTATGTGCATTTTTGTTAAATTCATGCTAGGTAAAGTAAAATAGAGATTAAGATCATCAGTGAAAGTTATTATGGGTATAAGAATCTTACAAGTTTCTGGGATTAGATGGTAAGTTTTTTTGTGTTAGCAATAAAAATAGTGTTTTGATATATAAGTTTAATAGATGTGGGGAATGAGGACAACCCTGTCTTGTGTCATTGTAACTGAGGAAGGTGAAGAATTATTTTAATATATAAGGATATGTGGGCTTTGGAATAAAGAATATTTATTAAGTTAATGAAAGGGACTGGTTGTCCAAAGTATGGCAGGACTGCAAAAAGAAAATCTAAATTCAATTTATCAAAAGCTTTTTGAAGCATCCAGTATAATCAAAAATGATAGACAATAGTGTTTAGACTGTGTAATTAAGCGTAGCTTGCAGAAATCTAGATTGATAAGGAGAGATTATTTGTCATAAAATGTTTTTTAACCTAATTGCCAGTAATAGAACAAAAATCTTAATAGCAATGTTTATAAATGAAATTGGTCACTGATTAAAGCGTTTTGTAAGGTATGGGTTTGGTTTTGGAATAAAAATAGTTTTAGAATTGTTAAGATAAAGGTCAAAAATACCATTGATGGAGTGCCTTGTGACCTTATTTCCAATTGCACAACTGTTCCAAATAGAAGCAATCTAGCCCCAGATAAAAAAAACAGCTCCTCAGTGAAAGACAATTCCTAGGCAATGGTGAAAAGGTCCAAAACAGCATTGAATAATCGCATAGTTATGTTCAGACAAACAGTCAGACTTTCTCATTTAACTCCTGTCATGAGTGTTGCAAAACCGTAAGAGACAATGTATGTATATTCGAGTCCCTATTAATTATTCAAACATTGTAAAGTTCGAATGTCATATGGTTGACACCATATGATTGAACTTTAAAAAGTTCGAAGGTGAAAAGTAATGGGTCTGTATGGTACAGAATGGGAAAATTTCCCTTTTCTGCATGGAAGTGTGATCTTGGAGTTTGGTATATTTAAGTAGGGGGCTTTGGGGGCACAGCCCCCCACATGGGGGTGCAGGGTCAGAGCATTGAGGTAAGTTTTTTTTTTAATTTTTTATTATATTTCCGATGTTTCAAACTTTGCTCATATGTTGTTGAACATATGAGGTTCGAAGTTTTGAAACTTTGAATTTATAATTTAGATCCATTTATTCTTGGCAAAACACTCATCAATTATATATAGTCACGTATTTAATCATTTATGTTGGGGAATATTTAAAAATATTAGCAGGTCTGTTTAGCATCTTTAAGTGCTCCAACAGAATACTTGGCTCCCTTATGTTGAAAAAACAGGGTAGAGGGATATTTCATTTGAAATTTTACATTGTTAGCAATTAAATATGAGCAAAACAATGCCAGTTTCTAGTTATCTTGTATAATTTGAAAAGGTATTTTCTGAGAAAAAGTGATTTTACTGTTATTCCAGTTAAGAATGTCTTTCATTTTGCCAGCAGGTAGGATGTTAACACCATCTTGACAGTTTAGTAGTTTCAAATAGATTTGTCACGGTCTTCTGGAGTAAGAGCTGTTCATACTGCTCAATGTGCTCTCTCAATAATGATTTGGTTTGCTTCCATTTGATTTTCTAGAAGAGCTTAACAGATTTGTTGCATGATTTGTATAAGTTTGGATTATTTGTATTTTTCTGACTAGAATATTGTCACATGTACTTCTTGCTTCTAAGTCCAAAAGCTTGTTTTTTGAACATCCTGTATGCTATGGATATGGGATTGACAATCTTTTTGAAGGTTGTTAATCTTAATTTAATTTTCAATGTTTTTTGCCTCCATTAGTTCAAGTCCATTGGTGATTTGATTTATTGTAATACCAAATGTTTTAACTTGTTCTGAAAGTTGTTAAATGACTGATTGTAGTGGCTGAAGCATTGCCTTCAGGTCACAAAGAGCAAAACGTTGGTCAGCTTTATTTTTAATTGATGGTCTCTTGTCTTGTTGAAGTTCTAGCGTGCTTAAAAGTGGTCTCCTTTCTGGGAGATGAGACTGCTGTCAGATTAGTTTGTAAGTCTGCTTGTCCATTTTTTTTCTGCTTCTGCTGACATCTTTTAATATAGATTAATATCTTTGTTTATATGATGTATTTTTACCTGTTTGCTTCAGTTTTTTATACATCTTGTATGCTGGCAGTTTAACGTTCTATATTTTAATTTTCATCCATGTTTTACCCCCTTGCAAGCCAGAAACACAGGCTCAGTTTGATGCAGTTCCACTCACTACTCTCAGGTAAGTTTTCTTTTTTAGAAAAAAAAACCAAGTAAGCTCATACTTAAGGATCAACCAAAGGATGAGTCTGTAATTATGAGACAAGACACATTTTAAACTGTAATTTTTCATGATCAAATAGTTCTTTTGTGAGCAATTTTGCAATGG
The DNA here is from genome assembly GCF_019279795.1 of Protopterus annectens. Lineage (NCBI taxonomy): Eukaryota > Metazoa > Chordata > Ceratodontiformes > Protopteridae > Protopterus > Protopterus annectens. Next base: position 493,312,684 of record NC_056744.1, read on the forward strand.
CTAGATTTAATGTTCTGATCTGAACCCATCTGATCTCTACTCTTCTCTATGCTTCCCCCATTTATACTAATCTTTCCAAAAGTAACCTGAATAAACTAACCACTTCCTATAAGAATATTGCCAGATTTGCTACTCACCATTGTCAAAATCTCAAACAGCTAGAATGGCTAGAAATGCAAAATAAGCGAGAGTTTCAACAACTCACCATTACGCATAATATTCTGTACCATCCTAGTAATACTCCTATTCTCAGTAGCCTCATCTCTCCCTACTCTAATCTTTCTACTCTTTGCTTAGCAAATAAACTACTGGTCACCATCCAGAAATCCCACAACAGAGCAGGTGATTCTCTTTTCTCAAACTCTGTGGGGAAGTCTTGGAATAGGCTTCCCAGCATACTTGCATCTCAGTCATCATTACCACTCTTCAAAAAGCAACTAAAAATCTTCCTAAAAACACAATGGCTATGCCCTTGTACTAACCCTGACTGATACTCCCCAGTACAGCATCACTGCATACCTTGCACCCAAAACCCATAGTGTGGAATGAGTAATCTTTCACTTAACCCCCCTTTTTTACTTTTCTACTCCCAGGGAAATATCACTGTATTTGATCTTTGTATACTCATTCGGCTATTAGCAAAACTCTACCATCTGTATACAGACTAACTATCTTTTTACTATGAGTATAACATTCTGTTTTAAATGCATATACACAAACTCTCGTGTGCATTAAGTTATACTTTAACACTAGCTGAATTCACTTTTTAAATCTGTGCCTTCATTCCTAACATACAGTATGTGGAATGTCATACCCTTTACCATGTAAATAGTACTATATTGCTGTATTAAACTCTGTACTCACTAATGTCATACCCTTTACTATGTAAATAGGACTGTATTTCTGTGTTAGACTTTGTATCGATAGTACTGTACTGCTGTGCTAAACTCTGTACTCTCTTTCTCTATAGTACTGTACTCCTGTCATAAACTCTGTACTCACTTCTCTCAATATTAAGTTCTTATTTGAAAATTCTTCTTTTTTTTCTTTTATGCTGATCTGTATTATTTACTTAAGCTCATCTCCCCGGGCCTCTACTGAAAATGGAAATGAATCCAGTTGGACTAGCCCGGTTAACAAATGTAAAATAAATAAATATATAAAATAAAATAAAAAATAAAATAAATGTTACAGAACTGAGTGAAAGCAATGTCTACAGGTCAGTCGCTATCTTAATCCCAACTCTTTTACACTTCAAAAACATATGTTCCATAGTTTTTTTCTTCCTGACATTGCAAACTTACTGTATCATTTTTCTTGTTGTATGGCATATTTCCTTTTATTTGCAATTAATCTACTACCAGCTTCCACAAAAAATCTTGATAATCTACATTCTGATTACACCATGTGCTCCTTATTTTTATAGCTTTAATTTTTTTTCATATGTTAGAATTTCTCACGGTCTTACATAGTAATGTTTTATCAGTACATTCTTATACCATACTTTTCTATATTTTTTCTATATCATCAGTTTTTATTTTCCACAAAAATATTTTTTCTGGATAACATTTTATTTCTTCATTTATACTTTATTTTCTCTTTGACTCTTTTTTATAATACTCCAAATGTTATTATTTTATATGTATACAGTTTTACTACTAATCTCTAGCCATTTTCATTTATCAACTTTAACACTTTGTACAAATTTAATAAAGTAGCATACACCATTGGGTTTATTAACCATAAACTTCATTCTACTTTATTTACATACAGATCTTCTGGGTTTAATCTAGAACCCATATAGATGAAAAAAGAAAATATCTATAATAATTCATTTTAAAATACTGCTGGCAACATAAATACACCTGCTAAGTATGCTATTTTCCCCATCATTTCGGAGTTTATCAAACAGGCATTTTCCTGAATGATAATTATATATTTTATTGCTTCTATTATTTTATTTTCATTGAATTATTCTTACATCTTTATTCCCAAACTTTATACTTAACACAGAGCTTTCATTCTTTGTAAAATATATACCCCCTATCTTTAAGAGAACACCTACATTTTTGCTTTTCTCTTTACTTAAAGCCATCACTTTCACCTATAGACACTCATTTGCCCAAATTAAAAATTATTTTATCCAAATTGTTTCTGCAATTATTACAATTTCATCTTCATATGTTAACAAAGCTGAAATTCTTAACCCTCAAGTGTTATATACCCCACACCCTTCATTTTGTGATGTATTTTACATACTATCACATTCATAACTAATGCAAAAAGTATACAACTCAATCGACATCCTTGTCTTACAGCATTCTTCATATGTACCTCTGTCTTAATTAGCTATTTAAAAGTATTTTTACTTTATTATTATTATTATACACTGACACAATCAGTTTCCTAAATTTATCATATATATATATATATATATATATATATATATATATATATATATATATATATATATATATATATTTATATATATATATATATGTATATATATATATATATATATATATATATATATATGGGGTTCCCTTTTTAATTTCGAAATACTGAAATCCCGAATTTCAGTATTTCGAAATTAAAATACCGAATTCTTGAAATACCAGTAAACCAGAGGCACGAAATTCAAAATCCTGAAGTATTGAGATTTTGAATTAGCGCTTCTGGTGTGGTGTGTGAATGGTAAGATGTGAGTTTGGGTATGTATGTATGTGTATAGCTGTTAGATAGGGGCTTTATTGTCTGTCAGTGTGTGCTTTGACTGTGATGTATGTGTGCGAGGGTGTGATTAATTTATGGGAGTGAGTTGCTTGTGTGTGTCTGTGTGATCTTGGAGTTGGTATATATAAGTAGGGGGGTGTGGGGGCACATCCCCCCACATGGGGATGCAAGGGGGCTTGCCCCCCTGCTTAACTGTAGAGTAGGATATTATATTTGAGTTGGGGGGAGTGGTGTGTATGTGTTTGTGTGTGCTGTATCTGTAGTGTGGCATTGGGATTTTGAATTTTGCGGTTTTAGGGTTTTGGTGTTTGGTGTCTTTGGCTATGTAATTTTGAAATACTAAAATTCGGGATTTCAGTATTTCGAAATTACATAGTGAATCCATACACACACACACACACACACACACACACACACACACACACATATATATATATATATATATATATATATATATATATATATATATATATATATATATATATATTCTTTTATGATTACCCATAAGATTTCAAGTCCAATTGTATCAAATGCCTTACTAAGTTCTCCTATCATGATCTTCATTTCTTTTCTATTCATATAATCCACAGTTTCTCTAAAATTAATAATTGTTGACAACCCTTCCCCTTTGTACTATATATATTGTGCTCCATATTTTCCATTTTAATTTCAAATCTTTTTTGTATTATTATCATAAAGAGCATATAATCATTATTATTCAGTACTACTGAGCTCCAGTTTTTTAATTGTTTTCTATATTCCTTTTTCCATATGAAGTTAATTATTCCACTACATAACTGTTTATACATAAAATCTTCATTTAACCATTCATTTAAAATCTTTAAAAAATATTTTTATAATTCCTTAAATATTTATGAATGTCACACCCTATACCATATGGTCCTGCAGCTGAATCTATATTTATTTGTCCTAATACTTTAGCTAGTTCATTTAAAGAAATCTCCTTTTCCAGCACTTTATTCCATTTCTCTATTAACTTTTTTTACTTTCTATGTTTTTCACTATCTTCTTTTTTCTTTAAACATTGCTTGTACATATTGTAGTACACTATTCATGATCTTTTCTTGAGTTCTTTGTATTTCTCCATTTATATTTTTTTATTTCTCTCATTATGCTACCATCTGCCTTTACTAATCTGCTTAAGTAACTCAATATTTTTCTCTTTATCCTTGTAAAAATTATCTTTGCTTATATAATACTTCTTGTATATTTTCTTGTTCTCTTTCATATCATTCTTTTTCTTTGTCAAAGTACTTTCTGTCTATATGTTCCAAGTCTTCCAATGCATGATTATAATTTGTTTTATAGTTTTCTTTCTCAACTTTTTTCACATTATATTACCAGTATAAAACAAAAATGATTTTTCCGTAAATATCCACCATTCAGACCAATTTCTATAAAATGTTCTCAAAGTAATATGATCTTTCCATAACTGTATTATTAATCTCTTTCCTTCTTCATGCCATACTTTCTCATTTATCCTTTTAATTTCTTTATCTATTTTTATATATTACTTGTTTTCCTTTATATCTAACCATATGGCAAGATTATCAAAAAAATTCAGTTTCAACTACATCCCCTTCTTTTATAACTAAGCCTTCTAATACTACAAAAATAATCTATTTCAATTCTATACATACCCGTTTTGTAAGTCCATGAATTTTTGTCCAAAAGTTTTAGCTTACCACATCTTATTACTTCTAACATTTTTCTTATATCATGTTCTTTCTTTTTATGCTTGTCTCTTAAATCACAATTATAGTCTCATGTTATTATAATATTCATATTCATCACCACATTTTCTAAAATCTGATGAAATATAAGCTTACCCATTCTTTATAATTAGTGTAAGGATATAATGTTATAATTCTATATACTTGCTTTTCCATTTTAAATCTACAATAGTTAATCTTCCCATTTCTGCTAAAGTTACATCTAATATCATTACTGTATCTCTACAGAATATGGCTATGCCAGAACATCTCTTATTTCCCAAATTCCACATTATCTTTCCTCCCCATAGTTTCTTTGTTTATAACCTTTCTTTATTTATTAAAAATCTTGTGTCTTCTAATATAATTACATTTACATCACATATATTGCACCACCCCCAAATCCCTATTGTTCATTCTATATTCTTAATAGTATTCACATTTACAGAAAGCACTCCAATTTTTTTTCATTTGCCCTTTTCTTTGATTCATGGTTTCATAAACTTATCTCTAATTACTTGGCTAGCTTTCTTAATAGGTCATTCCAAGCCTAACTAACTTCCCTCCCAAAGGTGAGAATTGAACGCTATACCTTGTGTCTGTGAAACAAACACCTTTACCAGTATACATACCAACACCACTCATTAGCTGGATAGACACTTTTTCATCCATTTTGTATTTTATGCTTTCTTTTGCTCTTATCCCTTTAAATTGTCTTTTTATGTCTTTTCCCCTTTTACAAATATAATTCTTTTTCCCCTTTTACTAGCTCTTAATTTATGACTTCTTCATCACATATTTCAGAACTTTCTTGTATGTCATCTTTATTATTTTTTAGCATGCATCTTTTTAATATTTCTACTACTTCTAAACTTTCTATTTGTTCATTCTCTTCTCCTTGTTTTTCTTTTCCCTTACTCTTATTTTCATTTTTGCAATCCATCCATAAATGTCCAATTTTATTACATTTATATCATTTCAAGTCACATTTTTTGCATCGTATCCCATCTCCCCTCCAATATACCATTTTCTTTTTTTCACAGTTACTTATCAAATGTCCTTCTTTTCCACACAAAAAAATATATGTTTTGGGTTGTCCCCAGTATTTTACACCTCTTTTCCCCTCCACATTTATCACACATGGTATATGCATTTTCTTTCTCTTTCTATGTTACAATCCCAGCCACCAATCCATAAACCCCTTTTACCATAAACATTTACAAAGTCCAGTGCTTCATTACATAAAGTTTTCAAATGTCATTTCAAAGTCTCTCTCTTTCTACCTCTGTTTGAAATTGTACATGAATTTTCTTTTTCGTTTCCCTATTAAATTTTATTATTACATAAGGATTCTATAGGTACAGTCGTTCTTTTTTTCATGTTGTCCAAGAAAATTTTCCATTGAACAAACAGTCTCAAATATATGGTCACAAAATGTCTCTTTGTCAGTAAGAATAAATGTTCTTATCTCATGTGCTTTTACACCCAAAGGAGCTACTAAATGGTCCCACACTTCATACCTGTCCATTTCTTTTTCTTCTTTATTTTGAATCCTAACCATTTACAGTACTTCTGTTTTTCATTTGTTTTGCCTTCTTTTCTGCTTCTCCCCTTAAGCCATCTTTTACTTTCTCTGCATATGTTTTGTTTTCCATCTCACCGCTATTCTTCTGGATTGTTTCTGCATCATCCTTTTAAATTTTCACCATACTGTCCCCCCCCCCCCCCAGGAAACTTCTCCTACATTTTCTTGCTCACTCTGCATCACCATTTCTTTAAGTAAATCAGCATCATCCCACAACCCTCCAGACTGGGGGGAATGTAATTT